>NC_085060.1:4154795-4463818 GCF_963662255.1 Cinclus cinclus
GTGCCGGACAGGTCACCCCGCTTGTCTGGAGGTGCTCTCCCCGGGAAGCACGGCCGTGCCCATCCCGCATGGACGGCACAGGGCACCCGCGGAGCAGGGGTCTGGCACCGGGCACTTGGTGTGCCACTGGGTACCGCTGCTGTGAGTCCTGCCATCTCCTCAAGGCTCTGATGCCAGCAGCAACGTCTGTGAGGGCATCGGAGCTGCCCCGCGTGTGCTGTTGGAGCCACGGGAGAAAGTCCGGAGGAGTGACGCTGGTGTACACTGGGGTACAGCTCCTCCCCGAGATGGACTCACTGCCCTACTGCTCGGACACGCTGGGAGGGACAACAATCCCTGTGCTCGCACAGCCCCCGTGCCCCTCAGGGCTGGTGTCCCAGCCACACCGTCACACTGTGCTCCATCCCTGCAGGAATAGCGCCAAGTGCCTTGGTATTTGTCCCCGGCCTCAGATGGGGAGTAGCACATCCATTAAACCCTACCAGCTGGGTGCCTGCAGGTTGGCTGGGCAATTAATGCCATCCCAAATGCCACCTCCTCCCCTTAGGTCAAGGTGCGAGCACCCGGAGCTGTGCGAACGGTGGCGGCCAAAGACCGTCCAGCAAAGATGTGAGGCTGCCGCTTGTGCCCCCACTGCTCCCTCCCCGCTCCCAACCATGAGAGCCAGCATTGCCGGCTCTCGTCCCCCAGGCCCAGGGCCGAGCCCTGCTGTGCTCCCCACCTGGGGGACATGCCGCCACCCCCCAACGGTGCTGTGTCCCCAGGTTCTCACCTCAACACCGGCACAATCAATGCTCTTCGGGATTGCAGCAGTGAGCCTCTAGCGTAACACCCCGGACTTTATACTGCCCTGCAAGCACGTCCCCCACCCCCTCCCAAACCGCCTCGCTCCTAGCACGACTCGCCAAGTAAACACCGCAGGTGTGTCCTGCCTGGCTCCCACCCACCCGCATTCACCCCCCAGCTGAGCATCCCCCGGGGCCAGCCCCGGGACTACTGCAGCACCGGGGCAGGGCCAGCCCTCCAGGGTGGTCCCCGGGCAGATTTCTGGTCCCCGTGGCCCCACTCCCCTGCTGTGAGCATCCTCCCCGCTGCATTCCTTGCAAGCCAGGCACATGCACCGTGGTGCAGCCCTGCTCTCCATCCCAGGGATGACCCCAGCTCCTGGGCACCTTGATCTGCTGCTGCGGGCTGCCGGCTGATCCCTGGGAGCCACCAACATCCAGATTTAATGTGTAGAAGTGCAGCCGAGAAAAGGCAAACAGCCTGTCAACTATTAACTCGGCTGGCCCGCTTCAAGGTCCCGCTGCCCAGCACCCCGTGTGGGACATGGCGACCCTACCCCTCATCCTGGGCCCCTGCGCTGGGCTGCAGGAGCCCGAGAGCATGAGGATGACAATGGTGCCGGTGTCTCCGGCGTGGGGACGGCAGGGTGGCACTGGGGAGCTGCTTGGGGTCGCTGGGGATGCCCCCGCAGCGGGGCGGGGGCGGTGGGCAGTGAGATACTGCGGTGGCTGGTGGTGGAGGGCGGGTTGAGGCCATGGGAGCCACAATCTGAGTCTCTGATAAGCCGCCACCTGAGTCAGCAGCGCTCGGCGAGGAGCGGGAGCAGTGGCACCGCCCAGGTCCCGCACCCTGGACAGGTTCTGGGAGTTAGCGGAGGGCATACTGGGGGACACTATGGACCAGCGGCCAGTGAGGCTAGGCTGGCGGGATGAGGCTGGGTGGGGGATGCAGACTGGATGGTAGACTGGTGAGCACTGGGGTGGGCTCAGCTAAGCGGGACGAAGCGCAGTGGGAGGTTGGCGTGGGGAGAGGGATCCCTGGGAGCCAGTCCTGGGGTCTTACTGGAGGGCCCTGGGAGCCAGGCGGGAGGTCACTGGGGATTACTGGGAAGCAGGATAGGGATGACTGGGGGGCGCTGGGAGCCAGGCGAGGGTCGCCGGGGGCTCGGGCCGTGCGGCGGGGGGTGGTCGCCATCCTTGGCACCAGGTGGCGCTGCGGGGCCGGACTGGGGCCGCACTTGCCCGCGGCAGCGCCCGGCGGGGCTCAGCGTGGGAATCTATCTAAAACCTGGTAAAAATGGAGAAAAAAAACAAACAAAAAAAAAAAAAAAAACAACAAAACAAAACAGGAAAGAGGAGGAGGAACCCGGGGCGTTGCTGTCCAGCACGGTGCCCGCCCGCTGTCCTAGCAGGGAGGAGCAGAGGCCCCAGGGGTGGCCGGGAGCGCGGGCAGCCCCCTCGCCTGTTGGCCGTGGGTTAAACTGCAACAGCCGCCGGGGTAGGACGGGCTGTTCTGAACAGCCGCGGCCGGCGCTGCCTCCAGGACTCAGAAAACTGCCCCGCCCGCGACCACGTGGGCCAGAAGCGGGCTCTTTGTTAATGACGCTACTTGTTAATTGATGTCTGAAGTTGCAGCGAAGAGGTCAAAGACGTGGGCACGCCTAACGCAGACAGGCTGATGAGATGGGCAGGACTGAGCCAGAGTGCGGATGGTGGGACTGGGGTGACGCAGTTGCTGGCGCCCTGCTAGGGTCAGAGAACTTGCAGCCCAGCAGTCTGTGTCGGTACGATGGATGAAATCAAGCTTGAACCATCACTGAAACGTCTCCACCATCAGGAGGACTGCGGAGGAGGCTTTGAGAGTCTACTTTCCCCGGCCATTCTGCTCCAGGCAGAGCTGGCCCTGTGAATGGTTCAGCCTCGTCTCTGGATGGCCACTGCGGTGCAGGGGCTGCTGGGCTTCCAGCCTTGGACTGGCAGCAGCACAGGCATCCCTGGATCCAGGCTGCTGTTCTCAGAAAGTCAAAACCCTCTGCTCTGAGTCAACTGCCAGGAAGGTCACTGGCAGTGGGTGAGCACAGAAATCCTTTGTGCTGCTGCAGCACAGGCCAGAGGGGGTTGTAGCATAAGACTTAGCAGCTTGTCCTGCCTGCCTGCCTGTGAGTGCTCTCCTGTATCCTAGGTGCATCAGAGGTGTGTGTAGCATGACCAGGGCACTATCCCAGAGATGCTTCCGTGAAGAGCAGCATCCCTGCCCTCCTGCCGGCTGTGGATCTTCGAGCAGCCAGAGGCCAGCCACGGGTCACTCACTGCCTCCCATGCCAGGGACACCTTTATAGCTGAGCTCCCTTATGGTTCTCCTTGCCAACAGCCCTAAACATGTCCCCTGAAGCAGAGGATGTCCCAGAGTTGTCACGCAGATGTTAACTGTTCATACCCTGTGGGATACAGTGTCCCTTGAGCTTTGCCATGTCTCCAAAGAAAAGCTGTTGATGGTCAAGGACACCCTGGACAGATGGCAGCCTCAGGAGTTTTGCAAAGGCAGTAGCATAATAGCAGTGGTTGTCTGTCACCAGCTTGCCTTGGGGTCCTAGCTGGGTTGGCCATGCTGGCACATGTGGCAGCATGCAGCTGGGGCTGTGCAAGGATGAGGAGAGGGGACAGAAGGGCAGGGCAAGCCCCTAATCTGAGGCAGAAAGGCATCACCCTTTGGAGAGGGCACTAGGCACCATGTAGGATACCACAGTGGGCAGCACCAGGGCTTTTAGGGGGGTCCAGCACAGGGTCTGGAGCATGGTGCTGAACAGGATGACATGTGCCCATGGCACTGGAGCTGCAAAGGCCCTCCGGGGGGAGAAAGGCAGAGCCTCACACTCAGCTTCCTGCACAGCTTGTGCCCCTGCCTGCCCCAGCTCCCCTGGCTCAGGGCCTTGGCCCTGACTCCAGTGTTTGCACGCTGCCTGGAGGCAATTCAGCCCCCCCACTCTGTTCCTGGTTTCCATGGCAACTCCAGTTGAAATTACATTAAAAAGAAATGAAACCAGCAGCTTTTCTGTTTGGCAAGTAGGGGGAAGGGAGCTGAGCTGGGAAAGGCTGGGGAAGGGGTTTGAAGAAGTTTGGAGAGAGGGGACTCTGGGACAGATGCATTTCCACATGAAGTCCCAGTGCTGGGGGCAGCAGGGCTGGGGGAATGTGGGGACACTCCCCCCCACTGTGGCACTTGGTGTTGGCAGTCCTGGATGGTATGGTGCCAGCTTGCTGCACTGGGGTCCAGCACTCTGACATGGTGGGATGGTACCAGGGTCCTCCTGCTGCCTCTGTGGCTGGGTGCCAAGGGACATGAGGACCAGCACAGGGCATCCCACCCAGTCCTGTAGTCCCCAGGCCCTGCATGCTCCAAGAAGAGGCGAGACACACCGCTATTAAAAATATCACTTCTGTTTTATTTGGAATTTGTTACTCTGCGCGGGAGACAGGGTATAAATACATTCTCCAACGAGCATCCTCACCCTCAGCCCTGCGTGGGGTGGGGGCTGGGGCGGGGTGCAGGGCTGTTCTTGCGCTGGCCCTGGGCAGTAGGGCCAGCAGGGCCATCGATGTGCTGGCCCCGGGCAGTAGGGCCAGCCGGCACCGGTGCGTCACGGCCGCCAGCACGGGCAGCGTCTGCCAGCCGGACCGTCTTGCACAGGGTCAAGATATGGTGTCCCCACAAGGACCTGTCCCTTTCTCCTGCCTCCCCAGGCCCCAGGTGCTAGTGCTCACCTTGGGGGTCTGAGACTGGGGTACCCCACGTGGGATCCCCTGCAGCTCCTTCTCCATGGCCAACCACACCAAAGCCACTTGCTTAGAGCCATGTGTGGCTCCGTGGCCACAACAGCCCAACAGATGCCCCAGAACAGGTGCTCCCAGCCCCACACAGGCTGCATCACCCCCAGAGTTCCTACCCAGGTGTCTGTTCCAGCTGCACATCCTGGATGCTGGAGCTGGGGTGAGCCCACGATGGGGTAAAGGCCCCAGTGGAAGTAACCTAGGAGGCAGAGTTGATGTTGGTAAGCAGCTCACCCTGTTCCTGTCACCTCACTCCTGCCGAAGGCTGCAAACTACTGGCTCTGCTTTTGGGAAACAGCATGGACAGGGAGGGCACAGCACAGCCCTGGGGCAGTGGTGAAGGGATGTGGAATGCTCCTGGGGGAGCAGGGCAGGGTGGGGAGCATGAGGGGCTGTCCTGGGTTCCTGGGAGTGAACAGACAGTGCTCAGAGCAGGTGATGCCCACAAGGGGCGGGGGTGGCACTGGCCAGTGGTGGCAGTGAGGGACCGGGGCAGGGGTGCTCGCAGGCAGGCCGTTGGATAGGCTTTTTGGCTGAGATACGTGGGCACGGGTGACAGAGGAGGGAGAATATCAAAAAATACAAAAGAGCGCAGCCCCACAGTGCAAGAGGCACTGCCCTGCCTGGTGCCCACCCACAGCAGGCGGGCACCATGGGAGGCCGGCACCGTGCGCACACGCTGGCTTCTAACTGGCTTTTTATTTTATATCAAGAACACTTGGTTTTAAAATCTTTACAAAGGACAAAACGCGGCGACTCCGTTAGTGTGTAAAGAACTAAAGATCTGCTTAAAAAACGTCTCTGCAAAGAGAAATGACTGACACAAAAGAGATTCTCTGCAGCGCAAAGAGGGGCAGAGGTGCCGAGTCTCCAGCCCAGGGTCCCACTCCCAGGGTCCCTGAGCCCCGGCACCAGCCCCAGTGCCCGCATCCAGCACAAGGCCAGGTCCCTGGACCCTGCCCATTCCCTCTGCCTATAGCACCATGGCCTGGGGCCACTTCTCAGCACAGTGAAGGAGCCTTTTCCAGGGCTTCCAAGATGCCTAGGGATGTCTGGGCACTGGCCAAGAGGGATGCCCAGTCCCGCTCCTCGTCAGTCCCAGGATGCTTGGTGGGCTCAGCACTGGGGATGTGATTGCCCCACTAGGAGGCACAGCCATGGCACTGGGCGCCCCATGGCCATTGACAGTGGGGTACCCCTGCCCACTTGCACGGGTGGGCTGTGCAGGGTTACACCATGTCCCTCCTGCACCCCACTGGCATCCCGGGGCAACCCACGGGGCCCTGAGGCCAGGAGAGTCAAAGCACTTCTCAAACGTTAGAGAGGAACAAAAGAAAGCGCTGGGGCCTCTCTGGGACCCCACAGGTCTCTGAGCTGGGAGCTGTACCGTCCGTGGGCACTGCCCCTCTGTCCAGGGGCTCTGTGGGCCCCGCCAGTCCCTCTGCCAGTGTCTGCTGCGTGTGTGTGCGTGCGTGCATGCGTGTACGCCGGCGGCGGGCAGCTATACCCTGGTGGTGGAGTGTGAGTGCGGAAGCCCCGTGCTGTTGAAGCCGGCGGTGAAGGTGTTGTAGGGGTGCAGGGTCTGCAGCCCCACCAGCGAGTTGGGGATCATGGTGATGGTGTTGGGGGTCATAAGCGGGATGTCGTCCGGAGAGCGGCGCAAGGTGAGGGTGTAGTCGGGCAGAGCGGCCAGGCGCAGGGTGTCGTGGGATGACACAGCTTCGCACTCATGGTGCCCCTGGCTCACCTGCAAGGAGGGCATTTCCTCATCAGGCGCGTGGGCGATGTCGTTGGAGGCACCGCGCTGGGGGCTGGGCTGCCGGTGCGTGTCCTGCCGGCGCTTGTCCTTGCGGTAGTAGAGGGCAGCGAAGGCCAGAACGTTGAGGAAGAGGAGGGAGGCGCCCACGGCGATGGTGACGCTCAGTTCAGTGGAGTAGTCACGGGGGCTCTCAAGCAGCGTGCCCGCCTCTTGCTCTGGGCTCCACTTCTCCTTCCCGTTCTCGCTGTTGTAGGCGGGCGAGATGGCGGGGCGCTTGGTGGTCCAGATCTTGCTGTTGGGCCGGCGGGTGATGTGGGAGTTCTGTGTGGTGTCGGGTGGTGGCACTTTGGTGGTGGTGGAGGTGTAGTGGAACATATCGTGCAGGTTGTACAGGTGGGGAACCAGATGCTTCCAAAAAGCCACCTTGGTGGCCCGGTAGTGGTCGCGTACCCGTGGCTTCAGCCCAATGTGCAGGTACAGCTGGTCACGGGGGTTGTACTTGGACCAGGCCACCTCCTCAAACCGGTTGGCCTTGGTGTGGATGAACTTGGTGTCCTGGGGGACAGGCTTGTTGGGGTCCCTGTGAAATACAGGCAGAACAGAACTAGCACTGGGAAAAGCCAAAGAAGCAAAGAGGGAGAGCTGGATGCAGAGACAGAAACTGAGGGGACCTTTGCTAGTGGTGGCACAGGGTGGGTTGGCAAAACGTCTTGAATGACTGGGCAGCACCCAACTCTGGGTTAAGTCTCACCCATGATAATCAGGGCCAACAAGCCTCTGCGGCTTGGCTGGGTCCTGTCGTGGGGGCTGGCCATGATCTAAGCTTCTTGCTTTCTGGTTGATGCCATGGCCCCAGTGAAGGTGCAGCACATGGGGACCTCTGGGCACAGGGAGCTCAGTGTCCCACACCAGGCATGATAACCCCCACCCCAACCACAGCACAGCCCCAGGGAGTACAGCTGCAATGAGTGCAGACCCACAAAGCACGGCACCCATCCCCACTCACCCTGTCTTGGCAAAGTTGGTCCAGTAGGTCATCACCACAGCACTGAGCATGACGTCATTCTTGGAGAAGTTGCAGGGAAAGAGGTCTGTGGGGCCAATCATGGGGATCCCAAACACATAAGGCACCTCATCCCCGTGGGCTGCATCGGACCATGCAGGCTTCATCAGGCTCTGGCAGTGGTGGTAGAAGGCATAGAAGTAGGTGGGGGAGCCATAGCGGGCGTGCAGGTCAGCTGTCACCACCGACGGCTCTACCCACTGGTGGTCAGTGAAGAGAGCCACCAGAGTCTTGCGACGTGTCTCAGGGTTGTCCCGGTCAGCCCAGTCCGTGTACATGAACTTGATGGTCTCCCTCAAGGTGTCCTTGCCCTCAGGGTAGCCGTACAGATTGTCTACAAAGTTGGAAACTGAGTAGTCAAAGTCACTGCCTGAGACACCGTCCTCAGGGTCCACCACACCCTCCACAAACTTCAGCCCTTCACCCTGGTTGACCCCCAGCATGATATCATAGTTGAGGAACTCGCCCTGCTCCATCAGGATCTCTGGGTCATCTGGGATCACATCCCCATCAATGACTGGCCCAAAGGCCACATGGTAGCGAGCTGGCTGGATGTCTTGCTCTACCAGCTCCTTGGCACTCTTCTGCCGCAGGCAGTCCACCATGTCCACGGTGTCCAGCACATTGCAGCCCACCTTGTCAGCCAGCATGCTGGTGTACTTCACAGGCTGGTAGTTCACTGCCCAGCTGGAGAGCGCAGAGCCGCTCTGGATGATGGCTCTCTGGAAGAGACCTGCAATACAGGCAAGGAGTGGAGGAAGCTCTCAGCAGGGTTCCAGCATCCCAGTGCTGCAGTGCAGGATGCAGCATGGAGAAGGGATTGATCCTCTTGTACCCCTGCAAGGACCCAGCACCCCAGTCCACATCTGGCCTTGTCCCTGAGCTGTGCTGCCTGCTGAGCTGGGCTCACACAGGGGGCTCAGCTCAGGACTGCTGTGGGGATGGTAGGATGACAGCTGGGAATGCAAGTGGGTGCCCCTGGAAGCAACCAAGGGCTGCTGTGCTCCCTGAGAATCCCATTGCAGGGCATGACCCAGCATCCCTGTCCTGGTGTGCAGAGAAGAGGGGCCATGGTTGCATCACAGCCTGGCCTTGCTGAGCAGCCTGTGCTACCCCAGCCATCCCAAACAGTTGTTACCTGAGCTCCCGAGGGGCACACGCTGCCCTGGCTCAGCACCATCCTCCAGCCCAGGTTCACCGAGGAGCCAGGCTGTGGGCTGGCAGCAGTGGGAGGGTTAACGCCCGCTTGAGGACACTTAACCCTGCCGTGTCCCACCCTGCTGCTTTGTCAGAGTCCCCCTCGACCCCCTCCCTGCTGCTTCCTGCCCAGCTGGGGCTGCTCAGTGCCAATCCGGCCCCGCAGAAGCATGCTGCCAGATGCACAAAGAGGGCCTTTCTGCCACCAGGAACACAGAGGGAGTGGACTTTCGCCCTGGAAAACGAGGCCACAAAGGCCCTGGCCCAGGCAGAGAAATGCATGGCTTCACTCCAGTCCCATGTCAATGGTGCTTGTGCTCAGAATACAAAGGGTGGTGAGGAAGCAGAGGCTCTGGGCCGTGAAAGGCAGCCAGTCCAGGGTCCACCCAGGGGTCCCTGCTCTCTGACCAGCCCTCTTTGCACCCCAAGTGCTTCCTGCACCCCTGCCAGACCCCAGCACTTGCTCGCCATGAGGGATTGTTCCCTCACGGTGATTCAGGTGATCCCTGAATGGTGCTGGCACAGCAGTGTGTGGCCATGGACCTGCCCCTGGCACCCTGAAGCGCAGAGAACCTCTGTGCAACCAAGGCTGTGCTGCTCTGCAGGGAAGCAGAGCAGCACCTTCCCGCAACAGAAGTGTTCAGAGGCTCCTGGCTCCCAGCCACCATGTCCAGAGCTCTTGTCTGCACGCACAGTCCTCACTCTGCCAAGTACCTGACGTACAGTCCCATGCACTGGGACAAACAGAAGTCACAAGCTCTGTTTGTCACCTCCCGGTGCCCTAGAAAGCCATACCCAGCCTACAGGCTGGAGACTGGCCATGAGCTTGCTTGCTCTGCACCATCATCCACGTGCCAAGGAGCCAGGATGGGGTTTCCTGGCTCCCTGGAGATGCTGTCCCATCAGCAGCTATTGCGCCCTGCCAGCAGCATCACTTCCCAGACAGACCCACCAGGCTGGGCTCTGGCCCTGCCCACCACTGCCTGGGGAAGTACAGGGCAGCTGATGTCACTAATAGCTGCTCATGTCCCTGATGGAGCCCCTTTGCCATGTCTCTGCATGGCCACATCCTGATCCACGAGGACCCAGGACTCTGTAAGAGCCCAGACTCATCATGTCCTCCTGCTCCATGCCAGCCCCTGACTGAAGCCTGACAAGCACCCCAGGGAGGCATCAGTACCCTGCACTCCACATTGGACCTCTCCAGCCTGCTGAGGCCCAGGCAAGAGGGTGAAGTTCTGCCTTTCCACCCTGTTCCCCTCCAAAGTGAGGGTCCCAACACACCCTGCCGCCTACAGGACTGGCTGCCATGGCACAGTGGAATCAAATGGTGGGGCCAGGGCTCTGTCAGAGGGTGGTTGGAGCTGCAGACTGCCACCAGCTGCTGCCAGCTCCTATTTCTTCTTTGCTTTGCCCAATAGCTGAGAGTGCAAACACTTCTGGGGGTGTCTGGGACAAGCCCTGCTCAAAGCAAGATGCTGGGTGCCTTGTCCAACTGAGATCTGGAGAGCTGGCAGCAAAGGGCAGAAGTTCCCACGGAGAAGGAGATGGGGCAAAGGAAGCACAAAAAGATTGCCTGGCAAGGACTGCTCCTGCCCTGGTATGGCTGACTGGGGAGAAAAACAGCACTTTGGTCACTGATGAGGAATCAGAGTGACCCTACAAGGCCTGAAGCTGGCAGGGAGCTGTGGATTTCCCCAGCAGCCAGACCCAAGATGTGCTGTCCCAATCCTCCAGTGTCTGCTCTTGCAGCACCTGGCAGAACAGGCACAAATCAGCAGCTTCATTAATAGCATGCGATCACCAGAAGTTTTATTTTGACGCAGTAAAAACAAACCCACGTGTTCTGCCAGGATGCAACTTAGCACTGCTCCCACACCGTGTTCCAGAGCCAGCTACCCATCCCTGGGGATATGGGTGCTCTGGCACATGGAATTTTTTGAGGTCATTTTAGGGCCATTTGACTTTATGAGACACTGGCTGCAGCACTGAGCATTCCCCTCCCATTTCACAGCATTTACAGGGCAACAGCAGCTCCCCTGCCCCAGCAGCGAGGGTACTGGGCTGGGCACCCAGCACCTCTGAGATGCAGGGGGGCCACACCAGAAGCACTGGGGCTGGATGGGGCAGCAAAGGATTCCTCGTGAAGGGCTTAGTGGCATTTAGCATCACTTGAGAAGTGCATATACTGGCAGGACTATTTTTCAAGGCCGAAAAGTCATAAGAAGCAGCCCCTCCAATCCACCCTCAACCTCTCCTTACTGCTCCATTTTGCAAGAGGCTGGGGCCACCTGGCCAGCCAAGCATACTCTCCTGCACTCTATGATGGAAAGGAGCACCCTTAGAAGCATTCAGAATGCATTACACATAATGTTCCCTCCCCAGCCTTTCACACTCAATATGGGCAGAGAAAACTTTTTCTTTCTGCAGGAGCTTTCAGCCCGGAAAAGACTACCCATCATCAGCCATCAGCCCTGCTGAGGTTCTGGAGGTCTCCATTCCTGTGATTCTCAGGCTGTTGAACAGGGCAGCAGCTCTTCACATCAGCTTCAAGTGCAATTTGTTGTGAGTATCTGAAGGGCAGACTCATGCCCGTGGTGTCTACTGCTCACACATGTCCTTTCCTCCTCAGCATCACACCTGGGGGCACAGCACTGGAAGATGGCTGCACCCTCATATAAAGCTCATGAGCAGGTCCCTGGCAGGCTGCTCCCCTGTGGACCATATCCACTTCAGGCTTTGCTCCTATAATTTCCTTTAGGAAGTTTATCAAAAACACCCCTAGTCTCACAGTTAATTTTTTTCCCCCTGAGTGCTTGATGTAAATGTCTTTGCAGGTGGTTTACATGCATTTGCTCTTATTCCAACACAATCTTTTATCATAAATAATTCCCTTCTTTATTTAGAGTAAACACTCTGCTATATTTACAGATATTAATCATATTACTTCCACCTGTGTTTTGCTAGACGCATCACATCCAGCTCTCCCAGTCTCACAACACAGAGCCCTCCATCCCTCCCCAGGCTCAGGAGGGATGTCTGGGGTGCTCTGTCTTCCTTCTATTCCAGTTATGAATACCTTTCCCAGCACTAAGATCCTTGTTCCCAGTGCCCTGCACGATGCCCTACAACCCCTCCACATCTGCACTTGGAAAACCTGACCACCAGGGCAGTACACTGCAGGAGGGGCCCCCATGCCACGGTGCTGCCCTGGGCTGCAGCCTTGTGCATAGGGAGCACCCACTCCATCCCTGCCTCTCACATGCTCTGCCACTGGCCTCTTTCTGCCCATGATGAGAAGGTTTTGTTTCCCAGTCCTGGTCCAGGCTCTCACCAGTGTCTGATTAGAAAGCAGCCCTGAATTTGTTAGGCTGGGCAGCAGGACCCGGCTGGGCTCCCCTCCCTGGGTTAGCATCAGCAGGGCTTTACTTGCAGTTGCAGCACCCTGAGGCGTGGCTGACACCTACCTTCAGAGTGGTGGGAGAGGGTGAGCAGGCTGACACAGGAGGCACCGATGCCGGAGCCGAAGACAGTGATCCGCAAGGGATCTCCCCCAAAGAAGGCGATGTTCTCGCTGACCCAGCGCAGCGCCTGGATCTGGTCCAGCAGCCCGTAATTGCCCTTGGCAGCCTGGTCCCCTGTGCTCAGGAACCCTGGGGGCCAAGGGGAGCCCGGTTAGGGATGAGGAGACAGGGCAAGTCCTGGTTTCCTACCCCCCTTCCCCAGACCTAGGGCAGCTTCTGTGGAACTCTATCCCACCATGAGACCACGCTACTAAGAGAGTTTTGTGAGTTCTGAGCTGGAGCCGGGACTCCACTGAGATCCAGCCACCCTCTGCACAGCACAGAGGGATGAAAGGCTGAGGGAGCAGCTGCAAACTTCGGGGAGCCTCTTTGGCCAACAACAAGCAGTACCAGGGTAAAGGAGCACAAAGGTTTGTCCTACCCATGCCACCACCTGTGCTAGAACAGCTCAAGACATCTCACACAAGCTCCAAGGAAAGCTCAGAAAGCTTCAGTGGCTGCAGTCAGGGCGAATGTGTGTGCACAGCCAATGCTTTCCATGGACTAGTGTGGACTGGGGGAGGCTCTATAAATGTAAAGGAGGTGGACTGGGCAGAGAGGAACTGACTGCAATTTGAAACACAAAGGTTCTCTCAGTGAGGAAGAAGGTGAGAAATGCTTTCAATAGCACAGGAAACACCCAAGATAAGCTATCGCTCTTTCGTTTGCTTTGACTTTAAGCAGGAAGCCAAAACCATGGGCCTGAGCTAAAATCCAGGCAGGTAACCCCAGCACGCAGGGAGCGGCCCCAGGGCTGTGCTGGCACTTGGAGATGGTCTGGCTGGGTGTGGTGCACCACCTCAATGGAGATGATGAAGGCACCACTTAAGTCCAATGTGGTATTGTGACTCATGTGTCTTAACTTCGAACCTATCAATCGTAAAGGCCCGACTTCTAGCATTAAAAGGTTTTGAATAGGTTAACTATCTTCTTCCCCAAGAAACTATGGGCTCTGGAGGCCATTAGAGGGATGTGCGGCCCCAGGTATCAGGGAGGGGCCCAGCTGCCAAGGGACAGCACCTTGTTAGGCTGGATGGTGAGGAACATGGCTGGAAAGGAGCTTTCCCCAAACCACTACACCCCTTATTCTCATACTACTAAGGGGAGCAGCAGCGGTGTTCCACACAAACCTCCTGAGTTTCAGCCCCGGGGGTTTCTGCTGCTTCAGGCAGGGGACTGCACTGCCTTTTGACCCTCTGTCCTCATTTTGCCTCTCTAAGTCACCGGTGCTTTTGGAAGCAGGACTGCCACCCTCCTCTGCACACCCGACACCCTTCTGTGGTCCCCACTGCAGACAGCCCCGTCACGGTGGGTTGTTGAGGGGGTCCCAGCAGTGCAACTGGCTCGGAGGCAGCCTGTGCCCAGGGAGGGAGAGCTGCCAGGTCCCCAGGACAGCCAGGCAATACCCGCTGGCACCTCACCGCTCTGAGCCCTCTCAGGAGGAGATGCTGGGTAAACACATTTATTATTCATTTAACCACAAACCAATATTTGCTTTCAGTTGAGCCAGTTTGTGTAAACGAGCCGGGGGGGGCTGGTGCCAGGACCCAGACTAGGCTGTGACCGTGTGCTGGGGGCTCTGCCACGTGGCACCCTCTCGGCTGCCAGGGCGGAAGGCAGGGGCAGTGCCCACAGCCCATCCCGCCGGGCCACACGCCCCCTCCCACCCCCTTTGGCTGGTCCAAGTCCGGTCAGACACAAGGGCTGTCCCACTGCCTGGCTGTGCTGACGGCACAGCCCACGCCAGCCAGCTCATACCGAGCACTCCAACGCGGTAGTTCAGGGTGATGACAATCACGTTCCCATAGCTGGCCAGGATGCTGCCGTCTATCATGTTCCCCGTGCCCTCCATGTAGGAGCCACCATGGATGTACACCATCACCGGCTTGGCCCCGCTGTCCCGGATGTCTGGAAGGAGAGGTGGTTAAACACAGGACCGCACTGATGGCCGCAGCACCCTGCCTGACAGGCAGACCAAGTACAAGGGCAATGCCAGCTGCCAGGACCAGGGAGGGGGCTTAGGAGCCAAAGCCAGAGCTCTCCTGGGGGCCACAGCATGGACCCCCAATGCCAAACATTACTGAAACAACCCTGCCAGTCCCTCTTTGGGAGGTGGCCATTGCTGCACTGTCCCCACACTGCCGTCCCCTCAGGGATCTGAGCACATGAGGGAGGGATGCTGGCTGGACCCCACTGCTCTTCCCCAGAGCTGGGCTCTGGCATAGTGTGTGAGCCACATCAGGTCTGCTGTGGGTGGGAGTTACAGAGTCCAGCCCCAGGATGCAGCCCCATGTCCTGTCTTTGGCTGGACCCATGCACTCCGTGAGTCCTGGGAGCTGGCATTGCGGAGGGGGGCAGGGATGGGGGTGTGCAGGACCTAGAGGTGTGGGGGGTGGGGCACTGATGTGTGCTCAAATGTCTTACTCTCCCATTCCCCTGGGAAGGCAGAGACCTGCCTGTCTGGATGTAAACCCACGGCACCCCAGTGCCCAGACACAGACATGGTGATGAGGCAGACAGTGTATGCACGTGTGCATGTCAGGGAGGTGAGCATGGCTTCTGGATGAGGACAGGGCATGAGGCATGGAGTGAGGATGGGGAATGGGACCCCGAGGGCCGGGGAGGAAAGACTGTGGGAGCCCAGTGGACAGGGAGCTGCCACACTCCCTCTCGACTTCTCCTGTCCAGGGAACATCCTGCCCCTTCTGCCCCACTGGGTGGTGATCCCTGATGGAGCCATGGCCACCCACCATGGAATAACACCTGTGCTTGGGCTCCTGTTGCACCTTGCCCATGTCACACAGAGGAGGCAGTGGCACCTGCCTTGGAGACATCACCAGGTCCTACATGCCTGCACTGCCCAGCCTTGTCCAGGGCTGGCGATCCAGCACCTATGGACTTTGTCCTCCCTTGTGCTCACTCACACCCAGCACCTTGCTCAGGTGGGCTGGCAGTGCCTGCTTGGCCCCAGCTGCCCCAGGCAGCTGCTGCTCCCTGCCTGCCTCCCTCAGCAGTGCAGCACAGCATCCCACCAGGACTGGGACTCTTGGGGCAGAACACCAGTGCCCAGCTGGGCTGTTCATGCTCCCTCACACCCACCTAACCCCTGCCCCTGTCCACTCCTCCCGTATCAGGGGGCTGCAGGCCAGGCTGATGGGGATCTGTGGCCATTCTCACCTCCAGCTGTGGGCTAAAGGTGGCCTCCCATGCAGAAAACCTCCTCCCACCAGGAGAATGAGGCTATGCCAAACCCGACACCTGCGCTGGCTCTTTTCCTGTTGCCAGAATGTAGCCAAACAAATGCACAGACCAGAGGAGTAAAAAGTGCTTGCAGCTCCTCCAGAACAGACATTGCCTGTGTGGCAGAGCTGCATCAGGACAATTTTTTCCAGGACCACCTGCTTGAAATATGAGGGACAGGAACCTGTGCCCCTGTCTTCTCCTCCATCCTGCACCCACTCCCTGACATCCAAAGGGCCCTCCTCACAGCAGAATGACAACAATGTACAGAGAGGTACCAGGAAATAAACAGCTCCAAACTGCTGCAGCACATTTTGGTGTGTGTGGATTTAGCACAGTCCAGTCATTTAGGCTGAATGCCAGTTTACGCCCTGGTACAAGGGATCATGGGGCACAGGTTAGCTGGAGTCAACAACAGGGTTTTAGTACTGCCAAGGAAAAAGTTTTTCATCTATTTCCCAGATCCTAAATGCCATCTGCCAGGCCTTGTTCGAGCTGCCCTGGGCCTTCTGCACACCATGAGGCTTTACTGTCCACAGCACATTATGGCTGCACCCTGGCCAACCTTTCCTCCTACCTCCTCATCACATCTCTGCAGCCAAACACACCAACTCCATAACCTGCAGACAAACCACCCAGGTTTACTAAAAATAGCCTATTCTGCAGCTTGCTTAGTCCTGGCATACATCTAGAATCACATCTGCTTGAAAGGCCACTTGCTCTGTCTTGGCTGGTGCTTGCAAGCAAGACCTCACTTCCAGTGGGTGAGGGAGGAGAGAAGTTAACAGAAACCAGGCGGACCCTGGGTCTCCTGTGCATGGCCAGATGCCCTTTGGGTGCCAGGTGCTCAGGCTGCTGGCAGACACAATAGGGCCAGGCAAGGGTGGATGGGGAGGTTGCTGGCTCCCAGATGCATGTCACTGACTCTGGAGGGATGAGGCTGGAGGTGGGATGTGACCAGGCTCAAGGTGAAATGGGCCCAGGTGCCCGAGGGCTTCTTTCCTCCCAAGCTGCCATGCTTCCTCCCTGCCCTTGCTCCAACTGAGCAGGAGCAAACTTCTCCTAAAGCAGAAAAACCCCATGAGCTTTCCCCCCCATCAGGAGGAGGGGAAGGTCCTGGGTGCCCTGCACAGCCGGCCAGCCTGCCCCCCACCCTTTCAGCTGCCTGGCACGGCAGACAGACACACACAGGGCTCCCTGGGGTGGCAGCGGATGGCGGGCAAACGGAGCTGCTTGGCGTGTCATGCAGTGGCAGCCTCGAGCACACAAATACCTTCGTCTTCATCACCGTCATTATCCGCTAAGTCCTCGCCCTGTTTCTTAGCGCTGGCTCCTAGGGACCAAACACGAGGAGACAGAACAAAAAGGAAAAAAAAAATAACAAAAGGAAATAAAAAACAAAACAACAAAAAATGAAAGAAAAACGAACACAACAAAAAAAAAAAAAAAAGAGAATTCAAAAATAGCGTGATAGCAGAGACAGTGGGACCACACCTGTGCCCCACAGCACTGCTGGCTACTCACACTGCACCTCTCCCAGAGCCAGGGCAGTGCAGGGCATGGGCAGGACTGTCCTAGGAGTGTGCCAGGATGCTGCTTCACCTGGGCCCCTTCCCAGACCCTCCCTAGGGAGGGCTTGGGTGGCAGGGAAGACGCAAGTGGGGCCGTGGCAGCATCAGCGCTGGTGGTGGATGAGTCTCTCAAAGCACTTTACTGATCCTCCTGCATCCCAGCCTGGCCCCCGCCTGGTCAGGCACCCTCAGGTCCAGGCATCCAGGTGTGAACAGGAGCCTTGCTCCCAGCTCTGCTGCCCCTGGGGACAACTGTCCTCTGCAGAGCTCACACCAAGGGTTGCCTTGCATGGCCACTGACAGCAGGCAGGGTCCTGCCCATCACCCCCACATGGTGTGTGGCTCCCTGTTGTGCCTGGCCACAAACCACTGGTACCACTGCATGAGACCACCACAGCACGCAGGGATCCCTCATGACAGGTGCTCCCCTGTGCTGCCTGGCTCCATCCTGCACCAACTCCCTCCTTACAAGACTAGTTCCATGTTTCACTGAGGATTTCAAAGGCACCGATCAGCTTGACCTGGCCATGCCAGAATCCTAAACATATTAGTTTCTGCAACATCCTGAATACCTTACAGTTGTTCTGTGTTCTTTCACCAACTTGCAGTCCTGGGACATGGGTCATCTCAGCAGCCCCAGCTGGGCACTGTGGAATGCTGCTGTGGATGGCTTGCAGTGAGCCTGGCACTCCCCAAACTGCAGCCAACAGGAGCCAGGAGAGTTGTTCTGTGGGCTGGCAGGGAGCAGGGGTGCTGAAAAACCTGTGCCAAAACCCCATTCCTGCAAAGGACTGCATGCCAGTGTGGACACAAAGGCAGGTGGTGTCATCCCTGTGCTCTGGAACTCTGAATTTCAGGAAGAGGCTGGGTGTTCTCATCCCCTTAGAGCTGCAGACCAATGCCTGCAAGTCCTCTGCTCCCTAATGCCTACAACAAAAAGTCCCCCAGGTGATGGTGACCTCTGGGGAGACAGCAGGGTTTCCCCCAGGTAGGATTTACCCACACAGTGCCTGCACTGCCCAGTGACTTTCCCCTGAGACAAGGGGCTCTGACACCCTGCCAGGCACCTGGCTGATCCCAGGGTCCTGCTGCCACCACCAATGGGCCCTATTGCCACAGCAAGGGCTTTCACAGCCCCCAGCAAAGCTCCCACGAGCAAGGGGCAAGCCTGTGGCTGCATGGAACTGCAGGACTAAATGCACAAAACTGGTCAGAAATACAAAATTGTGGAACCATGTTCAGTGTCAGTCTGGGAGTGGCATTTTACAGGTGACATGGAATAAGCAGCCCTGTCCTACTGGAGAAAGTCCAGAAGAGCAGCAACCAGAAACCTCAAAAATCCAGTAGGCAGGAAAAGTCTGCAGAAGGCTGGGTCACATGAATCCTGGGAGCAGAGGCATGATGCTGCTACAGCAGCATCCCAAGACATGAAAGACTCCTGTGAGATGTGAGGTGGAAGAGCAAGTCCCTCTCAGGCAGCCCTGGGGCTATGGAAGGTAGGATGAGAAGAAAACCTTTCTGGCAGGAAGCACTCGAAGGGGTGGCATGGGGAAGTGTTTAAGACCAGGCAGGACACACTGCCAGAAAGAGGTGAGGTAGAGCTGCCCCTGCCAAGAGCAGGAATGGATCAGCTGTCTCCTGTGCTGTCCCGATTTTCTCCAATGCAGAGTCTACCTCCCCACCTTGCTCCAGCCCCACCCAGCCATCCTCTGAACATCTCACTTCCTTCTCCTGTTTTCACCCAGCAACACCCACACCCCTGTGATCTCTTGCCCCAGCACCTCAGCCCCAGCATCTCCCCCTTCCTGCTGCATCCTTCCCACTCTTCCTCCTCACGCCTGGCCGGGTGTGTGCAGCCACTCAGCCTCTTTGCAGGAGGCTGCAAGCTTGACCTACTGTGTCTTCATTAGGAAGAACTGCAAGCCCAGAAAGCACTTAAATGACGAAGTACTCATACACTATTTGCTAACCAGTGCTATGCACCAACCCCTTGGTACTTCTAAGGGATAGGGATTTTTCTGTAATGAAGATCACAACCAGCAAGCCTTGATCCACACCGTGCTTCAGAGTTGCTGACCACAGGAAGCCGGAGATCATTTTCCACCAGCCTGGTCTCCTTCAGGGGACAAAACTCTTCATGCAGATGAGAATGGAGGAATCAGCTATGAGGACTTATCATGTTGTAAAAAAGGCAGCGGACAACATCTCTGTGACCTGAGCAACTGTCCTAGCTGAGCGGGGAGGGATCCAGCTGGAGACTGTTGCTGCAGAGCTTAGGGATGGCCGGGACAAGCCTCCAACAACCTGAGCTCAGAGATGGCAGAAAGCAGCACTTGGGAAGCTAAGCAAAGCAGGAGTGCAGTGATGCAGGCCAGGGGGAAGGGGAACAGCAGTGGCATGTGTGTGCGGCAGATGCAAAGCACGAGCCTCACCCATCAGCAGGAAGGTGCCAGGGTGGTTATGGCCAACACAGACTGTTGTGACCAAGCGGGCTTTTTGCCTCTTGCTGCAATGTTCACCTCCAGCACAACCCCCCAGTGCCCCACAGCTCGTGAGAGCAATCACAGCTTCACTTCCCTCACCCAGTAACACTTTTCACCAGCTGTTGCCACATTCAGGGACACCCAGCCCAGGAGATTTTTCTCTGCTCTAACAAAGGCCACCACGCAGAGCCCTGCAGCACCCACTCTAATGGAGATGGGTTTAAGCCTGCGGATTCACAGCTGGAAAAAATAAAAGGGCTCATGGCTCTTATTCTCCTTACCCATAAAAAACACCCTCCACTAACCCAGGAGGTGAATGTCTGCTGTGCCACTTCACTTTAAGCTGACTGCAAAATGACATTGTTCAGACCGATAGGAAGGATGCATGTGCTCTTATCTGAAGGCTCTAGGAAGATTTAAGTTTAAGTTTAGTAAAAAAAAATAAATAAATAAAACCCCTTTGCCTGAAACAGGGGCATACATGCTGGATTTATGCTATCTTAAGTAAACCATACCAACAGCACTGACACCAGTGCAAACAGAGATAAAGCAGTGTAAGGAGCCTCAGTCTTTGGAGCCTTCATTCTCAGCATAATGTGGATAAGAGAAGAGCAGGAGCCTGAGCTGATACTTTTCCAGGTATCTGTCCCGGGCACCCACAGGCAGCTCCAGCACCCTCTTCTCAGTGCGAGCTCCCTGGGGCACCCATTCCTGCAAAGCAGCCACGATGCTGCAGGGAGCAGGAGCCTCTGATGACTACATGTACCCAAAGATACAGCTGCTGCTGGCCACAGCATCTCAGCTGCTTCTCTGGGAGTGGCAAGGAACAGGACCAAGAATGGTGCAGCCATTGAACCTGCTGCTGCTCAACCCCACAGGCAGGGACAGCTCAGCTGGGACCTTCCAGCCATCAGCCCTTGCTCCAGGACTGCAGCACACCTTGGTGCTGCCCTGCCCCTTCCTGTCCCAGAATGATGCAGAGGAGTTATCTCCATCCCTGAGCGGACTCTAAAAGCACTGCATCTTCTCACGCTCCGCTGCCTCTGGCAGCACAAACACCGACCCTCACCTTTGCAAATTGCTCCCCGGAGTGGAAGCGGAGCACCAGGGCGGTGGTCTGCCCACAGCCAGCTCTGCAAAGCTGCAGGCTTTGAGGGGGCTGGGAAGAAGCTTCCAGCAAGGGAGTACTGCAGAATTTGTGCAGCTGTAGGGAAGCCTCATCTGGTACTTGGACAAGTCAGCTTCTTGGAGAGCAGCGAAGCCACAGTGCTTTTCCTGCAGAGCTGCCAAAGTGCTTCCTGAGCCCAGGAGCTGCTGGGAGCTCCAGCCACCCTCACACAGCAGAGGAAGATGCTGGACCTGCACATTTGTCTCTGCAATATCCCAGACTCTTCACAGTCCCAGCCAGAGAGGTTTGGGCATTCACTAATGAAAACCAGGAAGAGCTGCTAAGTGCAGGGCAACCACATTTTTCCCCTCCAAAAATGACATCCACCTCCTCATGCCCTGCAGCAAGGCTTGCCCAGGCTGGTGATGAGGGGAAGGAAAAATCATCTTGGCATCTACCACAGCCAAAAACAGTCTGGAAGTGTTGGCAGCACAAAGCATGGGGCAGAGCTGCATTTTGCACATAGGTACTGCGCTCTCAGGGTGTGTGTGTACACGGTCTTTGGGTGGGCAGCACAATTTTTTGCAGCAAAATCTGAGCCTCAAATGAACCTCAGTGCTGTCAGCTCCCCTGGCACCATGCATGGCTAGCTGCCCTGTATTGCTAGCAGAGAAAGGTCCAATGTGTATGGAGGAGACTGGCATTTAGAAAATTTTCATATAGGAAATTACTGTGGGCAACTGGGCAGGGAAACAGGGATGTTCTCCTGTCCCAGAGATAAAAAAGCAAGACTGATAAATTCTCAGTCCTTTGTCTGCTCTGAAATACACTGAGCTTAGGGGTGGTAGAAGTCATGAAAACTCCAGTAAGGTGGAAGCTGAGGCATTTTCAACCACCAAAATACTGTTCTGTGAGAGAAAAGCTTATCACTGCTCATTTGTGGCCTTAGAAATAGTAATCATGATTGTTCCAGAATGAGTCAATGTTCAAATGTTCAACCTGAGGAAATGAGCACTGCAGGTACATTACCTCTCCCCAAGCATTACTAACCTAGTAATAGGATATACGATGAGGAGGGTGGGAACTTCTGTGTTTCATCACAAGTGACTCAATTAAGTCAACAGCTACCAGAGCCCGGCCAGAGCTGGAGGGAAGTGCCAGTGGCTGGGTGCTTTAATTCTTGGCACGCCATACCTGGATATCTAAATGGCTGGCACTGGGGATCTGCTGGTCCATGAGTCAACAGAGCCCAGTGGGGGCAAAGGGAATGTCCCCCACCAGCTCCCTGGGAGGTGACCAGAGGCAACCACAGCTGGGCTGCAAAGAAACCCTGCCCATGAGCGGAGCCAGCGGAGAAGGAAACCCAGGAGATGAGCACACCCAAGGTGTTTTGTCATGCCTTATATCATCCCCTTCTCTGACAGTAACCTGGAGCCTGCCTCCCTGGCCCTGGCTGCAGGGCTGGGGGTGGTGTGGCAGGGGTCTGCCAGCCCTGGCAGCCGGTGGGAGGGCCGGGAGAGGAAGCGCTTTGAAGTGGCTGGTGATCACTGGCACAGCCGGCTCCGGAGGCAGCGTGCAGAGACTCCCTAATGCAGCAGCCCTTTCAGGGGCAGCCTTGGCACTCAGAGAGATGGCGTGTGAATAGCCAGGACAGCAACAGGAAAAGCAAAGCAAAGAAACCAAACAACAGAACTGGGGGAAACGGCTGCAAGGAAAGCGCTCCCCAAACCTCCAAGCCCAGCTGCACTGGCCCCGCCAAACCCAGGGGAGCAGGGAGACAGAGGATGGGATGCAGGGATGCTGCTGCTGCAGGACACCCAGGACAGCAGCCTGTGCCGGCCAGACACCCTGTACTGAGCCTTTCAGAAGAGCTTGGCTGCCTGACCATCCACACGTTCATCTTTGGGATGCACAGAGCAGCCAGCTCTCCCTGCCTGCAAGGGGGCTGTGTGGAGGGACAGGTGAGCCATTGTGTCTGACACGGGGCCAAGCCAGCTACCATTTGTACATCTCTACTCCCCTGTGTATGCCACTGGTTGGGAATACAGGATTATTTATGGGCAATAGGGGAAGGTCAGTGGAGGTAAGGCAAAGCAGAGATGTGTCTGAACTGGAGGTGCTCAGCTGCCCATGGGGCAGCTAGGGCTCAGGGAGGCTGCTGTGCCATGGGCTGAAGACCAAATCCTTACTGGCAGGAATGGCACTGGCATGGGGATGTGAGCAGTGGGGAACAGCCTTGGCAGGCACAAAGCTCAGGGCATAATCTGAAGCAGTTATGCAGCCAGGAGAGGCTTTATGCTTTAACCAAGGAGCTTTGGTTGCAAAATGATCAGGGATGCAATGGGGGAAAAGCTCAGCCCAGGATGGACTACAGTCCCCCATCACACAGGTCCTTCCCTGAGCATGTCTGTGCACCCCCAGTGGGGTAACCAAACATAAGGGATGGATGCATTTAAGTGCTACCTGCCATCAGAGGCTACCCCTCATGCCCAGGGACTGGGAGGCTGTCAGTGCCAGTGGGATGAAGGTGGAGTGCAGGCTCAGCCCAGGAGAAGCTGTTCTGAAAGGCCTGCAGCAACATGAGTATCCTCATGATCTGACCCCAGAACTGTGCTCCCAGCTGGCTGGAGCATCCATGGGGGTGCAGGGGGTGGTAGGGTGGGCTGCTTGGAGGGTCCACAGTCCAGGTGGCAGCACAGAGAGGTGCCAGAGGAGTGCTGAAGGCTGGGGGCCAGCCAGGCACCCTCTCACTCTCTCACTCTCTCTCTCTTTCCTCTCTGTGCCTCTCTGCCGGTCGGCTTGCTACATACCTCCTTTCCTACATATTTTCTTGTTGGGCTTTCGGGTGCATTCCTTGGAAATCCGTTTTACTGTAAAATGAATAAAAGACTACAAAATAACAGGAGGCTCCACTGATGGGAGTGGGCATGCAATCACAACCACGCTGCTACCCTCCCACCGCCCCCGGGACCGCGGGAGGTGGGGAGGGAGCGTCGCCATGGGAGGAAAACTCTGGGCCAGCCGTGCTGGGCGAGAAGGAAGGCATGATGCATTCCGTGGGCCCCAGAGACAGAGGAGTGGAGCCAGCCAGCCTGGGAGAAACCACTGACCCGCCAGGCTGCGCTGCTGTGTGCAGCAGACCCACTGCAGGTCCCTTCTGGCCCGCTGAAAATCCCTGGGGGCTCCCGTTGCGGTGAGGCTGGGACGGGCGTGCGGGCAGGCGCTGCCTCCTCTGCCCTCTACTTACAGTTTAGGTGGGATCCCCTACAAAGGAAAAGGTTAGACAAGGAGGCACCCAGCGCCGCTCAGCCTCACCCCAACAGGAACATGCCCCAGCACCCCAGGCTCATCGCTCTGCCGCTGGCCCACCAGTGGATGGAGGAGCAGCCAAGTGATGTGTCTGCCAGTGCACCCCAACCTCCCATCCGTACCAGGGCCCAGAAAAGGGCTCTGTGGTCCCTTTCTTGCCGGAGCATCTTCCCAGGGAGAGGCAGAGAGTGTTCCTCCCAGCCGCAGCCCACGCCCACAACTAGCGCATGGACCTGGGGAGGGTGGGAAGCAGGGAGGAAGGACGAACTCGAACCAACTCAAGACAGAACCTGGCACTCGGCGCCTGTGGGGAGCACAAATCAGCTTGTCACTCTGTGGATCTGCAGTCAGAGAGTTGGATTCAGATTTAGCAATACAAGAGAGGAACCCGTGACGATGCCATGGAGGTGGAGGGGTGGGACCACGAGGCGTGGAGGAGCAGGAGCACGCGAGACAGAGATGGCAGCTGAGGGCAAGAGGGCAAGCTGCGTGGCCAGAGAAAGCTTTCCACAAACAGACAGCATGCTGCAGGGTCCACAACCACATGCTTCAAACACAACACCCAGGTGAGACCAACCACTGCTGGGGAGGGGTGGAGTGACCCCCCCTCGCTCTCCTGCGGTCACCCCAGTGGGGACTCACCATCCTCCGTGGGGATGTAGATGTTGAGGTACAGACAGTCCTCGTTGGGGTCCTGGATGTACGTGGCCACGATATCCAAATTGGAGGTAAACCAGATGGGCAGCATGATCTCGGGAACAGCGTTGTGGATGTTCTGGGGGCAGACTGGTGAGAAGTGGGTAGCGTTCCTGATGCCCGACCAGGATGGTGGTGGCTCGGGGGGCATAAACCTCTTCTCCCCGATGGGGGGAGCGGCATAAGGAACCCCCAGGTACTGGTCCACGGGCCCCAGGATCTCACTGGGCAACGGCACACGCACCCCTCGTAACTTCCCATAGTGTGTGTTGACAGTGGGTGAGTAGACCTGGCCCTCCATCTGCACAACCATCGAGGCAAAGCTCAGGACCCAGAGGGTGAGACGCAGGTCCCAGCTGGCCACCAGCTCAGGCACTTGGAGAACAGGGGGGAAGAGAGGGCTTCTCCAGAGTATCAGCCACATTGTCTGGGAGATACAGCACCAACATCCAGGCCTGAAGCTCCTGGGGCGAGGTCTCAGAGCAACCCCATCACACCAAGCCTCTGATTTGCCCACCAGGAAGAGACGGAGCAGAAGAGACAGGAGTCAGGAATGTGCAGCCCAGCCACACCTTCTGCTGGGTGAGTCGGGAGCACGGACGCAGGGAGATGTGGCACCAGCTCCTCACAGCCTCCCAGCTGCCTGCTGCTGCCTGCCTGCCAGCGGCCCAGCCCGGAGGTGACTGCTGATACTGTGGAGAGATGGAGGGAATTAACAGCAGACTTGCTCTGGAAGAGTTGAAGACCTGCAGCGCAGAAGGAGCCAGGATCTCTGGCTGAGTCTCCCACCCATGGGTGCTCATTGGCCCTGCCACCACCCGGGCAGGGTGGCTCTTGGAGCAGGCAAAAGCGGGCAGAACAAGTAGAGCATGTGCAGACACACACACTGTCTGCCCATGCCACACAGCCTGTCCCCAGTGCCCAGGGGCTGCCCAGAGTATGGGTGCCAACATAAGCAGGCAGTGCTATGCCCCTCCCCATAAGGAGCCTGCTGGACATCACTGGTGCCAAGCACAACCCCTGCACAAGACCCCACTGACACCCTTCCTCTCCTGGCTGATCTGGAGCTGCCTGTGTTACCACACCACAAGCAGCTTGTGCTCCTTGCCTGGGCTTCACCACAGCATTGCTCCCCTGTTCGGCCACCACCACCCCTCATACACCAGCAAATTCGACCCACATGTCCTAGCCCACCGACACAGTCCCCATCAGCTTCCCCCCTCCACTGGCCAAAGCCCTGAGACCCCGGCGGGACCCGGGCGCTGGGCGGGCACAGAGAGGAGAGGAACAGCCAGAGAGTTTGCGGGCATCTGCCCTCCCTCCCTCCCTCCCAGCCCGGGGAGGCAGAGCTCCGATCCCACGTCCCTGCCCGGGCTGGCAGCATCAGGAGCAGCAGCTGAGGCAGCCCCCGTGGGGAAGGGAGAGCACTGCAGATGGGGACCCGCGGATGTGTGTCACAGCGAGCAGAGCTCCTGTGCCAGGGAGCTCTCGCTGGAGGCTCTGTGGATTCTCAGCGCTCTGCCCTTCACCTTCCCGCACCGCCTGTCGCATTTAGGGCTTATGTAAGTGCCCCCCCGCCTCGGCTTCCCCCGCCAGCACCGCTGCTCCCGGGGCACCGGGCACGGGGAGCCGGGGGGCTGCACCCACCCGGTGCTCCCCTCACCCCA
This sequence comes from Cinclus cinclus, assembly GCF_963662255.1. Lineage (NCBI taxonomy): Eukaryota > Metazoa > Chordata > Aves > Passeriformes > Cinclidae > Cinclus > Cinclus cinclus. Next base: position 4,181,065 of record NC_085060.1, read on the forward strand.
GCGCAGCATCAGCTCCGCTCCTCGGCGGGCCGATCTTCAGCCGGGTCCCCGCCAAAAGGCGGTGCTGGCTCGGGGGATGCTCACTCGTCCTGTCTCAGCCACATGTCCTCACGCTGGGAGAGCCGGCAGCGGTGATGAGGCACCTCCGTTTTGCCCCAGGGCATCCCTACATGCCCACCCGGTAGATCTCTCCCAGGCTCAGAGGGGAGCAGAGTTGCCTTGAAATTATTGGAGCACAAAATAAGGGCTGTATGCAGATGGGAGTTTGCAGCTCTGGTGGAGGTTCAGTTGGGCAGGGATTCCACAAATAGAGAACACCTCATCCAATGAGGAAAATCTGCAGGAAAAAAAACCCACCACCACAAAAAAACCCAAAAAACCCCCAAAAAACTAAACCTCCCAGACAGACAAGCAGAAACCTACAAAAAACGCCACCCAAACAAAACCCCCCCCAGAGAAGGTGTCTCAAATCTGTACTGCACATGTGCAGGCAACTCACTGCTGGTCATTAAGGAAATAGGCCCATGCTGTGCCTGCCCTCCTGATACGCCCAAAGAACTTGGCAGCCTCAGAAATCGGGGTTACACAGTAAATACAAACACTCATCTCAGAAAATCATGTTACTGCATTCAGCCCACCCAAGCAGCAAGGCCTCGCAGGGCTGGGCATGCAGGCACCTCTCCAGAGCCTGCCAAGGGAAGACAGGTAATGCCAGACAAGGAGAGCAGTACATCTCTGCACATCACTCCCCTTCACCTCCTTCTGCCCCACCAGGCAATGACAGAAACACACCAGCAGGAGCACAACACTGCTGCGTTATCCCCTAAAAATGATGCCAAAGTCTAAGAAATAAAAGCTGAGTCAAGGGCTAGAAAAACAGCTGAGGCACCCAAGCTCAGCTCTGCCCACCACTGCTGGAGCTGCCTCTGCAGCACGGTGCCTTGGCTGCCCTGTTCTGCCTGCAGCTCTGGAAGAAAACCATCATTCATCTCATATTCCTTGCCGCAATGCTCCTCCTTCAGCAGAGAACTGACCTGTGCCTAACAGTGACATCCCAGGGGTGCAGTGCTGGCCCGGGACCCCCCAAAGCTGTATTCCCAAGCAGGATCTCAAAGGTGCTTCAGACCCACCACTCTGCCTGACATTGCTGGAAGGCAAACTGCCCAGTGTAAATCTTCTGCTCAGGTTCCTTCAGGTACCACAGGTTAGGATAAAGCTAATTATTAATGACTGTCATATCTAATTTGTATGACTGGAAGCTACAGGCAGCTTCCAGTCTTTATGATAGTGCATACAGTGCTCCCCGCAGAGCCATTTCAACTGATCCATCATCATTTTCTGTCTGCAGGAACACCACAGCCCTGCCAGTGGTGGTTCACCAGCTGATTTCTCAGCTCCAGAGCTTCCTCATGGCTGCAGCCACATGCTGCCACAGGCACTCCTGCTCCACCAACTCCTCCAGGCAAGCAATTTCACAGCACCAGGCAGTGCCACTACACAGCTGCCCAGCTGGGCTGCACACACCAGTCACAGGGCTGAATTCACAACCCACTTTGCATCTGAGGAGCTTCCGCACGCCCACTGTAACCATCCTGTCCTGACACAATGAGGAATCTCTTTTTACAAAGCACAGCCAAAAAACAGCTTCTTGCTACAGCTCCTCAGAATTACACTATGATGATATTCCTCTGGGTTTTTGTTTAATTCTCATCCAGCTCTGAAAAAAACACGGAAATCTGAAGACAAAAAAAACTAACATAAGCTAAGACAGAATCAAGTACACATTCTTAACTTAAACAAAACGATGCTACAGGACTTAAAACTGTCTCCAATTACGAGTTTTATAAAGCATGAGGCACAGAGGTGAGCTGCACTAGTGATAGCCAAATATGTCCAGATATGGAGATGCACAGTCAAGGCCCAGCAGCCCTAATGTTACCCTGGAGAGCCACAATACCTTAACACTCAAACACAGCTCACAGTATTTTAACATTTGTAATTCCACATTTGTAATTACATCATTTTTTAAAGACTCTTTGCTTCCATCTGCCCATGTCCCCACAGCACAGAATAAAGGCACCCAAACAATCTCAGTGACATGCTTCTAAGCCTTCCTATGTTTGGATTTTTTTTCAATTACAAACCCGAAAAACGATGCAAACCCTATATCTGAAATTCCCCGGGTTTCAAATGTCTGATTTGGGATAATTACAATACCCATGCAACACATCTCATACCCTCATATTGCTGTTCTGTGCTCTGTGCTTTCTGATGTAACTTCATGTTAACATAACATTTAGGATGGGAATTTAGCCTTAATTTAATGCTGACAGACTGCCATAAAGACCCAAGCTTAATCCCTTTCACTGTGGGTTGTTGCATGTGCCTTGCATTGCTGCCTGCTGCCTCAACAACTCTTAAGCTTCTTGGTCTTTCAAAGCATGAGAAAGAACTGAGAGACCCAAGAAAGGACATTTCATTCAGGGAAGCAATTCCCTTCACATCCCATGGGAGGTGGGAGCAAAACTTTCCCAGTTTTGCCGCCTACAGCGCTCTCACTCTTCCCTCCAGCAGGGAATCCAAACGTGTCCCCCAGCGAAGATGAGCTGCTGCCTGCCCGAGCCCCGCGCCAGGAGCCGTGCCTGCCAGCTAGAACTGAAACCAGGCTGGGCTGGGCAGACACAGCCAAACTGGGAATGCTCAGACAAGCACGCAGTGAGAAACTGGGAGCATAAAGACACCGCAGGCATCCCAGGTCGCTCTGCCAGGCCGCTGGTGGGTGAGCAGAGGAAGTGAGGCTGCTAGCTGCTGGGGATGTTATTCATGTGCTTTGGAAAACAAATGCTCTATAGGTATTTCCATGGTCACACTGTCTGCCAGACGGCTTCCTCCTCAACAAAGAGACGCTCTCCATGGAAACCTGGGCGGGTGGGATCCTCTGGAAGCCTCTCTCTCTCTCTCGCAGATGCATATTCAGGCATCTCAACACCAGCCAGACAAGCCGGATCCACACCTCCTCTGGCAGACGGCCGAGGAGATGCGAGCAGTCAGCCTGCTCTCATATTGGACCCTTCATTGGGGCCCAGCCTCCTGCCCTGCAGCACCAACCCCACCTTCATCACACTCATGTTGTGGCTCTATGTCCCATGAGGTTCAGAGCCAGGACAGATGGAGACCTCAAAGCACCCAGCTGGCACGGATGGATGATCTCCTTCCAACAGCAAGCAGACAGGATGTCCCACTGCACCTTCCAGCCACTGTGCCTAGAGCAGCTCTGCTCACCATTTGACCCTGTTGTACTTTGCTGAGGACCAGCCCGTGCACCCCAGAACAAACATGCACCCAGCAAGCAGCATGAGAAACTTCTGCCTTCTCTTCTCCAGGTGAGCTCCAAACCTTTCCACTAGCTTGTACTCCAGGAGCTCAGGCTGGTGCTCAGCTCTCAGGCAGCAGCACCTGCCAGACCCACTCCTCACCTGGCATCTTCTCTCCTCCACGGGGCAGTAATCCCAGCTCTCACCCTGCGCCATCCCACCCAGCCTACAACACTGCAGAAACCCCACAGGCTCACCTAGGGAGCAGAGAATCTGCAGCACAACTGGACTGATGTTCTTGTGTCTCTGTGTCCCAGCAGCCCCTCAAGAGCATCCTTATACCTGCAGGTCTCATCCCAGGTTACCCATCCATGCCACAGGCAGCTGTTTCCTGGTCCCACAACACTGTGGGGGCATTTCCCAGGTCCATCACAGAGCTGGTGAACAGTGATAGATGGCTCACAGTTACACTGAGAAGGACATGTACGGTTTCAGAAAGGCCTGCCCTGCTGCTGCAGTTGCCCTGCTTTTCCATGAATGACCTAAATGACAGAACAGAGTATGTTTCAAAACTGCACATGACACCCCAGCACTTTAGAGGCCAGGATGGGAATCTGACATGCTCTTGACAGACTGGGAAAAGGGCTGAGAGATGATGGGCAGGACTGTAAGGCATCGGGAGGAAAAAAATCGCACAAACAGGCCACAGAAGAAAAGACAGCAGCAGTTCTGCCACAAGAGTCATGAGGGCTACAGGTGAGTACAAACTGAACGTGAGCCAGCATATCATTGCCACAAAAAAAGGCAACTACAGGAGGATGTGTGAAAGGCCAGCTTACACACAAAGCAATTACTCTCCTTTCAGCTCATAAAGACACATCAAGTAATTTTACTGTTGTCCAGAGAACCAGTTCATTCCCCAAAAGATTTGGACTGACTGAGAGAGGCCATGGGAGACCAGCAAGATCATCAAAAAGCTCTGGAGAAGCGTCTAGAAGATTTGGATTAGTCTAGACAAGAAAAGTCACAGGGCACAGTTTTATAACATGTAAAGGCCACTGCAAAAAGTTCAGAACACTCTGCCCTTTTGTGCTAGGTAGGAGACACATCCATATTAAGAAAGAAAAGTTAAGTGTACACCAGGAAAAGTTAAAGCGCTCCATGGCTATCTGCAAAGGGTGCTACATGGCAGATGGATGGACCAAGTGATTCCCAGCAGCCCCTCCAGCCCTTCACTCCACTTCTCATTACCCTGGCTGGCAGCTCTGCCCCTGCCCTCATTCATTCAGCATTTGTCACCACCTGGGTATATACAGCTACCTTGGCCACAAACCCTTCAGCATTTAGGGTGCACAGCAGAGCACTTAGGAGGTTTCCCAGCACCAGAGAGCACAAAACATCCATTCTCCACTCTGCAGATGCCTCTCCTAGAGTCCAGTGTTCCCCACCTCACTCTACTCCTGAGGCACATCTGCAGCCCCCCCAGTATGGAGGTACCACACTAACTCTAACGGGACAGAAGGAAAACAGTTACAAACCTCAACCTTATTTGCATCAAGACATGTCCCTATGCCTTGCCTCTCCTAGCTCCTACCCACAGTACCACCAATATTTAAAGCAAGCTGAACGTCAGAAGCCTATGAGACACTCCACTGCACATCCTTTGCCCTGGGGAGAGGATGAGGGACCACGTGAGAAGTGTCAGTTAAGTTCCTCAGTGCTGCAAGAACATATGTGGGACAGAAGCTCTTTGACAACTCCCAGACACATGCCAAGATCCTCGAGAGCTTCCATTCATAACAGAAGAATGTTACTCAAAATCCCTAGAAACAGACAATTTCAAGAACCACTCCTGCTGTGGTGCCAAAGGCCTCCTGCTGCAATATGGCCTGTCACCATTTGTGCCATGGCCTTTAATGAGTTCTTCATGAAGGAGCCAAGCCTGCCTTGGGAAGGACACCAGGGGCAAAGCAGACCTTTCCTTCCCATGCCCACACTTCAGACTTTCCAGACACTTCTGGTGTTGAATGTCATCACACTGCTCGATGCCTGGCTCCAGAAGAAATGCTACCCAGCAGGTGAGATAACCTGGATCATTTCCAACTCTTGTTTAGCACCAAGAGCTCCAAAAATGCAGGAGGTTTCTCAGTGTCACTGAGCTGTGACTGGTGATGCTGCTGAAGGACAGCCCGTGAGCACTGCAGCAGGGACAGTGTTGGGGTCAGCACCCAATACTGCTGATGCAAGAAGGTGACCACTACAGAGGATGCAAGGACGACTGCGCTTGAAAGCCTGGAGTCTTCTGGAGTGGGCTACATGATCACCTTGAGTTAGTCTAGATTTTGACTGACCTTCCCACTCACTGCTTCCCAGGAGCCTGGTGGAAAGCTGAGACAGGGCCACGTGGCACAGCCCACAGCTGCTGTGAGCAGGAGGCTCTGCCAGGACAGGAAGAGGGCAGTGGCAGCAGCCTCTCTGGTGGGTTCCCACATAGCTCAGGGATAGCTGCTCGAAGTGGGCTATTTATTGCCACGTTCTGGATAGAAATAATCTGGATTATCTCACGTTATGGCTTTCCTGACCCCAGCATGAAGACACAGTGGCAGTTTCTCCCTCCCTCACCTTGCTATTTGCAGTTTCAACGTACAAACACTCGCCTGCAGGGACAGAAATCAAAGAGAAGCACTGTCCGAGCACAGCTGGAGCCACGCTCGCTCCCCAGCCCGAACCGCGGGCAGCGAAGGAAGCGCCTGAGTCAGCCCGAGAATCTCAGAGCCCCGGGGCTCCCCGCGGCCGGCAGCGTCGGGAAGTGCCATGGCTCTGTGTCGCTCCGGAGGGACGGCGTGGCGGAACGGGGGTGGTTCCCGGAGCCCCGAGTGAGGCTGAGACTCGCCCGCAGCCTCGGGAGCTGTCCCGTCAGCACCGGCACCGGCACCGGCACCGGCACCGGCACCGGCACCGCCGAGCGCCCCGGCAAACCGCGAACCGCAGCGCCGGTACCAGCGCAGGGGCGACCTCAGCCTCCCGACAGCTTCTGGGCAGAGAAGAGGAGACAGAGGTGCTGAGCTCTTCTCCCTGGTATCCAGCGATAGCACTTAGGGAACTGTTCAAAGCTGTGCTGGGGAAGGTTTACACTGGGCGTTAGGAAGCATTTGTTTAGCCAGAGGGTGGTCAAACACTGGAACAGGGTTCCTAGAGAGGTGGTCGATGTCTCAAGCCTGTCAGTGTTTAAGAGGCATTTGGACAACGCCCTTAACCACATTTAATTTTAGGTCAACCCTGAATGGGCCAGGCAGTTGGACTAGATTATCATTGTAGGTCCCTTCCAACTGAAATTATTCTATTCCTATTCCTATTCCTATTCCTATTCCTATTCCTATTCCTATTCCTATTCCTATTCCTATTCCTATTCCTAGCAGTACTTCACAAATAAATGTTAGAATTACTCCACCTCTGGCTTTGTGCAGGCAGGTGGCTGACAATGCAAAAGTGCATCCACAGAATGTTGGAATTTCCAGACGAGTACTCAGGAGTGAGCTGACAGACAATCTGCTTTCAGCAAGCCCTTGGCACCAGCACAGAGTTCATGCCAAGACAACTTGCTCACTCTCCCACACATCACAAACAAGCACCAGGCACCTACTCTAAGGCAACATAATCTCCCTCAAATCTGTGATCAACACTCCACAGCTACCAGCCCAAGTGCAAATCTCACCCAGCGAAGAGAGAGCTGATTCCACCAGCAGCATTCCCCTCACTTCCTTCTCCAGCTTCAGGAAGCTGCACATTGACATTATCCCACCTGCTCAGCACCATCCCCCTCACATCTGCCAGAGTGATGCCTCCTCTCCTAAATAATTGCCCTGGAAACTACCATGGCTAACAGGGACCAATTTTAAAGTTAACATGGATCATTATGACAGAACCGTGTTAGGGAACAATTACACAAGCACAAGGCTCTTATCAATAAGCTTCTGAAAGTCCAAGCCCAAACACATTCATATTTCTTATGTTAGCAAAAGCAGGTTTGAAGTCTAATAAAGAAAGGAGACTTTGGTGACCCAAAGAGGCTGGCTCAGTGACACCCCCATTTCTGAAATGCCTGAGGCAAGTATGAAACCAAGTTGCTGATGCAAACCTTCCCCAAAACTCCTTCATATCCCAGCCTCTCAAGCTCCTTTCTGGGCACCCAGCCATGCAAAGGACAAGAAGCTCCCACAACCAATGGGCCATGGGCAATTTGTACAAAGGTTTGTCCAACCCATGCCACCACCTGTGCTAGAACAGCTCAAGACATCTCACACAAGCTCCAAGGAAAGCTCAGAAAGCTTCAGTGGCTGCAGTCAGGGTGAATGTGTGTGCACAGCCAATGCTTTCCATGGACTAGTGTGGACTGGGGGAGGCTCTATAAATGTAAAGGAGGTGGGCTGGGCAGAGAGGAACCGACTGCAGCTTAAAATACTTGGACTTCCTGCAAATGTGATTAGGGAGGGTGGGCAACAAAATCTAAGAGTGTTCTGAATGGGAACAGCTACAAAATAAGTTGTCAATGTTTCATTTTTACTGATTCAAAGCAGGAAGCCAAATCCACTTAATCAAGGGTTGAAATCCAGAGGGTGGCTTTGGAGCCTCTGGTTGCAGCAAGAGCCAGTAAAGAACTGCTTCTTTTACCAACATCTACCTCAACCACTCATTTCTGCCTAACATCACTCCAGTCTTTATCAGCTCTGAAAGGCTTTGCAGAGCAGAATTGCAAAACAATGGAAGTAATCTGGGCTAAAGGTAATAAAACCCAGGACAAAGAACAAAGATGAAGAGAATAGCTGGAGACAAGCAGTAACTTTTACACAGAAGCTGAAACATGACACAATAAGTTTTCTTTTTTTTTAAGAGGTAAGATTACAAGTTTTCTGGCATCATCTTTGTGCACCATGTGTAGCCACCACCTTGTCTTGTACCATGAGACACCAAGCCTGCGGAGCGAGATGGCTGTATGGGGAGAGCACATCCCTGTGCAAGGGTGGTGTGGGCATCCCAATAGAGCCACCCCCAAGGGCCACAGTGCAGGCAGCAGAGCCACGTGTGCTCCCTCAGGATGCAAGAAACCCCAATCACTGCAGTCCAGCACCAAATTGTTTCCTCACTGCAGGGTCTTTGCTCAGGAAAGCTGTCCCAGGAGACATTTGACTGTCCACACAACCTCCACTTGTTACAATGGTCCCTGCTGCCAGCTGAAACAGCAGACAGGCTCTGCACAGACAGCTCTGGGATGCAGGGCTGTGCCACCCCATGCCCCCGAGTTCCCCACATCTGGGAGAGCTGCAAGTCCTGTCCTGTGCCGGAGAGATGCCCCAGCTGAACTGCAGCCCATCACCCTACTGTGTGCCCCAGCACATTCCACTGGACTCGAGATGCTGAGTTTTATGTCAGTGTGAGTGGCCCTGACCAAAGACCAGACATGGTTTTCTGACCATACTGCAAACGTCCCTTTGAGCCTACTGGAATCAGCAGGGACCACTGCTCCATGGCACTGCAGCTTGCCTGGGGGCATAAGTAGTCCCAGCTCTGCCGTGGCTGGCCTGGGAGACCACACTCCCCTCCTCACAGCACTGGAGTCTTCATCTACAGCAGAGGGCTGCTCTGTGAGAAGCGGGGAGTGAGATACCCAGACCTGGACTGAGGCAGGAGACAGGGAGCAGTGTCCACAGGTAGGACAGAGCACAGGGCGAGGGCAGGCTGCATTTGCTAACGCTGTAATGCACATTCTCTGCTCCCACCAGCAAGCGGGTTTCACTGGAAACATCGGGAACATCCAAACGTGGGGGCAGGAAAATGCCATTGTTGCTGGAAGCACCATGGACCCCTCCATCCACAGCACCACCCTGCTCACTGCCGGTGGCACAGGGCACCAGGTCCCTTTCCCTCGCAGCCTCCGCAGGGCAGGGGACACCATCCCAGGGCAGCACCTCCTGGCAGAGCTCCTGCGGGAGCCGGGGCCGCACACCCAGAGCCAAGATGACACAGCGGCAAGCAGCCACATCCTGCAGCAGCCACCGCTCCTCCAGGCTGACGTCAGCCTCCGCAAGAGCTGGCAGGCAGGACATGCTGTGCATGCCGGCCGCGCTGCTCCCAGACACCGCCTGGCTCCGGCACACACTGTGGCCTGTGTTCCTCACCAGCTACGACTTAGCTACAAATTGAATTTCACACTCGCACGCTCCAGAATAAGGCACAGGTGCTAGAGAAGCCGCCCTCCCCCTCTCCACATCTGCCTTGCCGCTCGCCCCACCCCGCTGCTGAGCGCCGGGATCGTGGCTGGAGCTCTGGAGATGCTCCTGGGCAAAGCCCCGACAGGCACAGGCGACATCGGCTCACGGCGGAGCTGCCACGCTCGGGGCAACATCAGGGCGAGGGGAGGCCCCTGGCACAAGGGCCACCCCCGTGTGCTGCTGGCACGACACAGCGTCCAAAACCTCCCGTCCCAGAGTTAACTGGTTTCCCCAGAAACCCTACGGGCTCTCCCAGGAATTCTGGAAACCGACAGATTTGGTATGTGCTCCAGTAAGCAACCTGAAGAGTTTATACAGTTGTCACAGCCAGAGACCACCACTAGCACAGGTTGTGTGCACAGCTGGCAGCCCGGACAGATGTGGTGTCTGTCACTTGGGAAGGACGTCGGACAGCCCAAGTGAACGGTGCAGCCCAAGGTGCAGCCCAAGCCCACGACAGCCTCTACCCAACCGAGAGGAGCAGCTTCCTTAAGCAGGGGAGCCTGCCCCCAACAAGGCCATCAGCTGCTCACGTTTCCAAACCAAAACCAAAGCTGGCGTGACTAAGCAGAAGACCATGGAAGCACTCTGGACTGGACTGGCCTGCAGCCACAGCAGCTCCATAAAGTCTTGCTCATGCAGCCAGGGCTCACTAGAGACTGTAGGTCAGGCAAGCCAGCAGCTAGAAAGGAAACCCATTCAAATTTAATCCAAAATGTATTTTCTATTTTCCCTTGTAAATTTATTCTCCCATATTTTCTATCTTCAAGCACAAAAAAAAAAAAAAGCAGAAAGCCTAAAACCTCTGGCAAAAAATCCTTTAATATGTTTTACTGCAAATACCACCTCATGTTAAGAAATAAGCTGGACCAGAGCAAATCAGGCAGCCTGGGGATGCCCTGTCTCTCCAGAGGGAGCAGACCAGAATGAAGCAGGACAGACAGGCATGCTGCAAGGAACAACAATGCCAAGGAAAGTCAAGTTCAAGTGCAAAGACGGCTCTCATGCTCCCTGCTGCTCCTCAGAAGTCCCTGAGCACAGCTCTGCCTCAGCAGATGCCCACTTGGAAACATTGTTCCCGGCGGACACAGGAGGAATTTTTTGTTAGGAAGAATCTGCAACCAATTGGATTCTCTTAAAGTTGTGAGCATTGAAGTAAAGCAGCTCGCTGCCCAAATCTCAATCTCAGATTCTCATCCAGACACCCCAGTGGCAACAGAGACGGAAAAGACAGGACAGAAACAGAGATTGCTTCTTTCTTGAGACACAGGACATCTGCTATCCAAGGGAAATTTTGGTTTATGGTTGCAAGGACACCCTTGTGCTGCTGGCTGGACACTTCCCTCAGTCCTCCTGGAATTCAAAAGGATGAGAAACAGCATCCTCTGCATAAGCAACAACCTCACTTGACCTCATACTGCTACCTGCCAGCCAAAACCCAGAGGGGACTGCTGGATCCCAGCTCATCCCTGCATCCTCCTCTCCAAGTCCACTTCTCCCATACGTAGCCAACCACTTCCAAGCCAAGGCTCGCATCTCCCTGTTGTACTTGCACATCTCTGGACTGCTCAAGAGCTGGGGAACAGCCTTTTGGCATCCCACATTCACCAAGGTAAGGCTGAACTGGACCCTCACGAGTAGCAGGACATGAGTCTTTTCTCATTTGAGGATAAAACCAGGAAGAAAACTGACACTGATGTTTCCTGATGTGTATGAGAACAGGCAGAGACAGGGGATTGGAAGAGGGGGAGATGAAGATCAGATCCCAGGTGATGCCACAGTGCCTATCATGTGCAGAAAGTACCAGGGAATTGGGACAGCTCTAAAATGAGGCTCTAGCTCTGCTGCCAGCGTGTCCCTGTGCCCAGGGAGCCAGAGCTGTTAGGGAACACAGCAGGAAGGGATATTGCCATTCATTTTCAAACCAACTGAATTAGTACCTCATCAGTAGACAAAAGCCTGTCAGAGGTCTCCAGCAAAGAGTCTTGCTAAGCCAAGGCTTGGTGCTTAGCACAGGTCCTGTATCTCCCAGCAGGTGCACTTCCATCATGTGGGGAAAGCAGCCCACGCTCTCAGAGAGGAAGCAGAACTGACTGAGCATGCATCTGTCACCCTGTGCCAAGTTAAGTAACAGAATTGGATGGGGATAAACCCATCATTCTTTACCAAAGCCCAATGCTCCCTCCTGGCTTCACACTCTCTGGTGGGCAGAATGTTATGAAAATAACAGAGCAGACCCAAAGTCCACCTTGCTCTGTGTACTTGCAAGCAGTCAGAAGCACAAGTAATTCACAGCTCAGCAGCTGTCCAAGCCAGAGGTGGATCTCTGTATTTATTGGTTCTGGAGGAAACCTCTTGTCCTTCTCGAAATTATCCCGTTTCTCCTGAAACTCATGCAAGGTTTTACTGTTCATGACACCTTGTCCCGAGTACTTCTGTGATTTGATAGCACATCTGCAAGAAGCAATGCCCCTCCTCCTGTTTGGCACCTCCTGAGAGCTTAATTTGATGTGACCTTGTACTTGTATGAAAATAAACAATGAACAGTTAGCCTCTATCGCATCTCTCCTGGCCTCCTGTAGACACATCTTATCCATCTTCTGCTGTTTCTTTTCCAGTCTGAAGAACCCTGCCTTTTTTAGCCTTTTTTTTTTTTTTTTTTGCAGAGTGGCCACCAGACCTCTGACCTACTCTGCTGCAACTTCCAGGCATTTGACTCCACAATGATCTCAACACCCACACATCTCTCCTGAACTCCCTGTGGGCAGCTCTAGAGACAGAGAGCAACCTCTGTCCCCTTCTCCTCCATCACTGTCCCATGAGTCCTCAAGCTGCTCAGTGGTGCCTGGAGTTACATGAGGGCAGAAGAAAGACACGAAGACAGCTGGACTCACACATTCACCTTCACAACTCCTTTAGTACTGGATGCCAGCACAAGGACATGGACAGGAGCACCTCCACGGGGAGTGCCACGCAGACATTTTGGCCATGTTATAGACTTGGGCTTCTTCTCCCACTCCTTTAGAGCAGCACCATGAAGCTTGATGAAGGCCAAGTTTCTGCAGCCCCTGATCATCACAAAAGGGCATTCTCTGCAGTCACCTCCCCAAGCCCATCTCAGAAGCCTCCTGACCAAACTTTCCCCAGCCATCTTGCCCTCATCAGCCCAGGCCCAGACCCAAAAAAAGGCTCGTGCACCATACATGCCCTGTAACACACTCTACAACCTTTCCCAAACTTTACCACCTGCTCTGCTGGCACGGCCAGAGCATCTGGCCACCAGGCAAAGTTTCAGCTCTGCTTGCCAGGCACCTTACAGGATATGCTCGCACTGAGATGCAGTTTGAAAATAACAGATGTTACTCCACTGTTATGCATTTTGCAGTGTCAGGAACAAGGCTTCTTTACCAACAATCCTCTGAGCTCCTTGCCAAGGCGTTCTCATCCCAAACAGCACTCCCCAGCACAAAATCTTGCTCACAGACAGCCCCTGCTACGTGCTGGCCCTGCTGCCAGGCAGACAACATGGCAAAAGGAATATATTGCAAGAGCAGGGTTTCCACACACAACTTCAAGACTTAGCAGGAACGCAGGTTTCATCATGGGCTGCAATACTATACGACTACTGAGCCCAGACAAGCCTCCAAACTTCACATAACCTCCCATCCAGGGAACACTTCCAGGAGCTACACAAACCAGACAGGACCCAGCAGCTGCAGCCAGAAGCACCCATGCCTTTCCACTGCTCCCTCTTCATGCCCATTTCCTCTCAGTCAGACTCGCTCCAGGGTCTGAATGATGTGGGTTCAAACTGGCAGCTCTGGCAATTGCAGGACCATTTATTCATTCCCCTCACACCCACAGCAGAATCCTGCTGAGGCCAGCAGCACACAATGCTGGTCACAGCCCGCTCCCTGCCCCCAGCTCTGGGGAGTATCACGGTAGGAGACCACCAGAGCATTCAGTCCCTCATCCAGCACCACCCAGCTCAGCTCAGCTCAGCCCAGTCTTCAGACCCAGCTCTCCTCGAGTGCCCTGGTACCAGGATCCAACCTGCCTCCTCCTGCTGACGTGGTCTGTGCTGCCTGCGACCACTTCCCCTCTGTGCCACAATGCCCTTGGCTGTCTTTCAAAGCACTGCCAGTGGCTGCCAGTAACCACAGACCACCAGCAGAGGAATCTCTGTCTGGCATCCCACAGGGAGCTGCTAACTTCCCTCCCAGTGGCACCAGGAGTTCTAAGGACAGAGCCAAGCTGTCCCTGCCCCATCCCTCTGCACTTGGTGCACAGTCCCAGGATTGCAGGTACACAGCCCCTCTGTGCTCTGCTCTGAGATTCCACAGGCTCCTCTGCAGCTCCACAACTTGTTGCACAGACACATGCTCCATGTCCCCATGCCCACCACTTCCCACCATCCTTCCCCCCGCTCTACTGTTACTGGATCCCTCCAGCTGACACCAGTGCAGTATGGACACTTCCACACTTCTCTGTCTGAGTCCACACTAGCTCCTGGATAGCCAAGAGAGTTTCCTTTCTCCCCCACCTGCTGCAAAGAAATAGCTTCTAGAAGGAAGGATACAGGAAGATGGCAGTAAATTGCCATGGAGGCAGCAGACTTGCTGTGGATGGGGAGGTTTAGGAGCTGGCTGAGCTGATGCTGTTTGGGAACTGTTTACATGGAGCTTAGAGACTTGATGACCTCAAGATCCCTTTCTTATCAGCTTATTAGGAGGTCCTAAAACACCTTCTCCCTTGACACAAAGGCCAACATGGACCTGCCAGAGGATTTTGGCAGTCACCATCTCCTTACTCTTGCTGGCAGATGTGATTCTGATCAAAAGACACCTGGAACAAATCCCTGTCTGTGTTGGACGTGAGCACCTGGAGCAGCCCCCACAGAGGAGAGAGAGAGGAGAGCCAGGAGAGACACAGCCACCACAGCTGGAGCCTCAGCACAGTGCTCTGCCAATTCTCACGCTGCCTTCTGAAGCTTTGGCAGGCCCCTGTCTCTGGGCAGCCTGCTCAGAAGCTCCACTCATGACTCCTAGGTGCTGGCTGCCCTCACCACCCTGCTCTTGAGCACCTTCCCTCCAGTCCTTTGGGACAAAAGCCTCTACACAGGGTCTGGAAAAGAGACAGCCCCAGATGAAAAGTGCAGGGCAACCCCCTTGGCATGGGCTCAATCTTCCTCTCGAACAAGGCTGCCCTAGATGCTCACTGCTGTTGAGTGTGGGCAATTGGAGGCCGTGCAAGGCAGCACCACGCAGACCCTGCCAAGATGGGCACTGCAGCTCCCATTTCCTCAGCACAGTGCTGTGCAGGGCCCTCACACTCATGTCCGAGGGCTGCCCTGCACCTTGGCAGCTTCTGCTTGCGCTCTGGAGGTTGAGAGCTGCATGTTTGCAGGTGTCCAACCAAACTCCACATCCCGACTGCTCACGTAACCATGGCAACTGCACATGCGAGTGGCAAAGCCTCGAGCCCGGCTAACTGCAAATGCAAATGAAGCAAACACATGCACAGTGCTAAGAGTGTGACCTCTAAATGTCAGCCTTTAACCATTTTGCAGACACCAGCTCTGGTGGTGGCCACCTGCAGCTGGCAGAGCAGGAAGAACTCTGGTTCCAATGGGGACCTCTGGGTGCCCAGCCCTGCACCAGGTGTTGGCATGGGTGCTTGGGTGCACGCCTGCCACAGGCATTTACCGGAGCTAAGAGTGACTCCTGCCTTCCAGCAACTCCCTCTCTGAGGACACATCCACTCCTTACCCAGCTGGCAGATGCTCCCAGTTCCACAGAGGACCCTGGTTTGCATAGGAAGGAAGGTCCCACCAGACTGACACAAAGCATGGCCAGCACAGGGGCTCATGGGGAGCTGGCTCTGGCAGCACCTGGGGCTGAGCCAGCAGCAGCATCAGATGAGGCACTCTCAAAGGGTGGAAGGAAAATCCCAGCCTTTCAGGGATGTCATGTCACAGCCACCTCCCTAAGGGAGGTCTGTGGCCTTAGAAAAGGCTGGCAGTAGAGGGATAAGCAGGTGTCACCATTTGGGAGAGTGTGGTCCAGAAACTGACTGGCTGGACAAAGGCCTCACGTCCCTCATCATTTCTCTCCCTTGTTGTAGAGAACACCAGATGCAGACAGACCCCAGCACTGACCATCGTCTACCACACCTGTTTTGCTCCATGGCTTCGAGCACAATGGAGCCAAGCTCAGGTAAGCAGTGCCAGCTCCAGCCACAGCGTGCATTGCTGGGGCCACCAGCAACCCCCGTACCCACCACCCCACTCAGGGACGGCTGGGTAGGTGGATGAATGGATATCTGGCCTACTGCCCCATTCAGGGATGAGGACGGCCGGCTGTTTGACAGCAAGCCTGCCTCCGATTCGCTTCCTGGCCCGAGAGAAACAGGGAATGTCCTTTCACTCCAGGAGCCCAAGAGCTAATGCCATTCCTAACGCTGTAATAACACCTAACGCCAAATAAACTGAGTCAAGGGGATCTCCTGCCTGCCCTTGACCCAGGGATGCTCGCACCAGCAGCCTCATGCCTGTCAGCACCAGGAGCATCCTTGCATCCCAAATAACCCACTTCCCAGGACCTACAGCAGTACCCCAGTACCTGCATCACATCACAGACACCCCACAGCCCCGGGGAGGATCCCAATCCCTGGAGTGAGAGCGCTCCAGCCCGGAGAGCCCTGCTCCCCGCTCTGCGCTGGGTCTGACGGGCCGGGCCGAGCGGGACCGGCGGATGCGGGGCGGGGGCCGGGATGCGGGCCGCGCAGCTGAGGCGGGCGCACAATCCCCCTTTCAGCACGTCGCCATGGCAACCCGCCGGCTCGCCGCGGCCGCTCATCCGGCCCCGTTAACCCTCGCCGTTACCCGCCGCCGCCGCGCTCGGCCCCACCCGTTAACCCCCGCCCCGCCGCGCCCCGCTCCGACGCCCGACTCCGGGATCGCGACCCGAACCGGGACCACCACTCGTCCCGAGAGCCCCACGGCCGGAGCGGCGGCCAGCCCCAGCCCCGTGCCGCGGGGCCGGTCCTGTCCCGTCCGGCCGCCCTCCCCATCGCGAGCCGCCGCGGGCCGAGCCGTGCCGGTCCGGGCGGGGCGGGGCGGGGCGGGGCGGGTGCACTCACCGTCGGGGGCGGCGGCGCGGCTGGGCCATGCCGGTGGCGGCTGCCCCGCGCTCCGCTCAGTCCGGCCCGACCCCGCACCGGGAGCGCGCGGCGCGTGCACGGCGGAGGCGGGCTGGGGAGGGGCCGTTCCGCAGCACCCCTTCACTGCCGCCGCGATGCCCGGCACCGGCACCGGGACCACCCCGATCGGACATCCCACGGCCCCGCCGCCGCGCCCGGTACCTGCACCGCTCTGGTCGCTGCGCCGAGGGGATGCCGCACTCGGCGAGCGCCGCGCAGTCCCGTACCGCGCCCCCCGGGTACCGGCACCAGCCGCACCTGCACCCCGGAATCCCCCAGGCCCCCCGAGCCTGCCCTGCTCACGGCACCGGCACTGCCCTGCTATCGGTCCTGGGCGGAGGGGGTCACCCCACCTTCCCGACCGGACACCAGCACAGCCTAGGGCACCACCCCAGTAAACGATCCCATCCCTGGGGACATCCCGGCACGGCCCCAGGCATCCGGCGCTGTCCTGTGCACACAGAATCCTGCCCCACTGCAGCCTGTGCCTGCCCCAGTCACTCTGCAAGGGTCCCTTTCCACCCTCGCATAGCCCTGGGCCGTGCTGCCCCGCACACCCCACAGCAGCTGAACACCCTTCGGCCCCGACATATTTCCCCACAGCCAGGGGAGCGGTCCCCGCCCATCGTACGGCTCCGCAGTGCCCAGCGGGTCTAGGGAGGATTCAGCAGGTACTCAGTATGGGATGCCCCATCCCAGCCTCAGCCTTGGGGCCGGGCCCGGCCCAGCCCTGCCACGCACCGGGCTTCAGTCGCAGCAGCCACAGACCCATAGGCTCCCAGCAGCACCGCGCAGCAAGACCTAACACCTCTGTCATTCCCTTTCCCAGCGCGGGGGTATTTTCCCCTCCTACTCATGGCCTCCTGGCAGGAGCCGCCTCTTCTACAGCCAGCCGCTGCCCATAGCAGTGTTTCAGTCTTGCCTGATGGGATTACGGAAATCATTTGAAACAGGGCATGGATTTGGGTCTTGATAGATGTTATCTGATTGCTGCCTCCCTCTGCCATTGCCAAGGTAGCATCAGCTGTGATGCCTCCACAGAGCAGGCACCCTTTCCTGCTTAAGATGTTTGCATGGCAGCATCTGAAGAGCAGCAATTAATTTTGAGTCTCCCACACACCCCTGGCGCCTGCATTGAATCTGTGAATGTGCAGTGGCAGGGACATCCCTGTACTCCAGTGCAGGTTGGGCTTCACCTCCCCCAGTGCCTTCCAGCTGCTGCTGCAGAGCAGGGCAGAGCTTTCTGCTTCTCCTGCCCTGCTACCTCTCTCAGGGACTGCTTATAGGTGGGCAGCAGCTTGACTGATTTTGACAGTGGTCTGTTATACACAGGATCTATATAGGGTATACCAATACAGCTCACATTATATACAAATACACACATACACACACACATATATATGAGGCTGCCACCCACTATGCTGTTGAGCAGGCAACATGGTCCAGCACTCTCTGGGTTGGATGCACAGCCCTGCCCTGTGCTTACCAGGGTTCATTGACCCTGAGAAGCATCTTGAAGGGGGCCCTGGACCAATGCTGAGCTGCCCTGAAGCAGGCAGGGCATCAGGCATATCTCCCTGGGTCCTGCTGCCCAACAAAACCAGTGCAGGATGGGGTCATGAAGCATTGCTGCAGCGGTGCCTTGTGGCCCACTCCCCACCAGGAGCACTGCAGGAGAGCTGGGTACTCACACAGCTGCTCCACACCCAGCTTCAGTTGCTTGGCTGAGCAGTGATCGATTTTCTTGCACAACACCAGTTCTGACAGTGCCTGACAAGTCACCTTTGCTCAGGGTATGGTCCACGGGGACCCTCTATGTCAGGCTGCTGGGTGGGTGTGTAGGGCAGAACCTACTTCAGCCCATCCATCCACCCCAACGCATCAAGATTTGTTGCAATCTCGGGCTTGTCCTCAGATGCTGGGGACAGCCCGTGTGGTATCGCCTTCAGGGAGCCCAGCATCAAACAGGCACACCCCCTGCACCACCCTCTCCCCGGACTGGTGGCCGCAGCAGGGCAGCTGTGTGCATTACTCAACGGGCAGCGTGTATTAAAATGCCCCCGGTTGCCTCTGGCTCTCTCACAAGCAGCATTTAACCACGACTCGGAGAAGGAGCAGAAGGGCTGGAAGCTGTCAGACCTGCTTAAAACGGCCGCGGCTCAGTGCTAATGTGCAGCACAGCAGCTGCAAGGCACACAGCCAGGCCAGGCAGAGCACAGCTCCCCAGACAGCCCTGTGCTGTGACCAGGTCTTGCACTTGCTCCCCACGTCCCTCTGCAACCTCCTGCACCCACGGGAAATCTCTGGGCAGCCACCGAGGGTTGTGTGGGATCTTGGACACTGTGGGAGCCTGGCGTCTGTCACCACTACAGAGCTCTGAAGTGCTGCTCATCCCACACAGACCCGGCCTGCCAAGCAGCTGACACAGCTGGGGGAAGCCTTTTGCCAGAAGAAGAGCAGCAAGGAGCTGGGCCATGCAATAAAGGGTCCCGTGGCAGCAGGCACTTGGCCACAGGAAGGACAGGTCCCCTTTCTCCCAGGAAGGCAGGGGGGCTCCTAGGGTGTTTTCACCAGCTCCCACCCATCAGTGCTCACAGCAGCATCCGAGTCGGTCTTCTCGCACTGCAGCACTCCCGTCTGGCCACAGCTGCCGTGCAAGGGCCACCCCAGCGCGCCCCTGTCCAGCCACCACGGCTGTGCTGCCTCCCAGCCCGCTCCGGCTGCTGCAGAGCCGCCCCCCTCCCACCTCCGGCGCGGCAGCGATGCAGAAGCAGCATCCAAGATGCCGCTTGGCGCAGGCTCAGCTGCCTCCCAGGACCGGCAGAGGAGGGGGCTGTCGGCCATGACCGTATACACCAGCAAAGAGGCAGGTTGTGGGCAGAGACAGTGCCCAGTGTCCCCGGGCAGGGGCCCCTCCGTGTCCGTCGCCCTGGCAGGATGAGGGGAATAGAGTCCCCCTGCCGCAGCCACGGGTCCCTGCGAGCAGAGGCCACCTGACACAGCCGTGGCCAGGAGCGGGGCTTCCATCTCTGGGTCACCGAACAGGGGCTGCCGGCAAGCAGATTCCCTGGCAAAGAGCACCCTGGGGGTTAGGGGGAAGAAGGGGAACGCAACAGCCAGCTCAAAGCTGTGCCCCAGGCTCATCCACATGGAAGGGGACAAGACGGGACACACAGACAGCAAGCCCCTGCCCTCGTGAACAACTGAGTCCCCTCCCTTAGGCCTGGCCCGCAACACCTTCCAACGGTCCTGCAGTTGGCGAGAGCCCGACATAGGTGCAGGTGTTTGGGGACAAGCAGGACAGAGAGGGTGTAGTGCCAAGCCAGCCTCAGAGAGCAGCTTCACATATGCTCCCAACAAGGAACAGGCTCAAGTGCCAGTTCTTGGAACAGCAGACACAGGCCCATCAACGAGGACAAGGGCCACTGCCCTGGGACACTGCCATCCTTCACAGTTCCCTCAGCTTGCCTTCATGCAGTGGCCCACCCCCCAGAACTATCTATCTGCCCTCAGATGAAGACGAGGTGCAGCTCCTTGCTGAGTCCTTGTGGTCTCACCCGATCCCACACAGATGGGACAGAAGGAAGATGCTGATCAAGAAAAGCTACCACAGGGAGCACAGGTCCAACTCCTCAGGAAGAACTCAAGAGAGAAGAAAGGTGCTGGTGGCTTCCAGGTTCAACAGGGAACAGGAATAGCAAACACCAAGATCAGACCTCATGCCAGCAGGCTGCACTAAGCAGGGCAGAAGTTCAGAATGCACATTTCCCATGCAGAGAAAGTACTCTGGTTGTCAGGAAGGAGCTAACAGAGGAGCCTTGGTGCTTATCAGCCAAACCTGTGATGAGAAGCAAGAAGCAGCACTGAGTGCACTTAGTCTGCAGCTCCTCCTAGACTGCAGAGGTAAGGAGCTCGAGCATCTCTGTAACTGCTGTGATGGGGGAAGCTGGGCTTGTTAGTGCTCAGAATTACTCTGCAATAGAAGTCCCTCTTCATTTTATACCAGTGTCCAACATGCACTAAAGCCCTTAATCAACATATAAATCCTACAAAGCTTGCACAAACCTTTGCGAGTATGTGAACACCAGCTTAAGAAATAAACAGGGAAGATCTTTCCTTCCCAAACAAACTTGTTTAGTCTTGACATCTACTGAGGAAGAGGTGAAGACCATGTATGGAAGATGCTGCTGGGCTATACTGGGAGTGCTGAGGAGGAAAGGCAGGCTCTGAATACACACTCAGTTTGCAAAGTAAGCTCTCTGTATTCATCCAAGAATGTCTGCAGTATGGAGTTCATCTGGTATAAATAAAGTACAAAATTTTACAATGTCTTAATCATTATTTTAACAAAAATACTAAAAACTGAGTAAAAACTGAAACCAAAGTGGGAAGGGAGACTATCAGCCACAAGGGATCTCCATAAACATTTGTAGAAATTAGATAGTAAAAACACTTTCTCTGTACAATAAAATGCTCCTCCTGGCATCTCCCCTTGAGAAGGACAGCAGCAGTACTAGGGGCACAAGGACAGAGGATGGGGGCTGCCCCAGAGCGTGGGTCAGGCTGAAGAGGCTGTATCCATCCACAGTGATGTCTCCCTTCTGAATCAAGCTGAAGTGCCAGAGGTCAGTAGCGTCCAAATGGGTTGTTGTTCTGCTGTGTCTGTGTATCTGTTGAGGTCAAGACAGAGTTAAACAGTTACAAGGTCTAGTTCAGAAGAGAGATTCCCCTCCCCACATCATCAGTGCAGTATGTGCAGTGTCACAGTCCATGATTAGGAAAATATAACCACTATGGTATTCCCTGTGCTACAGATCTGTCTGAGCCTTTGGGCAGCAGCACAGCCAGATCCCACATTCTTTCAGGAAGAGAGAGATGTTCTAGTCCTGATCCTGAAATTTCTAGGGAAAATCTTTCTATCCCTCAATGTGGAACCAGAGGACCATAACAGAGCCCCGAAAGGTGGCAACTAGCTGGGAGGAGGAGTTTAGGGATTAATTACTTCTGATTTTGAAAGAAAAGTCAGCTCTATAAAATTACACAACTTCCACAGCCACACAAGCTGCTAAGCTAGCTAGTGTCACTGATCCTAAAACACTCCCAGAAACCAAAGGTCTCAGAGAAAATTTCCCTTGCTTCCTGTCAGTATCTCCATATAGACCCAAAGGGCTTCCAGATGGCACAAAGGCAGGAAACATGGTAAAGTCACATTCAAGAACCTCACAAACTTCCAAACTGCTGGGACTGCTGTACTATGATTTACAATGCTCACAGTATATATGAATACTGTCCAATGCATACATTTCTGTAGTTCTTTTGCCTGAAACAACATCAGCAAGTGTGACCCAAAGCCACTTAGTAAAAGGAGACAAGTCTAACCTGGCTGTCATACTGCCTTCTCAACCCTTCTGGACATTCAGGGATATCCTGGACCCAAAATACCCTTGTCCCCCTCCTGCAGGCTGGTTTTGGTTTACTTTCTGCTTTCCACTCCATCCCTGACACTACAAATAAGAACTCCAAGGGGAGATAATGCAAACCCAAGGAGGCAGCATAGAAGCTGAATGCTGACACCAGGCTGCATGGGACCCACATATCTATTCCAGATGCAACAGTTCCATTTGCTGTACAGAAAGGCTACAAAAATATGGCTGATTTGCTATATTCAGATTCTTATACAAGGTCTTGCTATACTTGAACGTCCTGGCTGAGATCCTTTGGCACAGACTTAATCATTTGTGAATCAGGCTAGTGCGAAGCTTAGCACATTAAAACCTGGTTTGGGGAGGTTTTTGGCCACAAGGACGAAGAATTTTCCACCAGGGAACAAGTATAAGCACAGCTTCCAAGTCCCCCACTCCACACATTACCAGATCTGGCATAGTCTCACTCTCAGTGCAAAATAAAAAAACTACCAACTGTACTGTCCATTTCTGAGCATTTTCACAGCATTTCTGCCATTTTTACAACAGAAAAGCCAGTGAGGTGTCAGAAGACAACAGCAGGCAATTCAGAAGGGAACAGCATAGATCCTGAATTCTGTATTGTGATCCTCCAGCCAGTAATTCAATAGAGATTTAGGAATACAGTGCCAGAATGGACAACCTCTGAGCCATTACCCTGCTGTGACCACCACGAACACAGTAAGTGGGCAGCTACACTTCCCAGAGTACCCCTCCTGCCTCCAAGAAGTCTTGTCTGGCTCAGAATACAACCGCAGTGTCTCTGGGTCATCCACCAAGTGATTGCTCTGGGATTACAGCCTCCCTGTGCCCCTCAGAGGTCACCTGCAGCAGAGAGAATACCCCCAGATGATTTTAAAGCTGCACACTGGATCCTTTCCGCAAAGCTGTGTGACTGTCCCTACAAAGGCTCAGCTCCCTTGTCCCTCTGCAGGCAGCAGAAGGAAGGTCTGGAAGGTTGCTCACAAGCTGGCAAGCACTGCCCTCCCTGCTGCTGGTGCCCCCTTGGGCTGGTAGTTCTAAGTCCTGATGGCACCTCCCTGCCAGCATAATTTATGTCCTCAGACAGTCTGGCTCAGCCTTGCTTCTCTACACCAGAGTACCTGCAATAGAAAACAGCAGGGAGGAGACTAGCAACAGAACACTCAGGCTTACTGGAAAGCTGCTGCTGAAGCTGTCGAACCAGAGCAGCTGTTTGCTGCTGCTGCTGCGTCTGCTGAAGGCCCTGGCGCTGGAACTGTAAAGAGAGAAACACAGTTATAGCCACACCACCTGGCTGGCAGCTTCAGCATTCACACAGGCCCTGGGAAGCTCAGGGAGGGAGAAAGGGGGGATGCAGGTGGAGCACTGCTGGATCTGTGCTGGACTGTCACGTCCCCGCGCCTCTGCAGGAACACTCACAATGGGCTGCTGGGGGGGAAGAGCCTGCATCCCCAGCCCCGGGGGCTGGCCCTGCGCCTGTGGCTGAGGCACTGTGGACACCTGGGGCTGCTGCTGGGGCTGGGGCTGCGGTGGCTGGGGCTGCTGCTGCTGCTGTTGCTGCTGCTGTTGTTGCTGCTGCTGCTGTTGCTGCTGCTGCTGTGAAGACAAAAGACAAGCGACCATCAGGGAACTGTCAGGGCAAAGCACACAGCACCGGGGCACAGCAAGGGCTTAAGGAGGAATGATATTCCACGCAGTAAAACAGCCTCATACACCATTTTCTTTACAGGTACCTAAATTACTCAAATTCCACCAGACTCCACCCCAGGCTGAGAAATGGCAAGAAATAAAGGGACAGCAACAAAGTTTTCTGCAAGATGAGGTATTGAGAGATGACAGGAAGAGAATTCTGAGTCTACTGGTCATTACTAGGAGCAAACAAGGTGCAAGAATAGGAAGAACTCAAAAGGGCTTCTGGTTAAGATCAGTAATAATGAATAATGAGTATATGCCTGACTCATTCTCAGATTCTTTTCAGAGGTAGCAACAGAGCTCCTGTAATCTCCTTACACAATCCACTCCAGGTCAGCTACTCCTACTACTGAGTTTTCCTTAATCTCTACCCTGAATTTCACGTGTTATGTTTTAAGGCCACTTCTGGTCCTACAGCCTAGGGATAAGAGGAGATAAGGATTTATTTTTTGGGTTTTTTTAAAGATAAAAAAAAATTTGGAGACTTATCTCTCCTGTTGTCTTTGTCTCTAATGCAACACATCCAGCTATATCAGCCTTTCCTTCTCAGTCATGTCCCCCAACTCTTCAATCTATCTTGCTGTCCTTCCCTGCCACTCATGACAGCTGGTGTTACACTTCAATAAAAGGATGTGGATAAAAGTGGATTCAGTGCTCAAAATCAAATGTTTACAGACTTAGTTATGCTGAGAAGAATATTCAGTGTGTTGGAGTCAGAATATATCCAGAAATCTCAAGGTTTTTCATTTCTCCTAATTTTCAGACAATTCTCCCATCTGTCAATACACTTTTTAAGTCTCTAGATTAAAAAAAAATTCCTAGCAGAAATAAAAAAATACTAATGCTATCATAACAAACCCAGCGTGGTGATGGTAGGTACAGTTCCAATCACTGGCTCAGAAGGACAAGGTTCAAACCTTGAACAGACTCAGAAAACAAACAAAAATAGTCAGGAGAAGGAACAGTTTCTTATGAAAGAAGGTTAGAAAAACATGACCTTTGGAAGTTGCAAGTGCTCCCTAGGAATGTACACTGGGCAGATAACAGTGAGAAAGAAGAGCCAGTAAACAGGACACAGTGGACAATAATAATTCATACAAGAACCAGCCATGAAGACACTGGATAAAGGATTCAAGCCAAAGGAAGTGAGTTTCTAGAACAGCCTTCCAACTTACACCAGTTTGGTCACAGGTTCCTGACATGGATGCTGTGACCTGGATACATAACAAAGCAGATGACTGACTAAATGAGCCAGGATACCAATTTCATGTCCTACCTTCTTGTAGCAGCTGTCTACCAACCCACATAAGACAAATCAAAAGGTGATCCATCCTTTCCACAAGCCACTGCATCATGAAAGTCAGCTCTAGCACCAGGCATACCTCAGGTAACACAGCAGGAGTCACACTAATGGCATAGCTTGGCCACTCCACCTCTGTGGGCTTTTTAAGCAACCAAGCAAAATCAGCTAAAAGCTGAAGGTATACATGAAGTTACTGAGCTAGTAGAATGCTAGCAATTTGTCTGAGGCATGTTCTTCTAAATATGAGTGATGGAGAATGCTAAAAGAAAAGAGTGAATAGTCAGGGGGTGCTACTTATCAAAAGGACTAAAAGCTGCTGACCATGCCAGAAGCAGTTCTCTTGTCCAGTGCAAGGCAGCAGTTCTCAGATACTGCTGACTACAGCTCTCTGCAGGAAACCACTGTCTCACCCAGGCCACTCTCTGAACAAAAAGACTCAGCACTCTGTGCTATGTAAAGTCTTCCCATATTCTACAGGTTTGCTAGGCCTTGTTGTAAGGCATTGGATTCACCAATTAAACTATTTGTGTTTCTCTGTCAATCCAGTACGTTTCTATAATTCCTAGAAATGTATCTTTATTTCCAGTAAGAATTTAATATTCATAAGATCATAATGTAAATCCATGGAATACTCATGTCTCTTGACTCATGCCTTGTGATCTTCTTTGAACCTAGAGAGCTGGGTCTAATAGTTGGCTTCGGACCAGTTTTTCACCATCTGCTGTAAGAAATGGAGTATGTGGACTGATTCAGGCTAGATTTTTTGCCAATGGAAACTGTAACCAATACTTATTTTGATCTTGAGAAATGCAGATAGTCCCCTAAAGATGATATTGAAAAACTTTCCTGCTCTTTTGTGGACAGGTGGCTTTTCACTTTGTTTTTAGCTCCTGCCACAGTTGTACAACAGCTAACTTTCTGCACTATCTACTGGCTCAGCTGGAGCAGGAAGAGCTCCAGGCCAAAGGACTCTACAGACTTTTATAGCTCATGCTGGGTGACTGGTACAAGGCAGTGCAGCAGGAATCTCCATCAGGAGTGGGCAGCTCTAAGGAAGGGAGAACTGCCTAGCAAATTACCACAGACAGCCCCCAACAGAGTGACATTCCTCCTGACACAGAAGGGCAGAGGTAAGCAGCACTGGGCAAGCCTCCTCCAGCTCCAGCAGCCTTCCTCCTGTCAGCAAACACTCACCCTCAGCATCTGTTGTTGCTGCTGCTGCCTCAGGTACTGCTGCTGCTGTTGGTCAGGAAGGATCTGGCTGGGTCGAATTCCTGAGGGGACTCCCTGCGGACCCAAATGATTCATCCCACTCATTATGGGGGTCTGCTGTATTGACTGATGAGGAAACCTGCAAGAGAGAAGGACAAGCTCATGAAGTAAAGGATTCACAGGCAGCCCACTTTCTTTAATCCAAACACAACTTCTGACAGTAGTGAGACAACCCAAACAGCCCCCTGCAATCCATGCTGTCTCTGCAGCAAGGTGAGGGACACAAGGGCCTCACAAGAGTTTAACACAACCTGCTTTTTCTAGAAGCCCTAAGTAACAGCCATCATCCCACTGTTCTGTGTGGCTTTCTTGGTGGAACTATGCCTGCTCAGGAACAATAAAAATCTCAGATTTAGCCCTTTGATAGTGATCTGCTGGTTAGATTTAAAACCAAAACTATGACTTTCCCAAGTAATTTTTCCTCATACTCTTCTATGCCTTCTTTCTCTGGCTAGTAACAACACAGTTTCCTGCCTAAAACTAGCATTTCCAAATTTCATCCTATCTCTTTGTTTCTTCCCTGCACAGAAAGCTGGATAAAGCTGTTTCTCTGAGGAAGCAAACTACAACATGGAGAATGGGGTTTTCACAGTTTGTTGTTAAGAGCTGTGTGAGCAAAGCAGAGAAATCCTTAATTAAATAGAGTTTACTATAAACATCCCATAGTACAAGAGGTACCTACCTCTGTGTGTTGCCCAAGGTGTGCCCATAGCCAGGGGCCTGCTGGTGCACGTAGCCACTTGGTCTCTGCTGCATCTGTCTAACAGGATCCACTAGAGCAGGATTAGAGCTGGGATGGGAATTCTGATAGGGCTGACCAGAATAGGTAGGAGGCACCATTGAGCCTGACTGGGACGGATGCTGCTGAAGGCCTATGTGGGAGACGTAAGGAGTATAACCCTGAAATGAAACAGAAAGGCCTTTTTTAGTCTCAGGGTGAAAAGGAATACAGAACATAGAACATCAGCCTCCTGTAAATACTGCCACAGAGAAGCTCATTAGGAAGAAGAGCCAAAAGCTTTAAGGGTTTAGCAGCAAGAAGAAAGCTGCTGTCCTGTGCTGGAGCCAGATTCCAGTCCTACCTGCAGTCACTGCCACTTACCTGGGAGGGCTGCAGTGCTCCGTAAGATGGGGTTGGAGCCATTTGGCGCACGGGCTGCTGGCCCATTATGCCCTGGCCCTGCTGGAAGGCAAGAGAGAAGCACTTTTTCCAACATCTCTAAGGGGTATAACACTGCTGCTCTCTTCTCAGCAGCTCCCATTAAATCAGACAAGTGGCTTCACTGCTTAACCTACGAGGTTGCTGCACAGCAGGCACATGCTCATGACTTGTCTCTCACCCTGACCTGGGACAAACAGGTCCATAAAAACCTGCCACCCCCAGCCAGGACATGCCCCTCTCATTCCCCAGCGGCCACTCTGTGACAACTTCCTGCAACTGTTAACGATGTGGGTCTTCAAAGGAGGTGACACCAGAGGAACAGACACAAGAAACATCTTTCCAGAACAGATACAGAGTTGGGCAGCTCTGGCTAGAAGGGACAGCACTGAACAGCCTGGCCACGCTATAGTGTGGAGTCAGCAACAGCTCTGACTTACCAACTTTGCTTGCAGCTGCTGCCTCAGTATCTGTCCTTGGGACACTGGAGGCTGCTGTCTGTACACTGCTGGCTTGTAGGAGGGGTCAATGCCCATCATACTCCCCATCCCTGGAGGCAGCACACCACTGTAGGGAGGGCGACTCTGAACCAGTTTTCCCAGTGGCATGCGTACTGGTCTGTAGGATGTATCCAGGCGAGGGCCACCTGCAAAAGGACGAGAAACAGGCACAGCAGTCACAGCTACTGCTGCACACCTCATAGCTCCAGAACGACTGTTTATCACTGTACCTAGACAGGACAGGCAAAAAGAGAAAGTGCAGGGACCTGCACAGGATCTTCTCACAGAAAAGGTTCCTAAAGAGGTGAAATATTTTTGGTTCTCCTGTGCACCTACCTGCTGGAAGAGGCTGATTCTGGGCATAGAGACCCACTGGTGATTGCCCATATGCCAGCCTTGACATGGTGCTTCCTGACTGGTGATGCAAGAGATCTGTAGGCATACCAACTCCATATGAAACCCCTCGGCTAGGGCCCAACACAAAGTCCTGCAAAGACAAAGCAGTAAGAAACGTGCACTGAGAATTCATGGATGGAAGAAGAATATTAAAGGGTTGTAAAGTCCACTGGAGGAAGCCAAGGATGTTATCTGAGCTGGGCAGACTCCTTTCCTCCCATTAGGGATTAAGAAAGTGTTTGCCTTGCACCAAACTAGAGAGAGCAAGATAAAGCTCCAGTACTCCCAGATGAGAGGAAACACATCACATCTTCACCACACTACTGCTCTCAGGTTCCTCAGGAAGACTCCAGGGAGTGTTCCGTTACTAGGACTGATGGACATGGGACATCCACAGCTGCTGGACACTTCATTACCTCAGTTTTGCTGGCAGATTGGTTTCGTTTCTTGGTTTTGCTCTGTTTCTTCTTGCGTTCTTCAGTGGAGGCGGCAGGATTGGAGCTTGTTTTATCAGCCTTGGCTGGTTCTGCAGTTTTCTTCTCTGGCTCTAAAGCCACAGGTGTAGGAGGCTCTTCCTCTTCAGGGGGCAGTGGCAATGGCTCCAGGTAATAACTGCGGGGCTTGGGTTTCAGGTGTGTGTGATACAGAAGAAGCCTCTGCTGCTCCTCAAATCTGGACACCTTGCGATCCACCCGGACTGTCCCAAACCATCCCCAGGAGAGTGGGGCTGAGTGCTTCAAACCCTCAAAAAGATCCCAAGGAGAAATCTTCTGCTTTGTAGAGACTTGCAAACCCTTTAAAGCAAAAGAGATAAGAACCTTCAAGTCCCTGTTGTTGCTCCTGCGGGGGTACAAGTTACTCTATGCTTTCTTCAGGCTCTAATCCAGATCTCTCAGTAAACAGTCTGAGCCCTTGCTAATGGTCCTTGCTCCTCCAGGTGGTAAAGCAGTCATTTCTAACGGCCTTTATCAACAACTGTATAGTCTCCTTCATTCCATCTCAGCCAGTCTTCTGCACACTGGCTCTGCCCATTAACTTACGTGACAGAGATTATGCGTTTCTCTTTACACTTCATATAACCATAAATACAACCCCCAAATTTAGTTAACATTTCAGGTCACAGCAGCATGCTATCACCAAGCATTAACACCCCAGCTTTGCCCTTTTTGGACATGGTTATGTGCCAGCTTGTCTGTGTGCAGCCAGCCACTTCAAGCTCGTCAGGGAATGAGGCACTGCATACAGATGCCTCCCAAGCTGTGCAGTCTTGAGGCATCAGAGGACAAGGTGACACCTACACTCAGGAACTGTGATACAGACGAAAATGCTTCACTTACCTCCTTCTTGAAGATGGAATCAAAGCCAGCTATTTTATTGCCTTTAGTGTCAATGAGGGATCCCTGAGGTTCACAGGTGATGACATCTCGGGTCTGCTTGGGAAGTGGTAGTAGCTGTCGCACCTTCTCCAGGCTGTCAGACTGACGGTCCCCCAGCTCCTTCTGCATGAGTGGAACAGAGAGGACTTGAAGAATTTTTCAGGAAAAACCATCCAAAGCCCATCTATGCATCTTCTGGTATTTGCCTCCATCTCTGCATTACCTCTCACCTTTGCACCCTGCAGGCCTATAGATTCATAGGGGCCACCCCACTACTTCATCTAAACAGCAGAAACAGGACAGGTACTTTTCATGAGACACAGGTAAATCTGCAAATCTGCATAGCTGAACAACCACAAGACAGCACACTCTGGACCCCATACAGGGCCTGGTGGCCCTCACCCTGAGTTTCTTCACAAGATTCATGTATGCCCGCTTGTTCTCCTCCATGCTGCCCTGAGAGATGCTGGACATATCAGCAGCCAGGGTGCCGTTGATGAGAACACTCAGCATGTCCAGCACGGTGGTGAAGAGCTCACTGTTGGTCAGAGCAGAAAGTCAGTCACCTGAAAAGCTCATAAAAAGACTCTGCCATCATTGCAACTCCAAACACTATTAGATTGTCATGACTTCCACCCACATTTACAAGTGTCAGTCTTTAGAAAAACCTCCTACGCTATTTCTCCTTTTCCTTACACACCACACTTGAGCTTTACTCCCACTTGAGTTAGGTGCAGTACCACAGATTAAAACTGGACTCCTCTGTATCCATTCAGCACCTCTAAAAAGCAGACTCAGCTCTCCCCTGCATATCTCTCTGCATCTGGAAAGCCAAGTTTGTTCTGAATACAGCAGAGTACACTTGGCTATCAGGACCTAAGTTGTAGCCTGCTATTATGCTGAAGTCTCTTTCAGCTGTCACTTCTGGCAGATCATCTAGAGAAACAGCCAGCTCACATGCTAATAACTGCCTCCCTTGGGAAGTGTATAGACCAGAAGTCAGACTGAAAGTTACTTGTTTGACTGCATGTCCACAGTGCCACTGCTGATGATGTCCAGGAGAAGCACGGCCCATTCAGTTGTCTGTTGTGTGCTACGTTGGACTGTGTCAAACATTCCTCCCACCTGGCAGAGAAAGGGAGTTTAGTCACAAGGACACCAAAAAACACTGATTTTGAAGTGACAAAGGAGCTTAAACCAGAGCTTAAAGGAGCTTAACTCCTACTGAGAACTGAGGGCAGCCAAAACCCAGATGCAAGTAATAGTGCTGTGGGCTGCAAAGGCATTCAAAGGGGAATGCACATCTACAAAAGAGAGCAAGACTTCGGATTTCATCCTGATGAAACAGAGCAAGGGAGTTTATTCATGCATCCTGTCCCACTCAAGGCTCAAGACCTAGAAGCAGCACAAATGTCTCTCTCCTACTTCTTTGCCTCAGGACATATATAGACCCTCCAGTGTGTGCTTGTTCCAAAGGAAAAAAAAGGCAGACAACTCTTCATCCCAGATGGTTAAGTTCTTTTTCTGCAACTGCTCACCAAATTCAGCCGCAGTTTCAAGGCCTCATGCATCAGCTGCTTGGCTTTGCAGTCATCTTGGTACTGATCTTCTCGCCAATTTGTAACAATCTAAGAAATACAGAAGAGAGGACAGACCTCACCAGCTGAAGCTTAGAGAGAGCAGCTTGTACCATTCACTGTCTGGTGACTCAGAAATGGGCAGTTCAAGCTCCCCACACCTAAGGGTAAGACAAGCAACATCCTGAGGCCATGCTCCAGAGCCTGTCTGCTGGAGGGGCGAGCTCCTGAGGAATGTGAGGGGAGAAACAAGATCCCTACCTGCTGGACCTGACTGTACAGAGAGGTGAGGAGGCCTTCCCGCTGCTCATCCTGACCTTTCAAGCATGTCAGCACCAGTGACAGAAATGGCTGCTGGCTCAGGAGGGACATACTGTGAGAGAACAGAGAAGGAGCTATACTGCCAGGCTGAGGGATCAGCACAGCAAACACTGCCTGCTTTTTCCCCTGGACTCACCTCTTCTGCTTCTGGCGGTCCCGTTCTTTGCGGGATGATGACCCTAAATGTTGTCCCTTCTCCAATTCTTCTCCAGCAGCTTTCAGCACGTGGCCCTGCACTGATGTTGGAAGCTTGGCAATCAGAGGGGCCACTAGCCACACTCCTGATCTCTCCAGAGAGCTGTGACAACACAGGAGAGGAAAGCTGTTTGCAATGCAATTTAAGATTCAGACTTGTCTACAAGAGTGATGCATGCTGGCTCTATACCTACCTGAGGATGGGCTTGGATTTGTTGCTGGCAGGTGTAGCACTTGTCGAGCTACTGATATTGTTGACTCCATTACCAGTACAGCTAGCAGAGCTGGTCTCTGCTGACTGCTGGAATACCTCAATGGTGGCCTTGGCTATATTTTCTAACAAGGAGTTCATCTCCTGGAGGTAGGGAAGAAAAAGACAGTCAAGTTCTTTTCTGAGAGTACCTACTGCTTCCACATTTCAATACAAACTCAGTTTCTCAACTTCCCCATGGCTGCTCCTCCTGGAGTCTCAGACTCATTGCTTTCTTCTCATGCTTAGTTTTCATAGGTCAGACACCCTAAACTTTCTCCCTAACCCCACTTCTGCCAAGCCACCTCCCCACCAGCTCACAAGCAGCCACTTCATCCTCCCCTGTATGATCCCCTCTGAGCAGAAACTCACATTGCTTGCTGTCTGTTTAATCATGAGCTGCAGCTCCAGCGAGGACTGCCTCATGGTCCACTGGTCCAAATTCTATAATGCACACACAAACGTACATCACGTAAATTCCTTATCTCACTTCAGACTACACCAACTCACACCCTCAGGTTCCACCACAATGAGTGGCAGACCTCTCAGAGGGCTGCATTTACATGAGGCAATTACTAGGACACAGATTCTGCCAGCAGCCTGCACCTGTAAGATGCGTTTAATCCTCTGCCTCTGAGGATTTTCTCCCTCCTCATTGTCCAGGAGCCGGTGTGGATAACAAATCAGCTGCATCAGCCTCTGGGCCTGTGTGCTGCTCAGGACAGGATCCTGCAAGTCATTGCTGTCTTC
Source organism: Cinclus cinclus (assembly GCF_963662255.1). Lineage (NCBI taxonomy): Eukaryota > Metazoa > Chordata > Aves > Passeriformes > Cinclidae > Cinclus > Cinclus cinclus. Next base: position 4,214,083 of record NC_085060.1, read on the forward strand.
ACAGAGGGACTTCAGACATCGTTCTCCTACCCACTCCTGCAAGACGAAGGCAGAGTCAGCACAGTCAAACTGATGTCTGATTCCAAACCAACGCCCCTGCTTTAAGTCTCAAGAGAGATGCATGGAACACATCAAAATCATAAAAGCCTTATTAGTATGCAGTTATGCCTGATAATCATTTCTCTTCATGAACTGTACTATACTGATTCAGCAGGCGTCAGGCACAGCACAGCAATCAGAACAGAGGAAACAAACTTTGACAAGTCAGCAGTAATGAAACACAGTAGTTGCTCTTTCTTTTGAGAAAACAGTGGTGTGATTTAACAGTACACAGTCGCTACCATGTCCAGGATCCCTCAACACTGCCACTTGGACTTAGAAGATCAGAAGGGATCATTTAAAATTGTTTGGTCTATTTCCAGCACAACAAAGCTCTGGAGCTGTCCTAAGTTAGCTAATTTAAGGTTGCAGCTAGCACTAAACCAGAACATGCCTTGGGGAAAAGCACACACCTTAATTCTCAAATAGTGATACAAAGCACACTGCCATACTTAGTAAAAATCAGCTACATTACTCCTCAGATTCTGGAAAAGAAAATGACTGACTGGATGCGAGCCACTTATAAAGTCACACATTATGAGAAGGTAGACAGAAAACTATTACTGTCAGCCTCTTGATTCCAGTTAATGCTCCCTAAATGTATGATAATAATAAGGACAGCAATTTCCAAACCTGAGGCAGGTACTTCACTCAATTTACAGTTAACCTGCAGCATTTGTTAGAGCAGAAATTTTTCGTATTTAAAATTAGGCAAATTCATTAAATTAAAATCAGAGGACTGCTATATAAGCACTTCTGCATCTGCAGAGCAAGCCTGATCAGAGAATTGTTCCACCAAGAAGTGGTAATAAAAGAAGAGATGAGCATCCAGCTCATTATGCACAGGTGTTGATACTTTCCAGCCTAGAAAGCTGGAAAGGCCCTTCAGCAGTGGACAGCACCCTATACACTGAAGCACAAAGACTGAAAAGGTCAAAACTTTGGTTTGAAATCCTTGTGAAACCACAGCCTAGATCATTATCTTCATTCCAGGTGAAGTTTGCACATGAGATGTGGTGACCTATCCACTGCCAATTGCATTTCCCCCCTTCAGTGTTGCTACATCACAATCTGTTGATAATCAGCTTCTCTTTCTTGCCTAGGTAATACACATATCCTTGGGAAGACTCTTCTTATCATTTGCTCAGCTTCCTACAAGAACTCAGACTTCACTTCCAATGCACTTCGCTGGTATAAAGAAAGAAAGAAAGACGTATTGGAGAGAAGGAATGCCATCCAGAGGGACTTGAATAGGTTTAAGAGGTGGGCACAGGAAGAGATTACTCAGAGAACCTGTGGATGCCCCATCCCTGGGAGTGTTTAAGGCCAAGTTGGATAGGATCCTGAGCAACTTAGAATTGTGAAGGTGATCACTAAATGATCTTTTAGTCCATTCAAGGTCCATTCAACCCAAACTGTTCTATGAGTCTATGAAGAAAACTTAAATTAATTATAATCTGCTCCTTTTCCTCATCCCCTCACAATGAAGTCAATTATAAAACATATAAGTGAACCTGAGACTGAGAAATCACAACCTACAATTTAAGGCACTGATAGTGCAAGTTCACTGTTCACAGAATTGTGCTAATATTAAACACAGCATTTTACCAGCCCTTTACAGTTGCTGTCTACTGGAATGCTCATTTCTACATAACCAGTGCTGCCAACAACTGGTATGAGCAGTGATACCTGACACTGCTACTCCCTGCTGTGCACAAACACTTCCACTTACTTGGAGTCTACACAGACTTTGATCAGCAAGGGAATATCTACTTCTGTAAATGCTACAGTCAGCTTTCAGTGACATCAAGAATGTTGAATTTACATTTAAAAATAAGTGGTTCCAATTCCTTTTTGGTATACTATGCAATCAGCCCATTAATAAACAATAGCATGAGGACAACACACAGCACTAATGGTGGGTTTACACATTAGTAATACAAAATACAGGTTTCAGATTGTAACACCACGTCTTTCCTGCTGAGAGAATAAACTTATAACCAAGGTTAAGGATATCTTTCAATATCCATTTTCATACAGCATGGCCACTCTACTCTGCAACCTTATTATCCAGGTTTCAGCTCCTCAAGTGTCAATTTTCCACAAAGGAACAGAAATACTGGTGCTGTCAGATTAGGCTAAGCAAGAGGCTTTTGTTGCTGTTGTTTTAATTAACTTAACAGGGCAATGCAAAGCCCAGGAATACATTAACAGCCTAGCTGCAAGCAACACTTAGGGTGTATCCTGAAAGATACCATTTATCATTTTAATAAACCACCTGTCTGTCTTGTGCTGATCTTCTTTGCCTTCAGCACACATCTCAGCATACCACTTCCAGCACTCCTGTCCTTGGACAGGAGCCCTGTGCTGCTGCCAAAGCAAAGGGGATGCAGTCCTTGCATACTGCAACACCTAATTCTTGAGCACTGCTTGTCTCTGTTTTTTGCAACAGTGAGCAGTCCTCAGTGCTGTCACACGACAGAAACATTGCAGGTTATTCACTGATCTTTCAAAGAAATACCTGTCAAACCTAACCTGAAGAAAGGCACATGGGATATATATATCTGCAGAAGGGATAAGAACACACAGAGAGATGGGACAGACTCACCTGTTGACATATACTCCTCAGCACATACTTGGCATAAATATCCAAGCTGGCTGTTTCTACAGTTACTACTCGACCACCAGCCTTCCTGGTGCCCAGCTCATCATCCATGAGATCATCAACACCTCCAGGGTGAGAAAAACCAGAGCCTTTCAGTTCTGCATCTCCTAAAAGGAAAGCACAAGCATCACATAATCAACAACTCTAACCACAAAGCCTAACTCAAAAAACATCTTAACACTCCCTGTGATCAGTGACCTCCCTGCAGCCAACAGACTCAAAGCATGTTTACAGCTACAAACGAGCTACATATTCACCAGAAAATATCTGCTGTGGCCTTCTGCACAGTCAGCATGAACAATGAAACGTGTTTTTCTCCCAATCCCCTGAAAAACATGGTTATAAGTTCAGGCTAATACAGGTACACACCCAGCACAAAGACAGCCTTCAGCACTGCAAAGACTGCTCCATCCACAATACGATTCTGGGAAGCTGCCAGTAAGTGACGGTCACAGGAAGAGCGGATTCCCACAGTGGGTTTGTCTGAAAAGAGGACAAAGGGGAAAGGCAATACTTAGCAAGAGAGAAAGGCACAGGCTCCAGAGCTGCCTGAATTATGTGCCAGCAAATACCATAAAATCCAGCTCAGAGAATTCCGAGGCCAGTTCCTTTCCTAACTGTAACATGGGGTCCATTTAATTTAGTTTCAAGAAGCATAGTGGCAATCACATTGTGACAACTGAACCATGAAATCCAAATGGGGTGCAGAGCCTGTGTCATGAACTCCAAGCTCCAACAGTACCCTAGACCTAAAATAGAGGCTGGATTTAGAAATCTGAGCTATGAGGATACTGGTGAGAAGCCAAGAACAGAGCTTCCTGGAATGTTTCCATCATCACACAAAAAAGGAGTGCTGTAAAACAGCAGCTTCTGGCACCAAGTTAAGAGGCTATACAAAGCTCAAGACACAAAAGAAGAAGTGATCATTACTCTCATTGCTTAGTGAGAGCAAGGCCACCTCTACTGGCTGGTTTCCTGCCTCCAAGAACCTTCTCCCCAATGCCCGGCTACCATGGAGTGACATAAATGGAAGGATACTGTTTTTTGTCCTATGAAGAAAGTGCATCAGGCTTTGCCTGCTTTATTCAAAGCAAGCAGGTTATGATCTCTAACCATAAGGTCTTGTATCTCTCTTCTTGAGGTGCAAGAGCCTTAGTACTTACACAATAAAGAAAGCTCTAGGTTTATTGACTTACTGCTGTCTTGCTGGCATGGGTTCAACTGTGGAGTCTTAAACAGATGGAGTAAAATCCGGCAGGTCAGACGTGCTCCTGGTTCCGAGTCCTGTTCACTGCAGGCTATGTAAAGAAAAGAGACAACTGAAATTTCTTAAGCACCAGGACAACTGACTCTCAATCCAAAAGCTATTCACAGTGCACAGCCCTGGAACAGCCAGCTGAGAAGCTGCAGCAACCTTATTGTATTTACAAATATGGAGCATGTGCAGCAATTAACATGCAAGCAAGCAAACCCTTCAGTATTATCCACAGTGACATGCACTGCATTCTGCTTGCTCCATCTTTCCAACTTCACCCTGTCAAGAGCCTGGATGCTGCAATCCCCAGAGAAGAGATAGGAAGGCTGGTGGCAGAGTAAGGCAGTGGCACAGGTGCTGTAAGCCCAGCTGGCTGCTCTAGCCAAAATGCTAAGCTGAACATGATTATCAGTGGGAGGCATACTGCTGGAGTTCAGAGCTGAGTACAATGGTCACACAGTGAGGCTGATAACAGCTCCCCATGTTCATTTTAGCTCACACACACACTCAAAAGAGCAGGGTAGTGAAAAATCTTAGCACAACTAGTTTTTGCTAGAAATCAAAAGGTCCAGATTTCTCTAAAGCACTACATTCAGTTACTAAGTATACAAGAAGTATTGGAGGTATGTTTCAAAACTATAGAGCTCACCAAGTATGCATTGAGCACGGGCATTTGGGCCAGAACTGAGAGTCAGACAGGCTGTGCAGGGATGCACTTACCAGCATTGAGAAGTGAGGGGATGGCAGCACAGCGAATCAGGTCCTCCAGCAGCAAGCACTGCCGGGCAATGAGAATGGCAACAAAGGTGGCCAAGGAATCATGGAAAGATAAGTCACTGACCTGAAAGAGGAGATCAGCCAATGATCCAAACAGCCTCTCCACCTCATTCCCTCTGTCAGCAATTCCTAGGAGCTGGGGGGCAGAAGGGCCCATACATAACCCCTGCTCAATCTCCACGGTCTCCCCAGGCTGCAACAAACACCAATGGCAGCCCCCGGTACTCAAAGCCCTCAGAGGACAAAGCCTCCATCCCTTGTTCACTTTTGCCTTCTCCCAAGGGATCCCTCCACTCCTGCTTCAATTCCTTTTCCCCTTTTGAATGTTTGCACTTGCATCAACATTGCAGAGGAGATCATTGAAGCCACAGGTCCCATTATTGGAGGAACAGCACAAAGCTTTGAGCACACCCAGCCACTCGGCACTTAGAGACTTGCAGTAGCCAGTTAGCTCAGCACACAGGATAGCAATGTCGTTCACCCTGTTAAATAAATAATGAAAAAGCAGAGGGTCAGCTTTGCTACTCATGCATGCCATCAGGTCAGTGATTTTCTAAGCTACTCCAGTCTTGGCTCCTCCTCCTCCTTTACACCCCAAGATATGGCTACTGGCTTCATTACCCTCACCTAAAGAATTCACTTTCTCAGCAGAACCGTGAAAGCTCTGCCTCTCACCTGTCTGGATCGTGGTGTCCCACACACACGTGCATTAGTGCATTACAGACGAAACTGTAGCGATTGGCTGGGTTTTCATTGAGGCTCTTGCCCAAGTTGGTGTACGTAAAGTTATGCGCAGATGGGTTTTCAATAGTGTCAATCATGAACTCTGGTTCCCATAGCATGTTGGAGTCAGATGGCTCAACATTGCAGTAGATTGTGTTCTTCACCTTGGAGCAGAAGTCACTAAACAGGACAGAAAAGTGATTAGGAATACAAAAAACTAAGTGGCTGCTGAACTCTGATGAGCAAAGACAAACCCTCTCTAGGCAAGAAATGTTGAAACTCAAGATCACTGTGTACCAGTAAAGACCAATACATTGGTTATTTTCTATTCATTCCCTTCTGTGCTTGCATTCTAATACATGTTGAACATTCAATTTATTTTCCACATCAATCAGGACTTCACAAAATTTCTATCAGTATTCCTCTTCTGTGTGGAGGAGACTCAGTTCCTCATAAGTCATTTGAAACCTCTAGTAATTCATCCACTCATCCTCCTTTGAGCCTAAATCCATTACATGCTTTTTGGAGTTTGCTGCCCTGAACCACAAGGCACAATTGTACCACGACACAAACAGGGCCTAATGATGTTCTTTCTTCTGTTCTCCATTCCTTTCCAAACAATACTTAACATTTAATTTGCGTTCTGACTGCTACTGTGTACCCTATGACATTTTCAATTATGCGTCTGTTACAGTTCATCATTTAGTCAACCAGTAGAACATATCCACCACCACAGAGAATTTAGAAAGGAACAAAGATAATCCTACATGCATTATTCTATGTTTAACAACACAGAACTTCAGCTGCCAGTTTATCACTGGGTCACCATCAATGCACCCTACTACAGCAACCTGCAGCCAACTTTATCATATGCTAAGTAACAGTTATAAGTTTTGATATCACCACTCACACTTCTGAGGCATAAAACAGCACAAGCATTAGCAGAGTCCTTTGGAACTCCTCAGTCACTCCTTGTTTTCATGCATAAGTAATTGTTCACCTGCTAGAGGATACTCCCTTTTATCTGTGGCCTTTTACTTTAAAGTTTTGCTGAACAGCTTTTAGGAATTCAGTTAAGACTAGTGCGAGGTTTCTCATTTCTGTATGTATGACAACTCCTTTGAAGAACTCCAATATGACAAACTATGACAACAGCAATCCCTCCTGCTCTCAATTCAGACCAGAGGCAGACTTCAAACACTCTCTGTAGCCAGAAATTTGGCCAGCTGATATCAAAGCAATAGCCACTCTCACAGCCCCCCAACTGGGGGGGTAACACCAAGGGTCAGATGTCCCCACAACATGCCTGCACTGGAAACACTTATAGGGAGCAGGGACTGAGAGAGAATACAAAGTGAAGCACTGTATTGAGAAACAGGGCTGTTGAGAAGAATTACCCCTTCACAGGATCACAAACAAAAAAGCCTGGGAGATCTGTGGACTCTATTTCTGGGCAGCTAAAGGACCTAGTGGAGGGTCAGTTCCCAAGATAAGAACTGCAAAGGACAGACGGCCACAGTATAAAGTAAGCCCATGCGACAGAACCAGGGGACAACATCAGCAGAGCAGAACCCAAACAGCTATCAGAAGCAGGAAAAGGAGTGCGAAGTAGCACGGAAACAAACCCAGAACCAAGCAGAGCAGGTTCAGAAACAGCTCAAGGAGTATTAGAGAGCAGAGAACCACTTTTAAGAAGAACTGCTCAGTCACCAGTTTAGCAAGACCTAAACTCTACATCTATTGCCCAGGAATGGGGTAGGTACAAACCTGTGGAGGTGCAGAGGACTACTGAGGTAATTTACTAAACGATGATGATTTAAGAGTCAAAATTACTCACTGATTCATTGAGAGGATCTCAGGAGCCATCTCATGGAACAAGATCAAAAGCAAAATTTAAGTCAAGGTGCTACAGTGAGCAGTACCCACTGCATCTCAACTGCATCACTCACCTAAAGAGCTCCCCAAATTTACTTTTGAGGTGACTGCAGGAGGTATAAAGGTCATAGAGATAGGCCAGGATACAGCGCTCTGCTGAGGAGCCATCCGAGCGGTTCATGCCATGTTTCACCACCCCACACAGACTGCAGAGAGACAAAAAAAAGTCAGCTGAACCCTCAGACACCAAGCAGCTGCCTTTTAGGAAGGACACAGATATCTGTGCCCCTTATGACCCCCCAGCATATATACTGCTTCCTTACATACAGAGAGGGGGAGATGCCCTTACCCTTCGAAGACCTGAGCCATCTGGTCCTGGTTCAGGATAAGGCAGGAGTGGTAGTGCCGCAGCACAGCCACGATGCACAGGCACAAGCTGGTGGTATAGCTGCCAACAAGGTCGGAGGATTTCAACAGCAGTTCTGCCTCCACCACGCTCAGTTCATTCAGCAACTGCACCCAATGACAGAAAAACCCTTCAACAGCCACAGGGGTAAGTGATGGTCAGAAAGGCAGGAGGCACACAAAACCCACAGTCTACAGGACCTACCAGGAAAGGCACTGTGAGGCACTTTCTGCTTAGGGATGCACCCCAGAACAGTTGACAAAATGTCTCAGGCAGTACAAGGGGCTGTCAGGGCTTAGGTATCAGAGGGTAATTGCAATATGGCCACAGGGAGTTTTAAGCAGCTTGTTTGGTAGTTCTATCCTGCATAAGTCTCACTCTGATATCCTTTCCAGGCTAACAGCCACAATTCCATCAGCTAGGCTTCAAGAGACACCTGGTACAGGCTGCAGAAACAGCAACAGGATTTTAGCAGGATCCAGAAGGCAGCTTGAGCTGCCATGTACCAAGGATCTTTCCAGGGGAGCAAGGTAGGCAAGGTGCCAGGGACAGGCAATCTCTTCCTTATTCAGAACAAGGCCCTGCTGCAACCAGGGACAGAGATGCAATGCAAGTCCTTTGGAAACAAGCCCAAAACCTTTGGAAGAATAATCCTCAGAACAGAACATGTGAGACTATCTCCCACAGAGAACCTATTCCAAACAGCTGCAGCCCAGAAGCATCACAATGACCATATAATCTGACCACTTCCATGACACAGGTCAGAGGGTCACCAGTGATGACCAGAGCAGGCCAACTATCACAGCACAGATCTGCTGCCTCTCAGGTGGATGAACCCTCCCCAGGGAGCACATGAGCACACTGCCCTTACCTGGATGGCAAAGTCTATAAGACCACTGATATTGAGTGAATACTCCATCAAGTCAAATATGAACTGCACATGCTGTACCAGAGGCAGGTGGTATGACATTCCCAAAGCAAAGCTGGTGATCTGTTCCAAGACATTACGAGATACCTGCAAGTGCAAGACAACACACCGTCTATCTCCCCTTCCAGAAGCCCCCATCAGGCTAATCTCTTTCCAGGAAGCTACTCTCACCAATACAGAGAGACACAGCCAGGGCCCAAGAAGGACAGCAGTTTTCAAATTTTCATACCTGAGATGTGACTTGGTGCTGATCAAAGTGAGAAAGATGCTGGAACTTTGCAAAGATATCTTCAGCTGTTGGGAATGCTTCTGGCTTGCTCTTTTTCCTCTTCTGGCCTTCCTCCCCACCTACCAAAGTTGAAGACATCAGAAAACAGTATTAGGCTGGTTTCCTCACCAGAGGATTAAACATCAGCCATCAGCTTCTGAAAGTTCCCCAACAAGATCAGCCCCTGTCATGAAGCACAGGCAAAAGGCCTGAGTCCTAGACCTTAAGTTGATAAGGACTATCTATAATTTAAAAAAAAAAAAAAAATTAAGAAATCCCTACCCTAAGAATGACAGTAGGGCAAACATCAAGTTTATCCCAAATGAAAGTACTCCTTGGAGTATCCTCCTGTCTTGATTTGGAGATATACCTATTCTCTGATGAGAACAGGCATTCTAGACTGGAGATACTCACCCACAGAAGTTTCTTTGTCAAAGCACTCCACATTTTAAGGCATCATCTTTTTACCACATTTTAAGTTGCCTTTCAGGCATCAGACTAAGAAAGAAAAATTGCAGCCAGATTCTCAGCTGTTGGACCTGACACTTTCTGCTGATTTTGACCCAGCTATCCAAATTTCCTATCCTATGCATTCAGCACATGCCTGAAGTGTAACAGCATGATACATTTAGCCAAGTCTTTGCCAAATATGCATTGGCAAAGTATTTTCTGCTTCTTGTACAAGGATCTAAATGCAAGAATAAATAAAACATGAAAAGACAAAGTTTTGGCCAGGGTCTCACTCTGAACCTTGTATGACTCAATTCTCCTCTGAAGACAAGTTAATTAAACAGACATTGCCAGCAGGAAACCAACTGTCTTACTTGCTGGTTAGTATGTCTGAAAACAGAGCACCATTCCAGACTCATTCGCTACTACCTCTTACCAGACACTGTAGATTGTGTAAAATCCTTTCTCTGTGATACTCCAGACAAGGGAATCAGCCAACTGGAAAGACACTCTTACTTCAGAAAGGAGTGTCTCAAGCTCTACTAACCTGTTTCTGCAGTGCTCTTTCTGTTTAAGACTTTTAGAATGTCTTTGGTTATTTTCTTGATCGTATGTCGAGCATCGTCCCGTTGTTTTCCAACCCCAAAAAGAACTACCAGCCTTTGGTTACACTCATGACTGCATGACTCCTCCTGGGGAACCAAAAGAGACAGCTGCATTAGCAACTACAAGGCTGAATGGTTTAATCTTGTGCCACGCCTGGATCTCTGAAACAAAAAAGAAAACCTTCATCTCAGAAGTTTCTCTGGGAGTAAGCAAGAAACCATCCAGAAAAGCAGGACTGCTCCTTATCCAGCCACAACATGGAGAGACAGCAGCCTCATGACAAGGGCAGCAACAGGGGAGCAGTTAGGAGCAGGTCTTGTACCTGAGGAATAGGGAAGTGTGTTGCATATTGGATGTGACGAGGCTGGTCATACAGGGATGCTAGCATTCCTTCCACAGACTTATCCTTCAGCACTGTCTTTGCTTCCTTTTCAGGATCTGGCTTTTCAGGGGAAGGGCTGGCTTTAGATTCACAATGCATTGGTGGAGAAAACATCTGGGGAGACATAAGAACAAGAAAAGGTAGTTAGGGAACATGGTCATGCAACAGTAAAGATTGCTGAAGAAATGTACTTCTGCTCAGGCCTAAAAAGGAGTAGGAAAAGGAAGGTTGGGAAAACAGCCAGTTCTTAGGGCAAAAACCAAGGTAATGTGCTAAGAGACTATTCCTATTTTTTCTTCTGGTCCATATTGTATATTAAGTTAAACACAACAGGAAATAACACAATAAGAGTAACAAATTCATTGCTTAGAATTTTGGAATCAGCAACTTCCACAGAAGTGAGGATCCTGGGAAAGTATATAGCTTTACATCACATCTGCCTGACATGTACTTTTGAAAGGTCAGAAATGGCTGGATAGATGTAGGTACTCAGGCATTTTTCAAGCACCATGAGTTAATTTCACTACTGAGTGCTTCAAAGTGCTCCGCATCCATGAACTATGCCCACAGATATGAAGAACTGCAAACCTGAAGAAGTGATGAAGTAATCCTACCACATGGTAGGATGAAAACAGACTAGTGTCTTCTCCTAGGATCAAGAAAACCTCTGCAACTGGTCACTCCCAATCTGATGCCATCATGGTAATTCATTTCCTATGTAGCCCACTTCCTACCCTACACAAACACTGGGCTGGCAGTAGCCAGAACATAAGAGGTCCCAGGAACAACCGGGACTCACTCTGCTCTGATGAACACCAACCTACGTAAATAGGTTATATGGGCCTTTTACAATGTGAACTGCCTTACAACCCAGCCACTTCCAGCAGATACACAAAAGCAAGGTACATGCTGTTCCTGGGCTCACTACCACACTTTGACCCTACTTACTGAGTAACAGGTAGGAAGTGCTGGGACGTACCGAAAAGTCTGTCTTTTCCATGTCATCAAAGAGCATGCTGGGGTTGTGGTCAATGTCCATGGGCTCTGAAAGACCTGTGTCCTGGGAACAGACAGAGCAGCTTTACATCTCAGTGATGCATCAGGGAACAAGAGATTATTTGTTGACTGTAGCACTGATGTCCTTGTTGGACAGTGACAACAATATGCCACCACACCCATGGTGCCTAGCAAGCTGGAGCCTGATACACCTCAAACATTATGGAGAGGCCCCATGTTATGCTGCACTGTATCAAGCCATGCAAGATTTTCCTATCTATTCTTCTGCAATCGGCAGGTCCTTTCCAGTCACTTAGAACATAACCTTAAATTGAAATGCTAAGGAAACAGACTGGGGGAAGGAAGAGCAGGGGCCAGCGGTACATCCTCCAGCAGGTAATAGCAAGGAGGCTGGGAAGCTGGTAAAAACAGGCAAGCACAACACAGGGATGTACAGGAGGGCCATGGTGCTTGTACTCTCACCTCCAGCTTGATGCCACTGCTTCCCTCTGTCTCCTTCCTGTCATGTTCCTCAGCAGGGTCATCAAAGGGTGAGGGAGGGCGAGGCCCATGAGAATCCATGGCAAGATCACCCCGGGAGATGAGTGTGCACATGTAGATGTTGTGGGAGAAGACATCATGTCGGATTAGCTCACAGAACAGCAGCACCAGATTAAAGAACTCCACCTTCTCATTTTCCTTCCCAGGATCAGCTGAAATGACAGACAGCCAGGACTATCAGAGTAGTTCTGCACCACTATAAGCAACACCAGCTACCTAATCTAGGGCAAGGGAAAGCATTTCCTGATATGTCCACACAGTGACTGATACACAGTTCTGAGATAACAGCAGATAAAAGCAGAAAGTTCAGTTTCAAAACTTAGCAATTAAGTAAGTCAAAAGCTCTCCAGTGTCACAGCCCAGACACACTGGACTTTAGCCTACAACTGCTATTCCTGGCTGTACAAACAGTTGCCTATATCATTCAGACCTGCTATCCTATCCCACTTAACCTGTCTACAGAACTTTCCAAGAGAGACAGAGCTCTGTCACCATTTAAAAACCTCCCTTTAGTTCTCAGCCTGAAGTAATTCCTAATTAAACTCATTTATCCTTGGCCAATGTTCTGTTAACAGAAGTACCTCTGCATCATCTTTCTGTCATCTGGCCCTGCAAGTTGCTTTTCCTCCCTCTCCACGACAAGTTCTGAATTGCAAGGAAGCCAGATAGAGAATTTATATACCCAATACCTAGACACAAGAGAACTGCACACAAATTCAAAGTTTGCAACAGAGGGAAAGTTAGAAACTGGGAAAACACGAGTTCTTATTTACATACTTAGCATAGGAGCTTGAGTGTCAAGGAACTGCATAAGGACATCCTGAAAGACAGGAGCGCTGGCTGCTGACAGAGAGCCTGAGGAGATGGAGCCCTTCTCATCCACGACTTCAGAGTCCCCACATCTCTGCAGAAACAGGAAAAAGGACCAACTGCTGACACAGAAGAGAAACATCCTATTCATATATCTCAAGAAAGAAAAATTCTCTTGAAGACTTCTATCTTGCTCTTATAAGCAAGCCACCACACAGGTTTCTGTAAGCTACTGCAGTCTTCAAGTATGTCAGCACTTCTGCACTGCAATCAGCTGCCCTCAAATGTATCCAAGAAATGGGATATGCATCATCCCACAGGCTCGTTTATGACCTACATTGGGTCAGATGGAGCAACTGCCATAATTAGCAGCATCAGTGACAAGAGGCACTGTGCTGATCAGCCTTTGCCCGTCGGTGTAATCGGAGTTAGGTAACCTCTGCTCTCCTTTACTGCTCCCAGCCTTCCAGGAATAAGGACCTACCTCAGCCTCAATCTCTGCTTGACGCTTCTCCAGAAGTTTGGCCACGACCATGGCCCTGTGGCGCCCAGCACGTTTGTAGCTGACAGCCCACTCGCACAGCAAAGCCACCACTGCATCATCATCTGGGGAGATCTGGGGGGACAGAAGCGCTGCAGTGAGAACCTGAACTAAGCAGAAGAGGGGAGCAGATGTAACAGTGGGTCTACTCCTCATGGAACAGCCTGAAGATTGCTACGTTCCCCTCCTAACAGGAAGGAGAGATGTCAAGCTAGAGCCCTCCTGTTTTGATTCCATTTTGCAACATGAGGTCCACAGCACAAACAAATCTCCAGACTGACTCTGCTTCAGGAAATCATCTCTCTTCCAGCAGCACATCTATAGAGTGCTAATCACAGCACTGAGTAAAACTCAACTTCTTGACACTCTCATACAAAAGTATGCAAACAGCCAATCCTGCAGCTCTTTCAGAAACCAATGCAATAGTAGATGAACTATGGTCCTACACATAAATACATTACCTCCCAGGCTAAGAGGAACCTGAACTGTGAGATCCCAGGAATCAGCCAGCCCAAAATGTGACCAGGCTAGTACTGACATAACAAGTCCATAGAACCAATCCGGTATGCAAACTGATGTCTCTTTATCAGTGAATTTTCCCAAGCTTACAGGTATTTGTTGGACTTTCTAGAGCACAGAACCCCCCTTTCTCACTTTAGTACCTCGCTAACAAGGCTGCATGGAATTCTTTACAATGAAGATCATGTCTCTTGGCCAAGGGCCACTACCTAGTCAGCTCTCTGCAGACACAGGACAGTAACAGTGGGATATAAAAAAGAACACAGTCACATCCAAGACAAGGGGCCAGCAGCAAAGTCCCAGAGCACCTCATGACTGTCTTTGGTTGGACCCAGCCCAAATATCCTGTTATACAAGGAATCCAAAGAGTTGCTGAAGTCAGATCTTTCAAAGCTGTGACTGTCCAGAACTTCTAATGTATGCAAGACACGGCCAATAGTGAAACCTAAAAGAGAACAGAAAAGAGAAATGTGTATTTGGCACCTGGTACAACAGACTCTAGAGCAATACCAGATGCATTGCCAAGGTCAGAATGGCCTACACCTCGTATCAAGACCAGTTACACAAGGAAGAAAAGATGGGTTGTAGCTGTAGGTGATGCTCTTCTAAGTGGAACAGAGGGTTTGGACCCTTTATCCAAATTCCAAATGGACCCTTCTCTAAGGGAAGTCTGATGCATTCCTGGGACCCAGGTTAAGGACATGAAGTCATGAAACTTCCTAGCCTGGTATAGCCCTCAGACTATTACCCGTTACTGGCTCCCCGCACAGAAGGAGATGAAGTTGCAAGTGTAGTTCAAAGAAAATCAAAAGGGACTTCAGGACCTTGAGACCAACCATTAGCAAGATACTGTGGAAGACAAGTTATTTTCTCTTGCATCCTTCCAGTTACAGGCAATGACACTGGAAGAAACAGATGGGGCCAGTCTATTAACACATGGCTCCATGGCTGGTGTTGCCACCAAAGTACTGTTTTTTTCTGACAATGGGAGAGCTTTACACAGCACCAGGCATGCTGGACTGTTCAGCGTATGAGAAACTGGTTGGACAGTCACATCCACATGGTAGTCGTCAAAGGCTCAGAGTTCCAATGCACATCAGTGACAAGTGGTGACAGACAAAGATCAAGTGCACCCTCTCAGCAAGTCTGTTGATGACACCAAGGTGAGTGGTTTGGTTGACAGTCCTGAAGGATAGATGACATCCAGAGGGACCTGGACAAGCTCAAGCAGTGGCCCATGGGAATCCCATGAGGTTCAACAAGGCCAAGTACAAGGTGCTGCACCTGGGGCAGGGCAATTCCAGTATGGGATTGGACGAACAGATGGAGAGCAGCCCTGCAGAGAAGAACTTGGGGACGTGGGGGATGAGAGGCTGGACATGACCCAGCCACGTGCACTCACAGCCCAGGAAGCCAAGTGTGTCCTGGGCTGCAGTAAAGCCCTATGGGCAGCAGGGGAGGGAGGGGATTCTGCCCCTGACAACACCCCAGCAAGATCAGCCTCTGCTTCACTGGTCAGACCCCACCTGCAGTGCTACCTCCAGCTCTGGGGTCCCCAGCACAGGAAGGACATGGACCTGTTGGAGTGAGTCCAGAGGAAGCCACCAAGTTGATTAGAGGGATGGAACACCTCTCCTAGGAGGAAAGGCTGGAAGAAAGAAAAGGCTCTAGGGTGAGCTGTCACCTATCACCCTAAGGAGGGCTTACAATAAATCTTGAGAGAAACCTTTTACAAGGACAGGACAAAGGGGAAATGGTTTTAAACTGAAATAGAATAGATTCAGACTAGCTGTTAAGAAATTCTTCCCTCTGAGGGTGGTGAAGCAGTGGGATAGGTTACCCAGGGAGGTTGTGGATGCTCCATTCCTGGAAGTGTTCAAGGCCAGGCGGGATTGGTCCTGAGCAACCAGATCTAGGAGAAGGTGTCCCTACCCGTGAATTGAGACCACTTGATATTTAAGCTCCCTTCCAACCCAGACCATCTTATGATTCTATGAGAAGTTTCTGTGAGCTCATTGCTTAGGCTCATTGCTCAAGGAAAGCTGTATGAGTCAGGCAGGGGTCCACCCAGCTCAATATCCTTACTCTCACTGTGGCCAACAGCAGATTTTAAGTGAAAGTATCAGAGCACAGCACAGACAAGAGTATAGTTCCCTGGTAAATATTTCCAGCTTCCAGTAACAGAAACTTCCCCTATATATAGAGAAATGGACCGTTATAAGGTATTTGCCCTGTAAAGAAAAAAAAGCCACGTCTTACTGCTGACAGTAAATACAAACAGCAGTAAATAGGAAAAAATCAAAAAGAACAGCCAGAAATGAGTTTACAGATTAGCACATGGATCGGGGGAGAGAAACTTTAACCTATAGCAAGTTACCTGCTGTGGTTTCTTGGCACTTGTCAAATGACCAGCGAACCTCCACAGCCTGGCCGCGTTCCTTTATCTGCTGCTCAATTTCACGCAGCTTTGCCCGAACCTAGGAACAATGGACTTGGCTAAACATACAAAAGCATACCTCAGAAGTCCTATGAACAAAATTATTAGAAAACAAAGAGATTAACAGCAATTCTACTTTAGGTTAGATTTTGCCCATCTTCCAAGGACATCACTGTCTGGCTTATAGCAGAATGAGAGCACTTAATTCCTAGGGAGTGAGACAGCACCTCCAGATGTGCTTATCACACAACATGAAAAGAAAATTCAGAATGAGCTAAGATACAGTTGTTCTCCCAAACCACAAGAACTCCCTCTTTCTGAAGGCTGCTCACCTGCTGTGTAAAGGCTGAACTCCCCCCTGGCATGGGCAAGTTGGATGGGGCTATAGGCAGGTGGTCCAATGGAGAGCCAGTCTTTATCCTGCTATCAGTCAAGGAATAATGCCACACAAGGGCACTTGGGCAACACAAAATTATACTCTGCAACAGAGAGAAAAGTCAGTATCACTGAGCAAATTAAGGTCAAAACAATGAAGTTACATTTTTACAGAATTAACCACTACTTTATCCTATTGCCCAGACACTCATTATCCTCTATACAGCATATTTACTGTCTGGGTGGGGTTTTGGGGTTTTTTTGTTGTAAGCTCTGAAGGACACTTTGGATCATACAAACTCACACCTCCAACACACAACCCAACCCTCATGGTCCAGAAGCAGCATTTACATTAGTGACTTACAACTCCCATCAAGTAAAGTCTGAGAAGGAATACAAGGTAACAGACCTAAATTAATTATACCATTTCGTTTGACAGTCACAAGTCTGATTATCATAGCAACAATACCATGCTATACACATTCTCATTCTTGTACGCTCAATTGAACACAGAAAAACTTTACTAAACAATTCCTATTAAATTCCCCTACAGTTTCTGCATCACAAAGTTGCTTTAGACACTTAAACCAAAGAATCTCCTTGAGAGCATTTCAGCAAAGGTTAATTATGGAAATTCTTAGGAATGCACCTGTTTCCACTGAGACGTCCTAAAGATCAGACCATCATTAACTAACATCAACTTTTTAAGCAGGTTGTGTCCAAACTCCAAGTCAGCCAAACCTTTGAGGTGCACATGCTGATCTATTTCCCCTAAATTAAGCTCCCCAAATATAAGATTTTTATATTAAAGACGTGTTTTATCACATAGAAAATAAAACCCCCTCTAAACTTCTTCAAGAGAAAGCAAACAAGAATTAGTAAGAATGCATAGGGTTCATTCATAACCCTGCACTGCTCTCTAACCCTTGCTTCTAGAAAGATCCTTACTTCTAGTCAACTGTACTATAGGAATTTTCTTTCTCTCAGAGCTGGCTAGCTGCTTCTTGATCCTGTCAAGGCTTCTTTTTCTCAAGTGTCTCTTTTGAGCAGCAGGTTCCCAAGCTTTGTGCTCTCTTCCTCTCCAACTCCTGCTCCATCCTGTACTCTCTGGAACCTTCTCTGCTTTAACAAGTCTCTTCTCCCCTGGAAGAAACAATCTCCACTCCTTCTGCATGGATCCACCTCACCTAAGTTACTCTCCTCTTGGAGGAGAAAAACACAATCAATCATGAATCAATGCACACACTGAACAGAACTTGCCTCTCTCTGACATGAAGACAGTAAGGACTGAATCCCACAGTGTCACAACAGCACCTGTTCTTCAAACATCTATCAGAAAGGCTTTGGCACACTTGCCCTTTTATTGCAATGTAACATTTAATCAATCCCACCTATAAAGATTATGAGTTTAGAGCATTTCCTTTTCACAGCCTGCTACCAGTCCTTCTATAAAGAAGGGGCTCTTTTCTTGTGTGTGCTGTTCGGTTGTGGTGTGTTTTTTTTTAATTTTTTTTCTGTAATTGTTGTTTTGATTTGGTGTTATTTTGTTCCTTTTTTGTTTTGTTTTTTTTTCTTTTGTTCTGTGGGAACTCTTTTTCTGATGAGATGTTTGCTTTTAAGAGTTGAAAGCATTTTCATTGCTGGCAGAATTTCCTTTCCTGGATGACAAACTGCTATTGATATACACAATGGGTAATAACCCTTTCTTTCTTTCTCATCCCTTCTTTTGTAAAGCTTTCCCAGCCATATGAGGTAACTGTGAGTACAGGAAAAGGCTCTATTCCACCCCATTTTTCTTATGCAAGTCAGTCAAGGGCACTGCTACAACACCAACATCTGACAAAAGCTCTGTAACACATCAGCAAAGATAATAATGGTTTGATTTTTCTGTACTTAAAAAGCTGCTGACTCAGACTGTAGTGATTTTTCTGTGATGGCAAACACATTGTCCCTGTTGACCCCAGAATCATCATCACTTAAACCTACCTGAAGGATGCAGCTGAGCCCATACACCACTGGCCGGTGCTGGGGGCACAGTAATAAGTCGCTGAAAGGGCTGGGAGGAGGATTCCCTGCAGCTGGCTGAGGGGTGGGAGTTGAAGGAAGAGCATTCCCTGTCTGGGCAGACAGGATGTGTGGTGGGTGCCCACCAGCACCATCCAGCTGCATAGCAAGCCTGCGGGTGCAGAAGTAGGCCAGACGTCTGGACAGGTACGCAGACTGCACAAACTCTCCAGAGTACTGCAGGGAAGATGGAAGGAGGAGCAAACATCCTTGTCACAAGGAACACAAGAAAAAACCCTGACCTTCCCAAAGTACTACACTGTGTGACACTGCCTTGAAGACGCCCTTCGTTTTTACAGAAAGCTCCTCAGCATCATGGATCACCCACTGGTTACTAAGCATCAGAAAAACCTTTGAAATGCTCTCTGGCAATGACTTAATGTATAAAAATGTACCCACACCCAGCCTTCCCAGAGCTTCAAAGGTTTGCCCAGAATCTGTTGCAAGAGAAAGAAAGAAAGAAAAAAGGAGTTTCCATTTACTGCTGCACAATCAGTGGAAGTATCACAGCTGTGGTATGGGCAGGGATTACCAAGTCAAGTGCAGGGAAAAAGGGTAAAGGAGAATTAAAACTGGAAAAGAGCAGAACTAAAAAGACATCCTTGCATGAGCTAAGAAGGATGCTTATAGGGACACTCCCCTGGTGTTATTGGTGAAAAATTATTCATTATCCCCTTAGGCAATAGGAAGGGGATGGCCAAAGCAGAAGTCAGCACTCTCCTAAAGCAAGCTGAGAGTGTATTTCTCACCCGCAGCAGCAAAGGAAGGAGCATTTTCAGAAATTCATCTTCTCCTGACCGTATCTTCTCAAAGCATTCGAGGACCCATGTCAGGAATTCATGCCGGTCCAGCATGCCATCCTGCACACAGATAAAAGCAGAGCAAATGGATGAAAGTTGAAGTAACCTCCACTAAGGTAAGGCAGAGCAGCAGCAGCTTGCACTCCAACAGTGGAAATAACCTGGAAGTTTTCACAGTTCTGTGCTACCCCTGCCCTATTACTGAGCTCAAAACTGCATCTAGTCCTAGTGATCTATTCAGAGAAAGAGCATTTTGCAGAAATAAATCACTTGGCATCCACTCCCCTTGCCCCCCTCTGCTGACACAGACCCAGCAGCCCCTGCCAGTCCCCCACCTGGAACATGAACATAGCCAGTTTCTCATTGTAGTCCCACTGCTTCAAAGCCTGTTCCACCTCTTGGGGCATTGGTCCTGATGGTGAACCACAGCCTTGCCCTGGGAGCTGTCTGTAGAACTCTGCAATTTTCTGCAGCTGCTCTGACAGGTACTTGGTGATGATCTGTGTCCATTCTGGAGAAAACAGGTTAGCAGTGAGCACTGTGGCAAAGAGGATCAGTAAAGAACACAGACAGGGGAACTCTTCTAGACCACAGCAATCTGGAGCAGGCCAGGATGCAAATGATGTTGGATCTAGTAATGCTTAATGAAAGTGGAAACACAGACAGGGAGGAACATACCAAAATTCTCTGGGAAATGTACATACACACTTGGGAAGTAGTTCATCAGTCATCACTAAATTGCAAATTCACAGTTCTTACATGGTAAGAAAAAACAGGTTAGGCAGCAAAGGAGCTCAGTAGAACTTAACAGGGAGAAAGAAAAGTAAGGCCCCCAGGAAGCATTTATGGCTGATAAGACTTATTTTTCAGTACACTTTCACAGGTGGGCCTGTTGTTCAGACACTTACTCACACCAGAACCCAAGGACTTAACAGCAGGAAACAACTTCATATAGATTTCCATATGGATTACTTCTTACTAATCAAGAACAGGCCTAGAAGGAAACAGCTGTGATGGACAAACTCAGTGCTGCACACAGAGTGCTTACCAATGAAGGGATCAATGACATGACGCTTTTTCACCTTCGTTTCTGTGATGGCAGCATAATAGGCACAAGTCATTTTGATGAGCCACGCTGCTCTCATCACTGGCACAGTGTATTTTGCCAAGTAACCAAAAACCTCTTCCTTCTTGCTAAAGATAGGCACCTGTAATGAAATGGAGAGGGAAAACTGAGCCAAGCACTTAGAATAAGAACTGAAGCATCTTAAGCAGCTATACCTGCAACAGGCGTGAAAAAGGTAAAAAGGGAACAGAGCAACACAATACCTATACCTCATAAAAACCTATACCTGCTGCCAAAATTCACCTGTGGTCAGAAAGCAACAGTACCAGAGCTGCATTTCAGTATAAACAGAAACAAAACAAATTGAAAGAAGACAGAAAATGTAACTATGTCACTGTAAATCCATGCCCTGAGTCCTGCAAACACCTTGTGCTCCAGAGAAAACATAAAGAGCTATGAAAGATACAGATGAAGGACTGAGTCAGTAACAGAGTATCTGCCACACTCCTGTGAAGACAAGACTCTTCACTTCGTATACAAAACCGAGTGGTTACAGAAGTCTCACAATATCATGAATACTCAACAGAAGTCTGTGAGAAGCAGGGAGCTGAGTACATAGTAGGAAGGAATTCATTTATCCAAGATACAACATAAGAGGATACCAGTGAAATTAGCAGACTGCAGGACTATAAACCAGGAAGCAATAACACATCACAGGGAAAAGTACAGCTTTGGGACTCATTTCCACACAATACTCTGGGAAGCAAAAGTATGTGTGTTTTCACAGAGGAATGAAAAAAAATCACAAAAAACCAGGCCCATTTTATGGGTATCTTCAAGTCCCTGAACTGTTTCCCACATTCTTCCCAATTACTCTCTGATGTCTCAAAGTCAGACTACTTGGCTACTGACAGTCACTCTTTCACATGTAAGTTCATGAAAATGGATGGAGTTCATTGCAGGACAACAGGGGAAAACCTTGAAAGGTTAAAGCTTTCACCATGACCTCAGGAAATTGACAGCCAAAATGCAAAAAAAAGGACTAAGTTATAAAGACTCAGATTCCGGGAACATCCGATTATTTTTCCCCAGGAATGACTCAGACCATTTTGCAACTGGGAGTTATTTTTCCACAGTGCATACCAGATTCACAAGACCTCCCCTGAGAGAGAGCTATCTCCCTGGCTATCAGGCCTGATAAAATGCCAGAGTGAGACCTTTCTTTCATACTCTACAGAATTCACAGCTATAAAGGAAATATCTACCCCTAGACTCCAGGGCATAGAAATACTGAAGCCTGACCAAGACCACGTGATAGCACACATACTCTCCTCTGCTGAAAAGCAGAAACACCTCATTGCAACAGAAGTCTGGGAAGTCATTTAGGTGATTGTTTTCAGTAATTCTTGCTATGATTTCTGAGAACTTGAGAAAATCTCCACAAAAGAAATGTCCTAATCTAAACAACAGATCAAAGGCAACAGTAGCAGCTCTTCTGAAAAACAACGGAATGTTAAAATAAATCAGTCGTGTCCTACAAGCCAAAAGGCAAAGCTGAACACACCTATAAATAACAGACAAGAGACCAGTTCTCAATGTGCTGATGACTAAAGTCAGGGCACTACAAATCCTACATCCACTCTTCAAGCTGAAGGCTTCACAAGATGCATAGGTAAGAAACTTCTCCCAACAGTAAAGACCTTCAGAAAACCTCCAGAAACAAGCATAAGATTAAATTCTCTAACCTGTCAGGATGCTTCTCCTGTAACATACCTTCTTAGCAAGATGAGTGAGGGGCTTAGTTCCAGCCAGATCTGTGAACCAGTTGTTTATGGCACTCTGAGAACGTGCTGTCACCAGCCAGAAGTTATCCTTCTGATTCACCTGGGGTTTCCGTCTCCCTGTGTCAGGCAGGGTGTTGCACCGCAGCTTTTCTGCAATAATACTGCTAAAATTGGAGCTGATCTGGAGAAAAAAAAAATCAATTACATTTCAGAGTTCAAAGTCCTGATCATTGTATTTAAAATATTATTTACCATTCCTACCAGAAGTCTCACCCGTATCAACTTTTGAAACACAAAATAACTGCCAATAATTCCTTTGTTATACTTGCAGAGATGAATGCATCTAGACAACTCAGACAATAGTCAAGCAGGGACTCAAGCTGAGATGGACACAACCCTTTAAAAATACTTGTCAAACCAGACAGAAGGCTTCTCTGACAGAAGTCAGACAAGGAAAACAAATATCCTGTGCTTATTGATTGCCTTCCAACCCAGGTCATTACTAGTTGTTTTGTAAGGAAGTCAACATCTTGATTTCAGAGACTGGAAAAATGGAGTTGAAGTCTATTATATAACTCCCATTTTTAAACTTCCAGATGTTGCAAGAAATCGTAATTTCCTTTTACCATGGCCATAATGTAACCAAACCAATAAGAAGTTTCCCTCTCCTACTATCATAGCCTGGTGCTTTAATTGCAGGATTTTAAGAGTCCTAGATACGGGCTTAACAAAAACTGCAGTCACAGACCTGCCCCTAAGACGAACTGAGACAGACAAGAACCCACTCTCTCAGAGGTGGGACACAGTTCTAAATGAAAGGAGAACTTGGATTCTACTGAAACAGAGGTTCAAGTCTTAAAAACACCCATACAAAAGGGAAAGAGCTCCTAGTTCTTACACAGGTTAGGAACGAGACCCAGGAGTATCAAGGATCCAGCAGCCTGCCCTGCCAAACCCGCCCCTCGACCGTCGGGACGTATCTCACCTTCGCCGGGTTGAAATTGACATTTTTGGCACTGCCGTGCTCGTCCCCAGAGACCGCCGGCTGGTTATTGAAGCCTTGCTTGACATTCAGCGCAGTCAGCTCATCCTGCGGGGGACGGACGGTCAGCAGGGCCCGGCACGGCCCCTCCGC
Organism: Cinclus cinclus; assembly: GCF_963662255.1. NCBI lineage: Eukaryota > Metazoa > Chordata > Aves > Passeriformes > Cinclidae > Cinclus > Cinclus cinclus. The sequence goes on from NC_085060.1 coordinate 4,237,605, forward strand.
GCCCGCCGCCGCAGCCTCTGTTCCCACAGCGGGGGCTGAACAAGAGGAGGCCCGGCTGCTCCCCCGACCGCCCCCAGCCCTCGCTACCAGGCACCGCCCACGGCAGCGCCGGGACACGGGGACCGCGGCTCCCCCGGCCTGGCCAGCGCCCCCCAACCCTTGGGGACCCGGCGGGACGGGACCCCCTCGCCCAGATCCCGGCCCTCGCGCCGCGAACCCGGCGCTTCCTCAGGTCCGGCCCCGACACAGTGGTCCTGCACCCCGGGTCCACCCAACACGCCCGGCTCCCACCTCCTTCTGCTTGGGGTCCTGCGGGTACACATCGGGCGGGCCGAGGCGCGGGCGCTTGAGCGGGCGGTGCTCGTAGCTGAGGACGCCGAAGGCCGCCATGGCGGGCCGGCCGGGCGGGGGCGGCCGGGCCACAACAAGGGCCGCCGGGGCCGCCCGCGCCTGCGCGCTGCGCGCTGCGCCGGGGCAGGTGGGCGCCGCCGAAGCCGGGCCGAAGGAGAACGGAGAGTCCCGAGCGTTGCCGGAGAGGCCCGAGTGTTGGCGAAGAGTGCCGAAAAATTGACGGAGAGGCCCGAGTACTGCTGTGACTGGACTGAGGAAAGACGAAGAGCACCGAGCGCAGCCGGAGAGATCCGAGAGTAACCGGAGGTAGCCGAACGTCCCCGAAGCAAGGACGAGCGAGGACAAAAAGATCAGAGTACCGGGAGGGCCCGAGCCCGCTACGAAAGGAGCCGAAAAGTGCCGAAGAGGGACGGGGCAGCCCGAGGGGCGCGCGCGCGCCCCCCGGCGGAGGTGCCGCGCCGGTGGCGTGTCCGCACAGGGTCACGTGACGCACCCGCCGACCCATTCGCCCCCAGCCCTGGCTGCTCCTCGGCCCCGGTATCGGGGCACCCCCCGGACCCCGGCCACCAACCCCCCCCGGTGCGGCCATCAGCGCACCGGCGACAGCCCCGGCTGACACCGGCTGTACTGTCACACACACGAAACCCCGCTATGACTTTCTCCCTGCAGCCGCCCCCTCCGACTGCCTCAGTGCCCTCAGTGATGCTCCTAGGGATCCAGGCGGGCTGGGCGTTGGGATCCCCATTCCAGCCATGCTCCTGAGGCAGCGCAGTGGCGGTGATCCCTACAGCGTGAACCATGGGAACACAGAAGGATTAATTGAGAGGTCCAAGAGGTGTGAGGTGTGGAAACTGACAAGAAGGGTGATGCAGTCCCAGTGGGATGAGCCGTGGGGTCTCAGTGGGATGAGCTGTGGGGTCCCAGTGGGTTAGCTGTGGCATCCTACTGGGATGAGCCATGGTGTCCCAGTGGGATGAGCTGTGGGGCCCCACTGGAGTGAGCCATGGTCCCCACAAGGTGGCCCATGGGGCAGCACGTAGGGAGGGCCCCCTGTGCAGGCGGTGCCCGTGGGGCAGGAAGCAGTGTGGTGCGGAAGCCAGCAGCCCTGGGCGAGGCTGTTTGCACGCGTCCCTAGTCAGCAGCCCCCATGGCGGCTCCTGGCACCCTCCTTGTGCCTGTCCTCCTCTTCCTCTGTGGACCAGGTCCCTACCCTGCTGCTGCCCATAGCCATCCAGGTAAGGAAGAACATGGGAAGGTCCACGGGCCCTTTTTGTGGTTGGGGCTGGGGAATGGAGATCCCAGTGATGGCGGGTGAGGACAGGATGTGGGGCTGTGTGGGCTGGCGCGCTGTTGTGGAACACACCGGGAACTCTGCAACCCCTGATGTGTCCCAGGACCTGTAGCACTTACATGGCCCCTTGCAGTGGGGCTGCCGGGAGGGTCAGGCTATACCAGGGAGTCCTGTTGGGGGGTTTCCTTGGGCCCACTGCAGTACTGGAGCATTTGTGACCCCACCAGCCCCCTGGCTACTAGTCCTGCAGCACTCCTGCCCCATCACTCTACTGGCAGATCCTATTGGTCTGTGCTATGTGTGGGTACTGGCCAGGATAGTCAGTGAATCTGCACCAGCTGCCCTTTCCTTCCTGGTCACCTCAGTAGTGCTGTGCACAGGAAGGGGACAGTGAACAGAGGCTTTTCTTTCCACCTGGTACTCTCATCCCTAACACTGTTCTCTGAGAAAAAATCCACTCCTTGTCTGGCCATCAGTAAAACAATAGCTTTCTGTGGAAAAAGCCCCTCTGTATCGCTGGACCTCCTGGGCTGGTGGGAAGGTACCTTCCATCCATCCCCACATGTAGAAACAGCCTGTTTGCTCCACTGTGTTACATTACAGCCCAGGAAAGCTCAACTCTGGCTTTCTCCTGCCCCTGCAGTGCTGGCTGATGAGTTTGTTTGGTTCACACAAAGGGAGGCTCATAGGGATATGCAGAGATCTGGCATGTGCCATGTCTCTCTGGTGCATGCCTGGGCCCTGGCACAGCCACCCACCACTGCCATGCCCAGCAGTGTCTGTTGCTTGCAGGGGTGGAGTGTGTCCTCTTCAACGAGGAGTACATGACCTGCATGTGGGGGAGCAGAGAGATGCCCACAGTCAACTACTCCCTCTTCTACTGGTAGGTGGCCCTGCCCCTTGGCCAACCCTGCAGCAGTGTCCAGCAGTGGGTCCCTGTGCAGGGGGGCTGCTGCCAGCATTGCTGGTCCTGCATCAGGCTGCTCCTCCTCCCCAGGCCCAGGGTTGGGCAGGCTCTGTCTCCAGGGCAAGCAGGATGGGATGTGCTGGGGAGAGGGATCCTGGCGAGAGCTGGGGCATGTGAGGCCTTGGGGAATCTTGGTAACCCACTGTGGCACAGGTACAAGAATGCATCTGACAAGGAGGTGGAGTGCAAGCGCTACCTGCAGGACCAGGGTGTCAGGGTCGGCTGCTACTTCGAGCAGAACGAGCTCATCCAGTTCCAGCCTTTCCATGTTCTCGTCAATGCCAGCGTTGGTGGCAAGACCCTGGAGATCCCCAGCAAGCGCATGGAGCTGCAGGACCTGGGTACAGAGTGGTGGGGGAACCCCCCCCTCTCCTCTGCAGGACTGTGGGTTCTCAGAGCTCTCCTGTGAGCTCCCAGCTGGCAGTAGGGCCACTGGGGCGTGAATGGGGCCAGACCTCACTGGGCATTACCTGTCCCTTGCAGTGAAACCAGAGGCACCTGTCAACCTGACCATCCGCAACATGAGCAACAATCAGTTGCAGCTGACCTGGGTTTCCCCATACCCCAAAGAAAAGTGCCTGGAGCACGCTGTCAAGTATAAGAGCAACAAGGACACCAGCTGGACGGTGAGAGCCCTGGGCACAGCACTCTCGTGGCTGTGCCTGGGGGTGAGCTGTTCACCAGCCTCTAAGGTGGTCCCAGCCAGCAGCACAGGGCTCATGTCCATGTCTCTGCAGGAGCTCTCAGTGAATGGAGATGTCTTCTCCTTGCCCAGTGTGGACTATGAGAAGTCCTACACCTTCTACGTGCGCAGCAAGATCGACAAATACTGTGGCAGAACCCAGTTCTGGAGCGAGTGGAGTGTTCCTGTCATCTGGGGCAGCAACTCCACCAGCAAGGGTATGTTCTGAGGGCTGCAGTGGGATGGGACGGACTGAAGCATGGCAGGGCTCAGCAGGCAAGACATGACCAAGAAAGTAGAGAATGGCCTGAGGCAGCAGCTGTAGAGGCAAGACCCATCTGGGCATATGGGGTGCCAGCAGCTGCATCCGTTGTACTTCTGGCATCAAAACACCACCACCAGCGGGACCTGCTGACTTTTGCCAGGGGTTTCTTAGCACTGGAGGGCATTGCTGGGCCAGGACAAGGTCATCAGCTAGTTATGGTGATAGGATGGTAGGGCTTGGGGACAGGCCCCTTCTCCATCCTCTGCTCCCAGCTGAGCCCTGCCATAGCCATCCATGAAGGGGCCACCTGCAGGCCCACCCCACTGCCATGGTGGTGTGCTGTCTGGGGATCAGTGTCACCCCTGCTCTTTCCAGGCACGATGGAGGAACAGCTGTACTGGTTTGGGATCCGCACGGTCTTGGTCCCCATTGCCTCCTGCCTGCTCCTGCTGGTCCTTGTCATCCTGCTGGTGCGCATGGAAAGGTGAGTGTGGGGAGCTGACTGGGGGCAGCAGAACTGGGGCTCTTTCCCTCTAACACACCTCTCCTGCACAGGGTATGGGTCATCCTGATGCCCCGAATTCCCAACCCCAGCAAGAATTTTGATGAGCTGTTCATCACTCACAACGGCAATTTCCAGGTAAGGCAGTGCAGGCAGTCCTGCCCTGGGCTCACCCCTGCTGTGTGGGGTTGGGGCAGGGCTGGGTGGCGGCTCCTCTCACCCTGCTCTACTCCCTGGAGGAATGGGCTGGAGTCCCCAAAGACGTCGTGGAGAGCTTCAAGCCCAACTACAGCGAGAACATCTGCTATGTGACTGAGCTTCCACCCAAGGACAGCCACGAGCCCCTCTGGGACAGCAGCAACCATGCACCACCTCCAATGCCTGGGCCCCCAGCCGCCCCCAGCGAGCACAGCCCCTATCAGAACAGCTATGGAAGAGTGTGACATGCTCCTGCATTCCTCATTCTCCACAGTTTTGCTGCCCAGACCTTACTGCTCCTCAGGCCCTGCTTCCCTGCTCCTGCCATGCCTCTGCCAAATGTCCTGGATCTTGGTTTTGCTTCCTGCCAAGTCCCCCTCGCTGCTCCAAGGTGCCCACAAGCACATCCAGGGATGTGTCCTGATGAGTGGGCAGCTGCAGCTGAGTAGGCAGGGGCCACTGGACAACTGATGGGGACACACAGAATGAGGAGTCCCAGGGGGGCCAAGTGTGGAAAAATAAGGAAAGGTAGGCAAGAAAGATTGTAAACATGCTCAAGTGCCTTACAGCTGATGTAGAAAAACACATAAACCATAGTCATCGTTGTTTAGCTTTGTGTGTTCAGTAAGTAGAATTCTGTGTTTAGATAAAACAGGCCTGTGATAGACTTAGTAGCACCTTATTTAACATACTTTAGATTCCTGGCCTGCAGTGGGAAAGATCAAATCACAGTGGTAAACCACAACTGCAGAAATCCTTGATACACAGGCCAAAACAGCAGCTTCAGTGATTCTCTAGGGTGGACCAAGATCCACAGTGCCTGCATCACTGCTTTTTGTGCCTCTGCCTGGGTGCTGCTTGAGGGATCCTCCAGTTGGTGAGGTAATGAAAAAATAAATTTCCTCTTTGGCTTCATCCATGGTTTTGTGGTTGTTCTTGTGTCCTGCCTGTGCTGCCAGCAAGCCACTGTGTCATCCTGGCAGTTCCCCCAAAGCCTCACCGCTCCTTTGCCTGTGTCCTCAGTTTCCAGTGGCAATAAAGATCTGCCCACCAGGGGTTTGCCCAGGCTCATCCTTTGGGGGCAGATCAGGGCAGGGACAGTAGGACTGTCTCAGGGAGGCTCACAGTGGCAGCATGTTCATCAATCAACATCAAACACATGGATGAGTTCTCTCCTGGCTGTCTTACAGGGCTCCCTGCACACTTGGGTGATGTGCTATAACCTCACTGGGCAGTGGGCTTCACTCTGGGCTCTCCAACCACTTCTGGGGCCACCCAAAGCCCCCAGCTACTGCTGCTGTCCCTGCAGATGACCAGACCTTTCTGGACATAACTGACTGCAGCTGCTCTTACAGAATTCTAGATTCAATTACGTTGGAGAATACATTGGAGATCATAGAGTCCAACCTCTGTCCGAACACCACCCTGTCAACCAGACCACAGCACTGAGCATCAGCTCCAGTCTTTCCTAAAAGACCTCAAGAACAGTGACTCCACCACTCCACCACCTACCTGGGCAGTTTAATCAATACCCTTTCTGGGAAGAAATTCCTCCTGATGTCCAACCTCCCCTGGCAGAGGGATATTAGACCACATCTCACATCCTGTATCACCATTTGCTTGGGAGAAGAGTGGGACCCTCAGCTGGGCCCTGCCACAGCTGGACCCTGGCACACCTGGGTACTGCCACAGCTGGGCCCTGCCACAGCTGGGCCCTGGCACATATGGGCACTGCCACAGCCGGACCCTGGCACAGCCGGTCCCTCGTACAGCCGGGCCCAGGACAGGGGTCCCCGGCCTTGCTCCCCTTCGGGTCCCGCGGTGCCCAGGAGAGGCGGCAGCGCCCCCCAGCGGCGGGGCATCCTGGGCCCCGCCCACCCCGGCCGGGGGCGGGGCCTGCGCTCCCGGCCCCGGTAACTTTCCAGCCCTGCCCACGTGGTGCGGCGGCGGCCGCCCCCTGGCGGCGGCGATTGGCGCAGGCGGGCCCGCCCCCCGTGCCTGCCGCGGTGCCGGCTCTGCGCTGCCGGCAGCCGCACCGGGCGGGGGTACCGGTACCGGGCACCGGGACTGCGCTCGGCACGGCACGGCACGGCACGGCACGGGCTCACCATGATCGTGTGTCCCCAGAGCGTGGAGCACCCTCGAGGAAGCCGATGCCAGCGGCTGCCGGGGCAGGTAGGACCCGCCCCGCTGCCACCACCGGAGCTCGTACAGGAGCAGCGGGCTTTGCTCTACTCGCTGCCACCGGGCCGGCACGGTTGCGGCACCAGTAGGCCGGGGCATTCCCGGGACATTCCCGGTGGTGCGCAGAGCCGGCGAGGCTACGCTGTCACGATGCCTCGCCCGGCGGCTTCGTCTTGGTCCTGGTCCTGCTGTCGGTGCCGGTGCCGGTGCGGCGGTGCCGTCCCTGTCCCCTTTGTGCGGGATGCGGGAGGCGCCGTGGCTCCATCACTGCCAATCAAACTTGTTTTTCTCTCTCCGCCTGCACTGCCCGCGCCGTTCACCGGGGGCGCTGCCGCTGCCGCCGCCCGCACAATGGGGCCCCGGGTACCGGCCCCGGTACCGGCCGCCCGCACCGCCGTAGGGGCCCCTGCCGCGGGCGCTCGTACTTCCCCGTCCTCTCGAATACCCAGGCACAAGGGCCAGGCGAGAGGTGCTGCCGCGGCACCGTCTCCAGCGAACGTTACCGGAGGAGCCGCCGGTACTGACGGAGCCGCGGTCTCACCGGGCGGAGGGATGAGCCCTGGCCGGGCGGGGAGCGGCGGGATCCGCTGGCCCGTCTCCCGCACATCCCGGCGCAGTCCGAGCTCCTTCAGCCTCCTGCCTTTATGTGTTCATGGCTGCCGGCGGGGCACCGTTCCCCTGCGGCTCCGCCGGGCGGAGAGGGGGACGAGGTTGGTGGTGGGTGCGCAGTTGAGGTGCCTGTTAAGAGTTCAGGGGGCTGGGACACAAGAAGATTCCCCTGGGGAGGGAGGCGATGCTCCCACAGCCCGGGAGTGCGAGTGGATGCAGGGGAGGAGGAGGGCAGTGGCCGAGGAGGATGAGGAAGGTGGCACTGGGGCCAACGAGAGAGGCTGGGGAGAAAGAACTGAGGGAATGTGACAGGTGGTGCCGATAGGAGACACCCTGGGCTGAGCCTTTGGGAGTGGGCAGTTTAGCCTGGCTGAGAGCCAAGGAGGTGGCTCTTCTGCACCTTCATCCCCCTATTCAGCATCTCCTACCAAGACATATCTGCCTGGTTGCTTGCTCCATCATGACCTGGACAAGCAAAGTGAGGAGAGCTGGCAGCACCAGAGGCTCCTTACTGGGGATCGCCTTTCCCACGGGTGCCCTAGAAGGGTGCCCTAGCTCTTCCACCTCAGCCCTCCAGGAGAATACCAGTGGCTGGAGCCCCTTGGGTGTCCTTGTGACATCTCATTTCCCCAGGGAGAGAGACTTTGTTGGGGGCTTTTGCAGGTCACTTCTGGCTTTCATCTTCTGTCAATCAGAGAAGCTGGTGCTTTTCATCTCTTTCCATTTTAATGTGAGTTTTGTGGTTTTGTGGACCCCTTTTACCAGAGGAAGTGAAGAGAACACTCCAAATGTCATCAAGTAAATCTCTTGACACTTGAGTGATGCTGTTTTCATCAAAAGTGCAGCATGGTGGAAAATAGCCCAGGCTGCTTCCTGCACTGCCTGTGTGGGTGCAACTGCTTCATGCTGCCACACAGCTCACCCCTGCTCTGTTTGCCCCTCACCCCTGGGTGCTCTGCATTGCACCCTGTAGCTTTGGTGGTTTGCAGAAGTGCTCCTGGTTTTGTCCTATGCACCACTGTTGCCATGCTCCAGTCACCAGCCTTTGGGTGACTGCACTGGAGAGACACATGGAAGGAACAAGACAGTGCTCTCAGCAGGGCCAGAATTCCCCAGGAGATTTCAGCTCAATCCTGGGAGAAGAGATGCATCCTTTGCATGCAAGGGTGCTGCCTGGGCTCCTGTATGCAAGCAGGAGCTGTGACTTTCTGTGTGACAAAGATTAGCACCTGCTGTACACATACCTCAGGGTGGGCAGGCTGCAGGTGCTGACCATGCTGTCAGGTGGGAATTGTGGCAACACTGTCACTGGAGCATGGCAGCTGCCTGGGCATCTTTCCAGCATCCCTGTCCTCTGTTCCCACTACCCTCTCAGGTGGGGCTGGGCTGGGGCCCTGGTGCAAGGCTGGTGTGGGCATTGCTGGGGATGTCTGGGCCACCCTTGCTGAGCTGTCCATCTGTTTTCTCTGGTGGGCACATCCAGTAACAGCTGTGCTCTGTGCTGCAGGACCCAGTCCCATGCTGTCTGCTTGGGCAACATGTAGGGAGCTCTTCTGTGTGCTCCTGATCACATGGTAGGTACCAGGACATGGTTTGCCTCTTGGCCTGTCAGGGCATGAGCCTGGGAGCCCCTCTGCTGTTTCCACAGCTCTCTCTCATCTTGGTACTGAGCAGGAGGGCTCCGTGGTGGCAATAAGGCAGATGAGCTGCTCCACTCTGGAACGTATTTTGTGTCATGTTTCTCCTGATCCGGCCTTGCACCACTACAAGAAACATCATTCCTGGTTTTCCCTCTGCTTCCACTCAGCACGCAGAACCTTCTCCCAGACAGAGACCAACTTGTGTCTTGCTGTCTGTCCTCCCGCTACCTGTGGCTCTCAGCAATGCTCTGCCTGATAACCATGAGTGTCCCTCTGGCAGCACCAAACTGGGAGAGGGATCTCTGCCCCTTGCAGAGCCTGGGCTTGGCTGGGGTGTGCTGCTGCAGGAGGGGCTGCTCTGGGAAGAGCTAAGCAGAGTGTGTTTCCTGCAGGTAGTGAAGATGTCCAGCAGTGACCCCGAGTGCTCCCAGTTCCTCTTTGTGAAGGTGCTGGCAAGCCGAGGGCGGCTGGAGGCGGTGACCCAGCAGATGGGCTACCACCCACAGTACCTTGACAGCTTCCTCAAGACTCAGCACTACCTGATGCACATGGATGGCCCCCTGCCCTTCGACTGCCGGCACTACATTGCCATCATGGTAAGCCCTGCTGGGAGTTGCCGGAGGGAACAGGGGGCTCTGCTCAGCCCTGTGAGGCTCTCCTTAACCTCCAGCAGATAGCCTGTGCTGTGGGCTTCTCGTCCTGGAGGCTGAACGAGAGGTGGGTGTAGGATGCCTGTCCTGCTGGGGCAGTGCACAGTTGCTGATGTGCCACTCTTGCAGGCAGCGGCCCGGCACCAGTGCCGGTACCTGGTGAACCTGCACGTGCTGCAGTTCCTGCGGGCAGGGGGTGACCCCCAGTGGCTGCGTGGCCTCGAATTCATCCCCCCCAAACTCCGCAACCTCAACGAGATCAACAAGATCTTGGCACACCGGCCATGGCTCATCACCAAGGAGCACATTGAGGTACTGGAAAGGGCTATCAGCCAGGGACCAGGATGGCATTGGGATCAGCAGTGTTCCCCCGGGGCTGCCTGCACCCTGCCTTCCTGCCTTTGTCACATTGCCGGTCTGTCCGTGTTCTGCAGAAGCTGCTGAAGATCAGTGAGTGGAGCTGGTCACTGGCAGAGCTGGTGCATGCCGTCGTCCTCCTGGCACACTGCCATGCACTTGCCAGCTTTGTCTTTGGCTGTGGCTGTGAGCAGGATGAGGGGCTGGGGGGCCGAGGCTCACTGAAGCCACTGTCACTCGGGAACCAGTGCTTCTGCGAGGCCACTGCCGGCAACAGCTACAGCCAGGAGCTGCTGCGTATCAACCGCAAACGGGTGAGCCCCTGAGGGTGGGTCTGCAGGGCATGGGGGGGATGCTGCTGGGACACTGCCTTCACCCCCAGCCCTGTGTCTGTGCAGTCCCTGGACTCCTGCATGGAGCTGGATTCCCTCCGGGAACGCATGCAGCGGATCCATGTGGAGACTGAGGGTAGGGACGAGATGAGGCTGCTGCAGCAGGACCGAGAGGAAGGTAAGGGGCAGGGAGCAGAGGTGGGTGTACAGGGTGGGAGTTCATATGACACACCTGGGTGTTTGTTGCTCCTCTACACCTTATATTTTCCATGATGTGTGGTTCAGAGGGGCTCATGGGATGCATTTGGAGCAGAGCAAGGGCTGGCTTTCAATGCCTGATGTGGCTGGGAACAGGGCAACTGAGCACTGCTGTGACCTGTCTGCAGGGCTCTCCCCTCTTGTAGATACTGATGGGGAAGTCACCAGTGCCACCAACCTTGCGTGCTACATGCAGGACCCTGACTTTGGATACCAAGACTTTGCCCGGCGCGATGAGGATCAGACGCAGGTATTCCGAGTCCAGGTAAGTCTCCTGCTCCCCTCCCCTCATGGAGCAGCAAATAGTGGCAGAGTTGCCCATGCAGACTGGCCCTACCCCACTAGGGTTGGGAAGAGGGAGATGATTTCTGTCCCCAAGGGTTGATGATTTTTTTTTACGTGGCCCTCATGGAGGCAAGGGTCAAAATCATTCAAAAGTTGCTTGATAAGAGATGTTGTGGTTTGGGCAGAGCCACCTTCAGAGCATATTCACTGAATTCTTCTGCTTCATGAGGTCTCCATCCCTTCTTCCTGGGAACATGCTCCAAGCTCCTTTTTGCAATTCCAAAATCCTCTTGCTGTGTTCAACAGGATTACTCCTGGGAAGACCATGGCTTCTCACTGGTCAACCGTCTCTACTCTGACATTGGGCATCTCCTGGATGAGAAGTTTAGGATGGTGGATGGTCTGCAAAGCAGTGCCATGGCCAAGCGGCAGGGCTGTGAACCCTCTGTTTTCAAACGGGGCATCTGGAACTACATCCACTGCATGTTTGGCATTAGGTAGGGAAACCAACCTCACAGTTCAGGGGGAGAAAACTCAGCTGACCCAGGTGGGAGGAGGGTAGGGCACTCAGTCTGTCATGCAGATGAGCATGGAGAAGGGAGAGAGGTGAATCACCTGCCTGGATGTTGAGACAGGCAGGGAAGAGATACTGAACTGCTCTGGCCAGGGCAGGGGGCTTTGGGGACAGGATTTCAATTCAGTGCCTGGTGGCTGTTACCATGTGCCCCCTGCGCTGTGGCTGTGCCATGCCCCAGGCAGACCACAGGCAAGGTGCTGGCTGTGACTCACCCCTGTGCTCCCCACAGGTACGATGATTATGACTATGCAGAAGTGAATCAGCTCCTGGAGCGAATGCTTAAAGTTTACATTAAAACTGTAACCTGCTACCCAGAGAAGACAAACTCAGAAATGTTTGACAGGTTCTGGAAGCAGTTCAAGCACAGTGAAAAGGTGGGATAGCTGGCCCCCTGACTCTAGCTGTGGTGGGACTGGGAGTGGGCAGGGGCTGCAGGCTGGGGTGCTTTGGGGGGTGTATGGGAGATCTTTGAGCCATCAAACCAGTCTGAAGCAGGTGGGGGGAATGAAAACTGGCTGTTTGTAGGGAGTTGGGCTTAGTGTGGCATGGGGCTGCCCACTGTGATGAGACCAGGGGCACCAGCAGCACAGGCATCTCCAAGGTCAGTACCCCAGTGGTGAGTGCTTCCTGCCAAGCCCTCTGTAACTCACAGGAGCAGCTGCTGTGGGTGTCAGGGACTGTGCTGCTGCCAGTCTGGAATGCTGGTGCCAAGTGTGCAGGGGACTCCCTGGCACACAGCTCTGGGAAGCAGCCACAGCCTACAGGACTTGGAGGAGGGGAAAAGGGGAGCTGCCTGAGCTGGAAAGATTTATGGCATTTTGATGTCAAAAGACTCGCCCAGGTGGGCAGTTGCTTGCACCACTGAGCACGGCACACTTCAGCTGCCTAACCCTCTCTTGCTGTTCCCCCCAGGTCCACGTGAACCTGCTCATCCTGGAAGCCCGGATGCAGGCAGAGCTGCTATATGCGTTGCAGGCCATCACCCAGTACATGATCTCCTAGATGGTGGGAGCTGCGCTGCGGCAGCGCGGGGCAGCCTCCTGTCTCCCTGAACTCATGTGGGACCCGTCATGCTGGGACTGACGGCGAGGGATTTCTTGATTAATTTACTTGACTGTATCGTTCCTTTTTGTTGGTTCCCCCCCGCCTTGTGGGGGTCACTGAGTGGCCCTGTTATGTGCAATTACCAAACTGTGAGGCAAATCCGTGCTGCTGAGATGCTGGAGACTTGAACGTGTCCAAGGAGGACTGCCAAAAACATGGGGGAGAGGGAAGTGGGAGGGGACTGGGGCCAGATTAGAGGAATGCTCCTTGCCTGGATGCTGTGGGAGCCTCGATGGCACAGGGAGGGCAGATGGGAGAACTGGCTTCCTTCCCTGTGCTGCAGTGGCTGCTTTGCTTGCAAAGCCACTCGTGGGCACCTGTCCTTATTGGGGTGGTGTCTCTCACTTGGGAACAGTGCAGGCAGCATGTGGGAGTGTTGTAATGTTCTGGGTTGCAGGGTTAGGCAGTAACAAGTGCTGGCTCCTAGGATGGGCCTTTCCCCAGGACAGCAAGGGGATGTGCTTGTTGCCTATGTGTTATGTCCTTTAGGTCTGTGTGCCAAACCCTTCTGGGATGGACAAGAGATGACCCAGCAAACTCCAAACTGTGAAGCTCTTGCTGGCAGAGTATCCTTGTGCTTTGCTTTCTCTGACAGCGGGATGAGGTCTTTTACAGTGTTCAGGCACTGGAGGTTTCTGCTAGGGACTTTGGCAGTCCTAAGCACCTCCTCTGCTTCCCATAAGCAGAGAGGCAGGAGGAACAAGGGAGGCTTGTTAATGTGTTTGAGTTAATGTGATTTGTTTGTTCTTACCACCATGCAAGGCCTGAGATCCTGTGCCCAGTCACTTGCTTAACAGCATGGTGTTGGAGCCTGTGGTCAGCATAGGTAATCTACAGGAAGCTTCTCCCTGAATGTAGGTTGGGGGGCACTCCTGGGACTGCCCTATTTGAACAGAGGCAGCCTGGCCACCAGCCTTGCCCTCTGCCTAGGGGGCTAGACCACCATTCCCCCATCTCTCTGGGCTGCTCCCTGCCTGTGCCACAATCCCTGGCTGGAGAGGTACAAGGGCACCAGTGCAGGCTCCAGAGAGCAGCCACAAAAGGGGAATGAAGCCACCAGTTGTAAGTGGGAGCCTGAAGCAAGGGCAGCTGTCGAGTCAGCCAGCGCACGCTGCTTCAGTCAACCTGTTTACTGCGTAAATATACAGGGAGAAAACCTTGTGTATGGAAGCTACAGAAAAAGCCTATTTTTGCTATAAATATATTATGTTTGACATGGATGCGTGCTTTATTTCTGTCAGATGTTGGGAAGTAAATCCAAACTTGCATGGTTGCTGTGAAGGTAAGACAGCACTGCCTGGCTGACCACAGCCCTGAGATGGCCCAAGTGCCAGGAAACCAAACATCATGCACCAACAGCTCTGGTCCATGGCCAGCAGCTGGTCACTGAGGATACACCTGTCCTGTTCAGCTCAGCTATGTCCTCTTGCCATGCTCAGATAAGCAATGGCTGCAGCATTGCATGTTTGATAGGAAAAGAGGGAAGTTTTTCAAGGGGCTGTTCCAGCAAGGAGGAGGTGATGTCAAAGTAAGGAGGTCATAGGTGGCCAAGGTGTGGGTGCTGCTTCTGCAGCTTAGGAAGTATTTTGCTCACACTCCCAAGCAGCCACTCAGTGAGCAAGGCCAAGAATCAGGACCAACTTTTTTCTGATCCATGCTGCTGGTGCTTTCCCTCTGCTGTGATTAGGCCAGCTTGCACTGGGCCAAGCTGGTGCCTGGGCAGTAAAATGCCAGGACAACTGGTGCTGGGTAGTACCAGCTGAGTCAGTACTGGTGCTGGAACAGTGACACCAGTGCAAGGATGACTGGTGCTGGGATAGCTGCCACCAGGCTTGGCTAGACACTGCTGGGACTGACTGCTATACTATCACTTAGCCCCAGCAAGGGCTGGGCAGGGATCAGGGAGCTGGGTATACTGCTCACTGTCAGGGGTAGCATTGGTTAACCATAACAGCCTAGCTGCCTGCCAGCCAGTTTCCCAGTCTCCCTGCTGTCCCTGCAGCAGCAGCTCTATCCCCTGCAGGGCTGGGATGAACCACAGCAGCCAGCTCCCCACAGGGCTCACTGTTCCTGAAGCTGGCTGGGCACCTGCAGTGCTGGGCAGCCTGGGGCTGGCTCCCAGCCTGCTGCCAGAGGCAGCATCCTCACATCCCACTACCACCTGGTGCTGGCCAGGAAAGGGACAAGGCAGTGACAGCATGACTCTGGCTGGGCATGGGGGGCTGCCTGTCCCAGGTGCTGTGAGGCTGGCTCCCTTTTACCCCATCTCTACACCTGCACTAAGGGCTGGCCCTGCAGGGGCTGGGGCAGCTGCCACACACTCCAGCTCGCAGACAAATACCAGCCACACTAATAAGATGAAGGGCTCGATGCTCTCTCAGCCCTGACCAGAAACAAGCGGAGCTGCTGTCAAGGCCAGGAGACACTGCAGGCAGTCAGAGCATGCCACAAGTCAGGCAATTTCAGCACTTGTGTCCCTGTCCTGGTGGCCCCCTACATCCTTCATGTGCTTGTGCCAGGATATTCCTCCCTATTGCTCTGTGGCTGGAAGAACTGCTGGAGTCCAGACTGTCTCACCTCTGCAAGAACCTTACAGGATATCCTGCACATGGGAGCTGGGACACTGTGACTGTACTGGGGATTACGGAGGGGAGGATGCAGGTGCATGCCCAAAGCAGTAACTGAGTTTCTTGCAATGCCTGTAGCAGAAAGAAGTGCTGGCAGGTGCAGCCAGGACTGCTTTTGTAACAGCTGAGCCATTCCCAAGCTGCATGGTGGGAGGA
The DNA here is from genome assembly GCF_963662255.1 of Cinclus cinclus. Lineage (NCBI taxonomy): Eukaryota > Metazoa > Chordata > Aves > Passeriformes > Cinclidae > Cinclus > Cinclus cinclus. The sequence goes on from NC_085060.1 coordinate 4,252,640, forward strand.
ATGGTGTGTCCTAGCCCACGGACAACACCAAGTCACACTGCAGCAATGGTACTGCCACAGCTCCTACAACCCAGCCATCCAAAGTCAGGGCTCCGGCTGCTGCTCTTACCCCAGCCATGAAGGGGAAATAAGAGCACACAAGCTGAGGACAGCTCGAGAGAAGGCAGTGTGCACTCACCATCTTCCTGTTCCCCAGCCCTCCTTCCTCACACACAAGCTCCACCACAAAGGACACATGCCATAGGGCAGCAGCCTTCCCTGCTGTGCTTCCACACATGGACCATCACTGGCGGCACACAGGTATTCATCAACCAGCAGGGGTTGGAAGCAAAGTAGGACTCCAGCCAGAAACCCAACTGAGCAGAAAAGCTGTTTTTGCACTGGCTCCATGTACTGCTGTTCTGCAGGCAACTACCCATAGGCCAAAATACTTACGGGGACAAGCTGGGAGGGCTACGAGGTCTCCAAGACTGTAAGAAAGGTGCAAACATGATGCACTGAACCCACAGAACACAGCAGGACTCCTGGTGACTACTGAAGACAGTGCCACACTCATCAAAAGCAACCCCAAGCCAAGGCATTCAGGTCCCATTTTGTTCTCCTTGGCAGTGCTTAAATGGCACAAGCCAATGCTCAAAGAGGTATAAGTGTTAATGGCTACTGGGCAAATGCACAGTCTCCTGCTGTGTGGCAAGTTTTGAACACATTCACTTTGATCCAATCAGCTGCAAAAATCTTTGGCATTTTGTGTCTCAAACAGCACCCATCATTATGTGCCGGCAAGAAGTACCTAAGGAAGAGATGAGGGGCAGACAGATCTCCTAAGGATCTCTTCCTAATTCCCATTTTTGTAAATTGGGTTAAATCTTGAAGCAGGAATCTTAAAAGCTCCTTATTTAGTTATTTGCATTAACTATAGTGAAGAATAGAATTAACAAATAATATACTGAGTATCTGGGGCTTTGAATGGAAGTTTTCTGGCTGTACACGTATTTTACACAATCTCACAAATGTGTCTTTACCCTCAGCAGTGTCTAACCACATGGCCCTCCATGTGTCTAACCTGGCCAGTGGAATCCATGATCTGCACTCCTTCCCTCCTTTCTCTCTCATCTCCTTATCTGCCACCACTGCTGCTGACAAAGAAAGATATTAGAATGTATCTATACAAAACAGTCACCTTCACCACTCAGGTCTAGAAAGGCAAGAAACAAAAAGGGCTAGAACAACTTCAAACTAGTCCTACAGGATTTAAAACTCCCCAGGGTCAGTTTTAGGGCTTGGCACACCATGGATCCCCATGCACTGCCAGCAAGCTGTAACAAGGGGCTCTACACACTGCAGAGGACACCAGAGACTTTGTGGGTGGTCACACCACAACCCTTCTGCCTCTGGCCAGCTGAGGGTTATTCCACTGAGGGGGGCCCTAACAGGTGAAAATGGCAGAGGAAAGAAGACAGGGGCAAGGAAAAATAGCTGACCCTTGCCATGAGAACAGAACAAACTGGATGAGACACAGAGCAGAGGATTACAGGTTTTTATTTTTCAAACATTCCCCCCTAGTCTAGCACATTCTACAGTCTTGCTAGCACAGATGGTAACAAAGCCTGTAATGGTTCAGAAGTTACACTGCTACAGAGAGCAAACAAAAGCAGGGGTTTATTTAAAAAAAAATCTTGTGAGAAATGAGTGGAAGAGTGCACAGGGGATGTGGTGGAAACTATGTCAGGTAGTGGTGCCTGCCCTGTGTGCAGCAGACATCTGTGCTAGCAATGCAGAAACCTTTCCTGGGATTGCACCAGGTGAAGACTCCGCTGTGCTGGAAGCACCATTTCACAGAACCACCCCCACTGTGACATGAAGGTGGCTCCTTTCAGGAGAAGAACCTATCTTCTATGTAGCCAAACGTCTCAAGACACCCTGGGGAACCCCACACCACCGGTCCCACACCACTGCCCTTCTGAAAAGCAACAAGGGCTCTGTTTCTGTGTCCCAGAACATCCCCTTCTACCACACCCCATAACGCTGCCTCAGCCAAAGAACCATAAATGCAACACCATCAGCTCTTACACCTTCAGCTTCTGCTGCCTCTCTCCTTGCTTTACACCACAGTATTAGCAGTGATTTTTATTCCATCAGATACTGCTTTCCGTCAGCTACAGATACGTCAGGCTGCAGGAAAGACATGCAGGCTAGTGAAGAGAGGGGATCCCTTTCCCGAAGGTCAAGCAGGGGTGGTGATGGGTTAGCACATGCTCCAAGCTTTCACAGACAGATCTTTCAGGCTTCAGAAGTCTCCTCTTGCTTGCTTTTCCCCACATTAATTAGAACATGCTTTTCATTAGACATGCAACTGAGGAAAGCCCTAAGCTATTCCCTGTTCATGCTCATGTCCCAATGTTGACTGATTTGCTTTTTTTTGTTTGATTTTTTTTTTTAATAATGGATCCAAACTTTCACATTTTGGTGACAGTCCAGGACAAAACTCCCAAGGCACTCCTACCCATGGCACTAGACACAGGTTACTCAATCCTGGAGCAAGGCTAGCCCTGAAGCATTTGATTGTGGCTATAAATAAGCAACTAAGTAAGAAAATTAACAAATTATTATCTACATAAAAACTTTCTAGGCATTTCCTTTGGAAAAGCTGATTAGTGCTACTTGCTTCTATTATGACTCTTGTTTATTAATACACCCAGGCTCTGGAATGCTTCATACCTCTCATCAGGATGATCTGAGTGCTGTTTTTAAAGCAGCACAGGATAGGGATGACATCTTTTTAGACACACCAGCAAGGAAAATTAAGGGCTCCCAGAAGCTTCCAATTTTCCAAGCTCTCACATGAAGCTGGAAGTACATGCTTTGAAGTAAAATATGCTTAAATTATAAAGAAAGTTCAAGCAATTTGCTAAACCCAAGTGTAAATAAAAGCAACAAGTCTGCCTCCTACTAAGCTCCACGGGCCTAGTTACCTGAATCCTTTGTGGCCCTAAGCTGCATAGTGTCTTCAATGCTGTGTAAGATGGCATTTGATCCTTTGAAGATGGAGAAACTTGTTGCCTGAGCTCAGTGAGGACAAGGAACACAGCATAAAGTAATGCTTCATGCCAAAAGTCCCCCTGCCCACTCCCCTCAGGCACTTATCCAGGAGCATCACTTCCCATGTCACTGGCCCCTTCCCTTCACACCCCACTCACAGCTGCTCTTAAAATCCCAGCCCAGCCCTTCATTAGAGTAAAAACTAGCCCAAAGTATGGGGCCTGTGGTGTTAAGGCAGCCTGAAAAGCCACCAAGACATGACCTGGGCTCCCGCAGCAGCAAGTAGCAAATGCTTTGGGCAAGACTACAAAATACTGAACAAGTATTGAGCAACCCCCTGCCAGGTATAGCATTTCTGCAAGCAGCAGTTTAGGAATTTTAGAGTCTCCTGTGTCCTATGAGAAAGTATCTCAGGCTAAGAAAGCTCAAGGTTTATGAAAATGAAGTGTCTGTAGAACTCCCAAGCTCTCTGCATCCCTGCCCTCTGTGCCCACAATACAAGCTATCCTGCTAAACATACAAAGAAGGTAAGTTACTTGCTTGAGCCTGAAACATTACATTCATGGTTTATTGAGCACTCTACAAGTCTTCTGAACACCATTCTCAGCACTAGTGCACTCTCAAGACTCTTCAACCACTGACAGCTCCTCCTGTGTTGAGGAGACACAAAGCACCTGTACAGACTGCTGCAAGGCAGGAATGTCACTGCCAGGAATCTGGTACAGCAGGACTCCAGCCAGAGGTGCTCCTGTCTCCAGAAGTATGGCCCGGGAATATGGGAAAAAATAGGTATGCACTCTATTCCCTACTCAGAGGACAGAGTCTTTTCTGAACTCACACTGTAGAGCACTAACCATAATGAGCTCTGGTGTTGCACCTCCTTCGGCAAGATCAGGTCAAGGACATGAACCAGCTGAGATTATGTCAGATCTCCCTGGGGTGCTACATGAGTGCTCAGGGCCAGGCTCTCTGCAGACAGAGATTAGGCCAGCTCCTCCATGCTGTCACAGTTAAGGGACACTTTGTAAAAGCCTGAAGACAACACCTCTTTCCCATAGACCAACCCAGCCAGAAACAGCTCACCATGGATTTCTGGTCTGAAGCACTGGTTACTGTCTTTTCTATTGCTTTGTATTCTGTTTTCATGAGAAATAAGCCAGAGACTCACATTTAACATGACCACACACACTGGTGTCCTATTCTTTGATACATGGCTGTGAATCACTGGCAGCCATTCAACTTGCCCTGTACATCATTGGATCAAGTTCCCTTCAGGACTCAAGCCAACAAAGTAGCATATTATGCACCAAATAACATAAATCTCTCCAGTCTGTTCACTGCAGCTCAGAACGGCTGATTCTTATGTGTGGCACATGCCATTAGGTGCTGTGAAAAGGTATTTATCCACTTGTGTAATGAACTAACTCCAGTGAGAATGTTCATCCATGCCTCAAGTGTGTAAACCCTGGGATCCCACCTTACCAGCTGCCTTTTTGTTTATCTGCTACAATGAGGTGTGGCCAGACATGTAGATTGTGGGTAAATTTGAAACATCACTGGGAGCTCTGGCATGAAGGCAGCCTTCAAAACAAAGGTTATCAAACTATTCAAAGGCTTTGAAGGCATAGCATGCTGTAGATAAAACTTTTGAAGATTCCTTGTTGGAGGCAACCAGGCAATCACTCCTGTTCCAATCTCCACTCAAATGAAAATGAAAACAGAGCAGACAAGCTGGTAAAACAGTGTGGCCCATTGCACTGCATGATACAAACTTTCTGAACTGAAGCCACCTTCCAAAAGGACTGGAGAGTCATTCTGCCAGACTAAGCCTACCAGAACACCATGAAAGCACCATGTCTCCCACAGATCCTGCCACTGCAAACATCAAAACAGTGACAGCAACATGCCACTAATGCTCTGAATTTATCTTTTGACCCCTAATTTCTGTCCTGCAAGAATATAGAGACAGAGGAGGATCCCAGGTGGACTCCTGAAGGCGAGCCTACAGGCTTCAAGTTCCCCAGCAGCAGCAGAAGCTTCAGCAAGAAAACAAAAACCCTCAGAAACCAAAGTGAGCTACCAAATAAAACTGATCATGCCCCCATAAGGGCTACACGGAGTGTCAGCAGATCTAGTATGATCCAGTCCACACCATCTCCTTAGCAGACTAGGGAATCTGTCCTGTGGATCAGCTGCAGGCCAGCTACTTAGGGGATTAGCTGAGAACGAGCACTGTTAATGATTAGCATTCCCTCCATTGTGCTCTTGGCTTGGCAAGAATGCCCAGCCTGAGCAGCTGTGCCCTACCAGGCACCTTCCCTCCTCCTCTTCTGGGGAGAGCAGCCATTCCCCAGTTATACTGCGGTGTCCTTCCCACTTTTCCAACGTTTTCAGCTTCTTGGCCCAAAATCCCTTAGGCCTGCACCCTCCCATACTGTAGTGTTATCTGGTATGAAGGGGACAGATGCAGCAATTGTATTTTGTTTCTTTTTATCCAATAATCTCGTTTTTCAATTAAAATATATAATATATATTTAAAAAGGTTTAGAAAAGCTTCTATGTATTTTGCACCTACTTTTACATATAGATTACAATAATGTACAACTTTTCCCCACAGTGGTTTGAAACCACAGGGACCTGCCAATTCCTTCCCCTCAATCATATACATCATCAAACATCCAATGTGTTTGTTCCTAATACAGCTCTGAAAAAGAGTCTGTCACTGTTGCCTTTTCAGACAGAGAGATGTGTAATAGTGACACACATTACATTGGCTTCATATTCACTGTAGAAAGTTCCCAGATTAGTAAAAAAATATTTAATCTATAGAAAATGCCCTTCTGAAAAGCAACCAGGGCTCTGTTAAGGCCACACCCAGGCTTTCCATTCTGCTGCTGTAGCAAGACAGATCAAAAACAAACCTAGAACAATGTTTTTATGTCCCAGAAAGCAGCTACTAGCACCTGTGCTTATATTACAGCAGCCTGGTGTATCAGGAAAGTGCTGAGAACAGCATAGGGACTTCTCAAAACGTGCTTCTGATTCAATGGGGCTCAGTTGGCACAGTGAAAAACTCAGTGTCCTGTTCCACCCAGGGGTACAACGGGAAGCCTTCTATACCACGACAACCACCCTTCCCTGCAGAATGATGATGGATGCTCCAGTGATGGGTACACTGAAACCAACCCCTGAAACAGCATACCCTTCTCCCACAGGGTTTCTACCAACAAGCTCCCACCAATTCCTCTGTGAGTCTGTGGGATACCAAGTGCACATCTGGTGGCTTAATCAGAAAGTCCAACTACTTTGCCCCATGAGGCAAGCCAAGCGAGAGCAGAGCCAGCCCTCCTCCAGTCCGAGGCACTGGGAGACTTTCTGCCATAGCAGAGAGAGGACAGCCAGTGAGAGATTCCTCCAGCAAACCCAACTCATCACACAGGAAAACACTATTGCCTGGCACAGAGTCTTCTGGCTGAGGTTTTTACCAGGGCTCATCTTTGGACATGGGTTTCTCCAGATGGTCCAAGGCAGGGTCAGGTTTGTAGGAAGAGCCATGGCACAAAACAGGATTACTATTTTTAAACTCTTCCTGTTGCAGCCAGATGCAGGTTGCCCCTTCTTCCCAGATGGGCAGCCCCTTCTGCCCAAGGCATGATGTGCAGGGAAACTGAATCCAACATGCTCCATTCTCTTCTCTGCTGGGGTGGGAAGTGAAGTCAGAACCCAATGTTCAAAACCTGAAGGACACTAGAAGAAAAATGAAGAAAAATAAGAGTGACTGGTTAGAGCTCAGCTTCAGTGGGAATCCAGGATGCATAGATAAGGAGTTAATTACTACCACTCTGCCCCTACAGAACAAACAGACCACAAAAGACCTTGATTAACAGAGTCAAGTGGAGGATGCAGTTGCTCAGCTCCAAGCTTCAAAGTATGACTGAGACAGAAAGGTCAACAGTAAGTATTCCTCCTGTAAGCTGACAGCATTAACAAGACTCTGCAAGATAAGGAAGTTTAAAGAAGGACTTGGCTAACACCAGAGGCGTTGCATGAAAGCAGCAAGGAAGACAAAAAATTATTCTTCACCTTAAACAACCACAAGTATAAATTGGTAGGGAAAAGACTGAAAAAAGAGACTTTTAAGATCACACACAAACTGTTTATGCTCACCCACTTAAAGAAATCCTGTCTCTACCTTCGAAATAATTAAACACTTTTAGATATCTCAATCCCTGGAAAGTCTCAAGATCTCAGGTCTTCTGCCTCACCTCCATAAAGCTGTCACAAGTCATTCAAACAAACACTGGAGTAAGTCTACGCAGACTTAGGACACTGACATAAAATCACCACTGTAGGTATATGATCCACTTTGGAAGGCAAAACAGCAAGATAAATGTAGGGCATCCCATCAGCTGCATTCAGTAACAGTGAGCATGAAATAAACCAGTGAAAAGGAAAAAAAAAACTACAAGAGGGAATCAGCCCCAAGTAAGAAAAGACAGTAAGATAAAACAGAAGACAGAGCAACGGGCTGCTTTGGGAAATTGCAAGTTTATGAGGGTTTTATTTATGTTCTTGTCAGACAAAAATCCAATGTTTGGAGCAAAGGGAATTTGACAGAGCAAGAAAAGTATGAATCCAGACCAAACTGGGCTAGGGATAAAGAGTTCTCCAGACTCTGAAGCTATAGGGAGTCTAACTGAATAACTAACAGTAATTAACTAATATCCACCAAAAGAGTAGATGGATTTTACACTCACCAGTGAGACCAAAACTATAGCACTTCACAAAAAAGGCAGTTCTATTTCTATGCTGACTGTCTTCCTCTGTGGCTAATAGCTCAGTTTGTGGGTGCTGCATCACTGCTGGGCAGAGACAAAGTTTCAATGTTTGATCTCTAATCTCCATGCAAAGAAACACAGGCAGGATTCAAACAGACTCCTGGTGAAGCTGTGGACAAGCTCTTTGGCATTTAACTTGCAAGATGAGGATAAAATCATGGGAGCTTTGAGCACCAAGAGTAACACCAACTAGCTTGTATTTTCCTAAGTGCTGCAGATAAGACTAAGTACTCTTTCCTAGAGATATCCTCCTGTCTACAAAGAGAAATACTTTCCCAGTTCACTTTCATTCTGGCTGCTCAAATCAGAATGTGACCCCTGTCATTAACTGATAGTTTCTGCTCAGCATTATACCCAGAAGGCCACAAGTTAAGCCCACAGGAACTACTCATAACAGCTTTATGTTAGTGAGCACTTAAGAATAGCTTTTGCCATTGTGAATTCAACACAGAGAAAAACACAGTAATAGAAAGAATATGAAAGGAAAAATGCCTGCCACACCAGAGCAATATACAGCTTTCCCTGAACAGTGATTTCCAAACAGGGATCCTGGGAACTCGCTGCAGTAAGGGAGAACTGACAGTGTCTTGACCTCCTCACAGACACTGATGTCTACAGCTCACTTGGTTTTCTAACTCATTAATTTGAGGAAACATTCTGCCTTCTTTTCCCAGGAACACTCCTATTTCTCTCCACATGTGCCGTGCTCCCCGCTTTGCTAGAAACCTGATCCACCTCTCCGTCTGGGCAGCCTTTTGCACAATACTTGTTCTCCTTTGGGGAAAAAGCTCCCCCCCCCATCCCACTCCATGGACTCCTGCATATAGAAAAAACAGAAAAGCTCTGCAAAACTCAGAAAAGGCAAACACAATCTAAGGGCACAATAAAAGGCTTGAAGCAAAGCACACTAACAGGGTGTGGCCTCTCCTCCTGGGGCAGCATTGCTGTGACCAGAACACCAAGAGACACGTGGGAGCTACGCTTTCTGCTCAAACACAATAGTGGTTCAGAACTTGTTCCAGATCTCACTCCTTCATGTCCAAGCACATTTCCCAGGAAATATCACCTCAACTTCAGATGTGGAACAAAGAAAATCCAGGGGTTTTAACATCATAGCTCCTCTGTTTTGATTAAGCAATTCACACAAAATATAATATGAAACAAGAACATAACCATGCTTTTAAGAGCTCCTGTTCTCCCTCTTAAGCACTTGATTATACCCACATCTACAACAGTACTAGACCCTACCCTTTGATAAACAATTCCTTAGCTTCTCTGCTTCACACTCTAAAAAATAATCTTTACCTGGTATGCTGTAAAATGAGGTCTTGTCTACCTGGCCCAGGAGCATGGGACAGCTTGCATGTGTTTTGAAAACACTTCTCTGAAAAAAATTTCATCCCTGAAAGTCCACAAATATAATGGCCTGCCCTAGCATGGCATAAAAACAAAAAAGCAACCTGAACAAACAAAATGCACCACAAAAGCTCAGAACAATATCCAGTGGAAACACTGCTCAAAAAGCCATAGCCTCTGTCACTAACTTGCAAACAATCCTAACGCAGAAGGATACCATAGTTTTGTCCACCTAATTTGTCTTTGAAATCAAAACTGAGTTTCTGTATTTCATCTGAAGACAAGATATTCAATTTAAGACAGTAATTCAACAAATGCACAGTTAACACAGATCACTATAAAAATCCCCATAAGGAAGCAGAAAAGTTTGGCTGATCTTCCTCTCCCTACAATAAAGAGATCTGTAAGGTACAAGCAACCAAAAAAATTACATCCTAAGCAGTGATGTGACTCAGAAAAAGAGCAAGTTAAATTGTGTTTAAAACCTCAGTATATAGTGGTGCATCAATGTTTACACAGTTTAAGTAACACCAGCACAAAGGACAGCATTTTACTCTGTCTAGACCCAAGACATTTGTAGAGAATGGCTGTACTGACAGAAGTCACCTGGTCCAAACCACCTCGAAGTTACTCAGGTGCCTAGGAAAGAGTACTAAGGTCAAGTAGATGATAATTTGTGTCCCCATGATTTTGAAGCTCAATGGCTTCCCACTACTGAAGCAGTATCTGCAGTTTGCCATTACTTCTGCCTCCTCAGCTGGACAATATTTGCAGTTGAACTTGCAACACTAACAAATACCATATCTGCTTCCTAAAAAAGAAGCATTCTTGTCAAAGCTTCCACTTTCCAACCAATAACCAGCCTCTGCTCCCGTCTGTCCACTTTCCACCAGCTGAGTTCCAAGTGTGAAGCAGGCCTTCAGCTCCAGTTGCCTAATTCTTCTACTGCCTCTGGTTTAAGTGTTTCAACTCAGAGTGCCACAGCCTCAAAAAATAGGATATTTTTAAGTCTTGTTGCCATATACTCTATTTGCCAAACTGAATCTATTTGTACAAATATGACAAACTGGTGAAGAGGCAGCTTTGCTGTGCATGGCATAGCACTAACACATCCTTCTTCCTTCCACCTCCATCCACACTGCAGACTCCCGTTTCCTATTCTAACAATGGGAAGCAATTTAGTAGTTAATGCTGGTGAGCCAGCTTACCTGACTGTACAGACACTATCCCAGGTAAAGGCAGGACAGAAGGTGTGGTAAGAGTGACTGTGACCTGGCACACACAGACCAAAGCAGACAGTCATGACATGGACATGCTTTGCTACTACACATACTAGAGAATTCTGCAGGGATGATAACAACCTAGATAGAAACACATTATGAGCTTGGCTCAGTTCAACTATTCTGCACATATTGGTGGATGTCTTTACATATGGAATCAGCACATGCTCTCATGTCAATTGTAGAGCTGTAGGCACTGCCTGATGTCCTGTGATGAGTCATCTTGGGTGACAGGAGACAAGAGGAGTCTCATTCAGGTTGCTGTTCTATTTCATAAAGGAGCTGACTACCTGGTAAGTTAAATCCACCTACCTTTAAACAGCTTTTCTTTCCTCCCAAAAAGAACCATTAATCTTCCAAAAGCTTTTTACTATACTTTCAAAGAGGTTCCTTTAACTGCTGCAGAGTTGAGCACAGGAACCATTCTAGACCGAGCTGTTTCCACAACTGACCTGTAGTATTTTACACAACTACACCTACCTTTTTGTGCTCCTGAAGTTAACTTGGTACCCAGGTATGGTTGGAGGCCTGTGAGGTGCTGGGATAGCTGGGAGTAGGCAGAATAGGTTCAAAATTAAAGTCCAGTCCTCCATCCATGAGTTCACTGTTGATTATGTAATCCATATCACATTCAAGGTTCTCCATGTACATGTCAATATCCAGGTCAGTGGGCAGCCTGTCCTGATTCATTCCCAAGGGAGCAGGGCTGGCAGATGAAAGGAGCACTGGACTACCCAGCTGGACTGACTGGGCAGCTGTTGCAGAAACTGGAGCCTTCAAACTGGTGCTGCTGGCAGTGTTTTGAGGAGATGTCACTATGGGAAGCGCTGATGGCAAAGCGCTGGCACCAACTGGTTCTGCCTGCTGCTCTGCAGGCTTTCCTCGTGGATTGCCTGAGCTCATCTTATTCTGGGCAGCTTGTCCACCCAGAAGCAGAAGAGTTCGGCTGCTCATCCTGTTACCAGTCTGTGGGAGAACTGGATCCACCTGAGTCATCATGACATCCCTTGGAGGCGGAGAGCTGGGTGTCAGAAGAGCTTCCAAGGTCTGAGGGGCAGAGAAATGGCTGACAGAACTTTGCAGTGAAATATCAACAGGGTTAAATAGCGAGTTGCCAAAAGTCTGTCCAGCTGCATTTGAGCTCTGCAAGGAAAAGCTGGAATCTCTCTGGATCTGACCACTCGAGGCAGATTGCTGGGTAGATAGCACAGATGAGCTGGGAGACATCAAATTTAACCCATCAATGAGCTCAAGCTCCTCAGTCACAGTTGGCGGAACATTACTGGATGCACTGGAGTACACGAGAGAAGGAAGCAGCTCTTCCTCATGGAGGTCATCCTGCTCTGTCAGGATAGGAGAAAGCCTGGCACTAATGGTGCTTGCATTGGAACTGGTTCGAGGCCGGAAGGTGTTCCACACATCAGAGTCCTCATTGCTTCTTGAGGATGGGCTCCCAGGCCACTTAGGAAATTGGGAGCCAGGACTGTCAGCAGAGGATTCTGGTGCAGACTGGAGAGGAGGTTTCTTCCTGGATGCTTTTCCTCTGACTTTTGCAAGCTTGCTGCTGTTGTCCATGGAGGCAGCTCTTCTCCTTGGTGCTTTTCCACTTTTGCCACCTTCAGGATTGAGCATCCACCAAGAGCTCTTCCCTGTGGCTTCATTATGGACTTTAATAAACTTGCTGTGCAGGGACAGGTTATGTCGAATTGAGTTCTGAAAAAAAAAAAAAAATAAATTAAAAGACAAAATATACAAAATGTGAGGACCTGACAGATGACACACCTCCCACCTAGAAACCTCACAAGCTTAAACATATTCAGACAGTATCCAGAGAAGAGTTATAACAAAAAGCTATCCATAAAAACCTGCTATTTATGTCTCAACATGCTTTGCAGCACCAGCAAGCAGCGCCATGTTTCACTGCAATATCAAAGCTGAAGCTACCATGACAACTAGCAGCTTACTGCTAGTTACTAACACAAAATACTAACACAAAATAACTTTGAAGACCATACAGAGTCTGCAAAAAAATAGGCATATCACAAAGCAAGTAAACAAGCTCTCAAATACAACCTGCAATTTCAACAGGAGCCTACCTGAATTTGAGCTATTGCTGTTCCTACCCTTTTGTCAACCCCTCTACCCATCATAAGCCTGGCAAATTTTTTAGATGGACAGGTTTTTTTTTTTTATATGGACAGTTTTCAGACAGATTCAAGCAGAGTGTAACAGTGAATCCAACAGACTGTATAAAGAGAAATGGTAAAATACTTCTATTCAGTGCACCCATTAACATCTCTACCCCAAAACTGGAAAAGTGAGAGAGAAACTTTAAGGAACAGAGCCCTAAAATCCTGGAGACTGCCAGGGTCCCTCTACAAGGAGGCTATGTGCTTTCCTTTGTGCATGTTCCTGACTGGGTTAGATGTTCAGTGGATACTGCACTCCCACACAGTACATGCCAGTTTTAGCCTCTCCCATCTTTCTGCTGGGTAAGACACACATTCTTTGCATCTCCCAGCTCCCTCCTTTTAGTTTATCTTTGCTGAAAACTGCAAGCTAACATGTCTGTACACCATCATCAAACTCAATTTTCATCCTGCAACTGATAACCTCCCCAGTATTTTAGAATCAGGAAGCAACAATTTCATTGTTTGAAGAGATTCTCCATAAAGTCCCCTTGAGGCCTATGCATTTATTTGATATCTGCACTTAATTTGTTCAGATGGAAAAATTACAGATCATTAAAAGGTGCTGCATTGGAAACACAACAGGGGTCCAAGCACAACATCTTTTTCATATAAACTGAAAATTATATAACAACCTTCAACTTTCATGCATACACTCTTAATTCTGAACAAATTAACTGTGCTTTTATCATTTTTTCCACCAACTCTCAACACAGTTCCTTCCTGTCTGCTGCCTTCCCTCTCCCCACCCTTTTCCTCTCGGAAAAGTCCTCCCCATGCTAATTTTGGCCACCTCACCAAAAGTACTATCCTAGAAACAAAGTAGACTCAGATAGATAAACAATACAGGCAAAGTGGAAAGTTTTCATGGAGATTAAAGGAGATCTGAGAATCATCCTGGCTTTTTTTTTTTTTAACCTTTGGCTGTTGAGGATTTGAGAAGACTGGCTGCTTGCTGCAACTGGTATCAAAGAATACACATGTTCTTAATGGGAGAGTGACTGCAGAGCCAGAGCCTGATGGAACATGAAAATGTGTCAGTTAATGCTCTTACACAGTTTTATTATTTGAGCTGTTCACAGTAATAGCTGTACAATAGTCCTGCCTGGCATCTTCTCTAAACAAAGCTTTCCTTTCCTTCAAGTATTCACACAAGTAATTCAGACTGGTGCACTGTCTCCTGCAAGGCTGCTGCTTTCATTTCCACAGAATCCCACCCCTTTTCCCAGGTAAATGTACATAACTTTGAATGCACACAGCTGCAGCAATAAGAACCGCTAAGTTGTCACTAATTCTTCATTTATTCTCCTGAAAGTGACCTGTGAACTCATGATGGCATCTTGGGTATCGTAAGAGACAGTTTGAGTAACTAAGTTTTCGCTGAAAAGCAGCTTGAAATAAGACATCCTGGAATAAGAATAGGATTCTCATTAATACAATGAAGCCTGGTACCTTTTATGAAACAGTCTCAAAGTGATTTTACATGTTACTGCTGAACTGCCATAATGGCTAAGCTACAGAAACAGGTAATTGCTGTACCACTCCTTCCTTCCTCATCTTCAAACTCTCATCCTTCTGTAACACAGGCATCTGTCATCCTATAAGCCAGTTTAGAGAGCAAACCAAACTGAAAAGCAGCCTTATCCTTCCTTGGAAACTACTTTCCCTGCCTCTTTTATCTCTGTTTTTTGAACTACCTCACCATGGGGGGGTCAAGCACTGAAAACTAAAGAAGAGAACAAAATGTGTAGTTGGAGGCAGAGGAAGAAAACCAAGTATTTCTTTCGACAGGATTAACTGTTATCTAAACTGCAATGCCTACGTTATCACTTTTGCACCTCTCCTGCAGGCTGTGGGAGGCAGCTCAGCACTGCACTGCAGCCCTAACTCACCTGCAGGACCCAGCCTGGCTGCAAGGCTGCAGGCTCGAGCCCAGGGTCCCAAACTCCAACTGAATCCACGCACCCACCAGCCTGGGTGCTGTGGGACAGCACCAGAATGTATCTGCTAGAGTGATTCAGTACACCTAACACATGGAGGGACCCTTCAAACCTTACTAAGAAAGCCAGGGACAGATCAATTATGCTAAAATAATCACAGAACTGCAAGTCAGACCTGACAGAAGAGGAAATTACAGAGTTCAGTCACCCAGGCAACCCTGACATATTTCCTTTCTTGATGTTAAGCAACCCACACCAGAAACAATGAGATGACATTAACTTTTTAGATGCTCAACTTCAGCCATGTGGGAGGCTCCCAGTTGGCCAAAGCATCTGCAAAACACACAAGGTGTTGACTCTGCAACCCTTTGATCATAAAGAAGCATGTCCTGAAGAAAGAGGTGCAGGCAGGAATCCTTCAAATCCTTAGGAACATCTTCAGCCACCAGATAGGGGAGGTTATTGTTATTTATTTAGGTATCTTACAGTGGTACTTATGGCTTCATGTTAAGCATTACCATCAAAAAATGTCAGGAAATCCATCACAGATCAAAGATGTTTCCTGCAAACCACATTCACACAAAACCAGTCTTAAATTAAGGACAGATAATATGCAAAAAAATCAAGTTTGGCTAGAGACATTTATTGTACACTGAAGGGTGGACCATTCCCATGGTCATAACCACCTTGTCTTCAAACTAGGACATACAGACTAGCCACAGAAGTGTGGCTAGCAGCTTATGCAAACTATTCCCTAAATCTTAGTTACCAGAACATTAAGTAATTTTCTTTGATAAAATCTTCTCCTAGCCACAGTTAAAGTACAACACTTTTCACCATCAGACCAGGTCTGCCCCTACACCAACATTAATGCTGCTGTGGATCCTGTCCAGCACGAAACAGTGCTTTGGTCTCAGGGAATTAGCCACAGGAACTGGTAGCACAACCAAGCCATCCTCCTGCCCAGTCAGCCTCATGGGCAACTGCCACAGATATCATGGAAATTGCTCAAGTAAAGTGAATACAGAAGACTGAAGGTCACTGAGAACCTTTCCAGGGGACTATACAGCTTTGTAGGTACAGCTGAGCCTCCCTACCATAAAACTGAAGCTTATAGGAGCAGAAGGAGGCTTTTGTGCCGTGCCCAGCAGAGCTCATTCATGCAGCAGTGGTGCATGAGCTGTGTTAGCAAAGCACTCAGGGCCAAGCACAAACTATGCTCCGAAGGACAAGACACAGCAGCTACCCTTCCAGGAGACACAGTGGCTCCCTTCCTTTTCTGGCCATTCTCCCAGGAAACATCAAGTTTAAACTACAAACCACAGAGGATCAGATTTCTTAACAAAAAGTCTCTCTAAAGGATGAGTGACAGAATTAAAAAAAAAAATCTATGCAATCACTGCAGCTGCCTGTAATACACTCTCACTGCCTTGAAGGCATACAAAGAACTTGGTCTCATCCCAGTGCAGGGCCATGTTCCACGTGTTCCACTGCCAGGCCTGTAATTGTGCTGAATTATCATTTGCCATGGCATTCTTGGGAGGCTGCAAGGGGAGAACACTCTGCCTGCTGTATTTGTCAGTACCTGTCTCAGTCACTTGGCTCTAAAGACTTCAGGAAAAAATCTTCCTTGTACAGATTTTGCACCAGCAAGTAAACAACTGCTCCAGAGCCAGGGAGTTGGAACACTTCCCCAGCAATTCCCCTCCAGAAGGCACACAAGAGCACAGACGTCAAACTCAGCAGACAGGGATCTCTATCTCAGGAAGAACATTTTCCTTTCTGTAATCTTTCAGTGGGAGGCCAGAAGAAGATCATAGCTCTCTAAAAAGCAAAGACTGAGGCGATTTACAAGACAGGCAGGCATACACAACAAAAGCTGTTCAGGATTAGACAGAGCAGAAGAAACTTGTTGGAACAAGTAATACCAGCAGCCCAGGAACAACCTTCTCTGAGGACTGCCTGGAAAACTGAGCTGTGCTGCAAGGAAAAATCATTCAACAAAGCAGCTTTCCAGAAAAAAAATTGCAAGGAGCAGGGAAGAGTAGCAGCAAAATCTTCAAGTAATTTGACTGGCATTGTATGAAGTAGATGAATTTTCACTGAGCTTTTCACGACTTTTGAGAGGAACAATCATGGTCAATGAGGCTTAAAAAAAAAAAAAAAATCTTTTTCATACTTCTTCAGGGCATTACAAGAATTAGTGTCACTCTAAGGAAGGCTAAGTGTATGTTGCTACATTGTGATGGCTGGCCCCCTTCACAGCCGAGTAGTCCTCGGTTTCCTTCCATCTAGAATACAGGACACCTGGAGAACCCACACTTGCACTACTGTCCTACTTCTGTGCACTGCCACCAGCCTCATTTTCCACACCCAGCACTCTACCATTCTCCCATCCTCAACATTCTGCCATGCCCAGCTGCTGTCCTCCACCTCACCTACACCAGGCTACACACTGTGGCCAGACCATTTAAAGACTAATGGGATTAAAAGGTTAAACAGTCCTTTAAGAGAAAGATGATGGATAACATCCACATGTGTACACCAGGTTTCCATGCTGGACTCCTCATTATGGCATCTGAAGAACCCTCATTTAGCTTCTGTTCTTTTCTTCCCCCCTGCTTTAAGAAAACCCAGTTAGGCTGTCAGCAGCTGGGACAGGAAACATTCTGCAGCCAGGACTAAGCACATCACTAATACAACATAAATGCATTTGGGCCACATGAGGTAATGGCAAGAGTCCAGCAGTTTCTACCCACCCTCAGCTACACTGGATTCAAACAGCCAGACCCTCCCTCCTCTTTGCAAGGCAGAAATGTCCAAGAAACCAAAATAAACCAAAACTAATGGAGAACAGCACCTGCAACACCATTAAAGTGTAGGTAGAGTTAAATAAAGTACCAGTGATGACAGCAATGACATTGCTACTCCAGTCCACATACTTCTTCACTTTTAGTGTCAGAAGATTTTATGGGGAATCGTATCCTGTCAGGCTCGTGAACTTAGGAATAAACAGTACAGGCTTTCTCAACACAGCCACAGAAAGCAGCCTTTCTTCAAAGACTGAGGTCAGTGGCTCTGTGTAGCAGAGAGAGCCTCAGACTCCACACTGTGCCTCACCTATGCACAAACCTGCACCAGGCTGAAGGTTGGGCAGAATTACACTTTGCTCAGAGCCAAGATGCTGAGCTGAAGTTTTATGTTTCGTTTTGGTTTATGGCATCCATTCAGTTTTGGCTCAGTGAGGAAGCACAGGGAAATATTCTGAATGTCTTCTCAAACCACTGCAGCCTTCCAGTACCTAAAGGGGACCTACAAGGAATCAGGAGAGGAACTGTTTACAAGGGTGTAGAGTGATAGGACAAAGGGGAATAGCTTCAAACTGAGAGTAGGTTTACATTGGATATTACAAAATTCTTCCCTGTGAGGGTGGTGAGGCCCTGGAGCAGGCTGCCCAGAGAAGCCATGGCTGCCCCATCCCTGCAATGTTCAAGGCCAGGCTGGATGTGGCTTGAAGCAAACCTAGTCTATTAGAAAGCATCCCTGCCCACAGCAGGGACATAGGAGATGATCTTTAAGGTCTCTTCCAAACCATTCTGTAATCCTGTATCTTGAAATTACCATTACCAAAACTCAAAAGAAGCCCAGCATGCCACCAGATGTTCACATCCAGGTAAAGGGTTTCTCAGTGAAATTAAAGAAGGTTCTCCTGATAATGATTTGCCCCCTTATTGATTCAAGTTAAGAACCGAAGGTTTTAACAAATAAAAAAATAAAAATCTTACAGGATACAGGGACACACCAGCAGCTGTAAAGAAACAGCGAATGTGTTTATTTTAGGAACTTATCATTGCTTATTTGCAGATCTGACTACAGAAAAAAGCAAAAAAAGTTGTCTGACTGATAGTCAGCACACCAATAAACAATAAACAATAAACTTTTCAACTTTACCAAAACTAGTGTTCACATGATTTTGTATCTACTGAACTGGAATTTGTTTGCAAGGCATAAAGATAGCCTGGCAGAATCTACCAGCTGCAGCACAGCAGAAATAGTCCAGAAGATGGACAGGCTTGCTCTCATCTGCTGGCCTCTTTCATGGAGGAGCTTCAGAGGGCCACAGGACAAGCAGCTGCTCCAGCCTGAGGGAGCCCTGCACATGCTCTGCCAGGAGATCAGATATGCACAGCTCTGGGAGAAGCTGGGGACCATCAGAGCCAGCACTGAGGCACTGAAAGCCAATGAACTCACTATAACTGAGCCCTCAGCCAGGTCTCCTGATCCATCTGATCAACATTTAGTATCAGGTATGTGCAATGTGCACATAACACAAGGCTAGAATGGAAGGCTTTTCAGGAAAACGCTGCCCACTCTAACAAAGATTAAGAGCTAGACATCTGTTTTAGATCAACAGAACACTTGGTAATTTTAAATTTTTAATATAGCTCCTTGAGCTGTTGCACATATATACACACATATATATGTGTATGAGCATACCTATGTCGTGTATATCCATGCACACATTTGAAATAAATAAGGAGTACCAGGATGCAGAAGGTGAAGAATCATTTGTTCTTTATGTTGCATACATAGGAGACAACTAATTTTTGTTTCACATACATACCTTTGGAGGGTGAAAAGGACGGCTTTAAAGTTTATTCTGTTACTACAAAGGAAAAAACAAGAGCTTGGAGGGAATACAGTTTGTTTCACTGTGAAAGATGAATTCTTCATCTTGTTCCTCACTGTGCCAAATTTGCTCATACTCATGCATGCAACAACCAGTGCAAACTGCTTCTCTGCAGGGTTTATGCACTTCACTCAAAAGCCTCAACACCTTCCTCTTGCAAGTAATCCCAAAACCAAAAGGAATTATCCTCTTAACCATAGATATCCAGACTATACTGCAGAGCACCCAGGGAAGGATTATGAAGAAGCCCCACCACCCACCCTGCAAGGACACTTCTGCTTTGCAAGCTGGTTAATTCTTAACTTTAGTTGAATTGCTGCAGGGAAAGGACAGACTGCACACATAGCAAATCTGTCCTCTACAAGGTGCTTGAAGCACTTCAAGAACAGCAAACACTATCTTCCTGGAAAACACAGATTCTTCTGGAATTCATGGAGGTTACACCCTGGCAGTCTGTAACAGCTGTACTTCCCCCAATTGTACAGTGCAGTAGGACAGCTCTAAATTAATTACAAAACAATGAGTTTATGGGGTTTTTGTTAACTAAAGTAGATTAAGAGTTTTTAAAGACACATTGATTTCAATGACTTATTCAAAATTCTCTATTAAACTGCACTACATACAAAGAAAACGTATTAAAATGTTTGGCTCTGTCCAAAGGAGATAGAAATGCCAGAACTCTAGGGCCATATTACCTTAACAGGCATCAAAATGCTACAGCTACCTTTAATAGCAGCTTCACATTTACGTCCTTTATGCAAATCATTCACCTCAAAATTGAGAATTTGCTAAAGTTAAGACAACTCAGGAAGCTTTTGTTTACTTTACAGATTAAAAAACTCCCAAAACATGCAAGCAGAGCTTCACAGCTCTAAAAATAACAAGGAAGAATAAAACCAAAAAAAACAGACAGGTCCATTCCTCAAGTGAAGACATGTCTTCTTTTGTTTATCCAGTTTGTCCTAAATATGCACCTATTCATTTTACTCTAAGTCCACAAAAGTCAAATTGAACTGACCTGACTGACTCCCCATCTGTAAAACTGTAAATGTCTGACCTCCCTTCACTTAAGGCATCTGAACGCAAACAGAGGAAGGTCACTCAAATAAACAAAACCTCTTGCAAACTCATGTAACTGTGAGTTAACAGAAAGAAAGACTAGAAGTAAGTTCCATGGTCACACATCCTGCCAAGCTCTGCCAACAGGATTTTGTGAGTGAGCAGGAAAGAAAATGTATTGTATTTCTATCATAGTTTTCTGTTTGCTGGTTAAAGGCAAGAGCTTTAAACTGCCCTGATCATAAGACAGGCTGATTCCCATCACAGTTGTTGTTCTGCCCACCCTCATCTTTCTTGGCAAGAAGTTTCTTTTTCTTCTCTCCTTCTAAAGCCAGAATTAGACTGTTCCGAGGCTGAAAAACACATTAAAAAGTCAATCACAGAAAAGCTATGACAGCGTCTAAGCTGGAACCTCACTCTCGTGTGTGTGCAAATTCTCCCATGTGAGCTTCTGGAATTTAAATCTACCTGTACGTGTCCCAAAAGTGACACATTACTAAAACACAGAGTAAAACCAAAGACTGATGCCATTACACACGATATAACAAAAGAACAGCCATACTGAGTCAAACCAGAAGTGTACTTATTCTAGCATCCAGTCTAGCAGGACACCTCACTATATTCCACCTTCACCATGATATCTCGGGAGCATTTCAGAATCCACACTGAACTTTAATCTCAGGCACTACTGCCAAACAGATACCCAGATATACTCCTGAAAAGAAAATTCTTGACAAAACAAATTCTGTTAAATCAACATGACTGCACGAAGGAGCAGCAGGACCAGGAGAGTAGCCCTAGCCTGAGGAAACAAGAACTATCTTCCAGTAATAATACCAAAATTCAAGCACTGTCCCAAATCACAACTTGGTATGCAGGATTCAACCTATGCATAGGAGCAACAGAAAATAATCTATATTAGTTAAACTAGATGCACTCTCTGGGAACTGTCAATAAGTGATAAATGGGAAAGGTGACAAGTTTTGTATTGACCTGTGGCAGCCCAAGCTGTGACAGCTGCATCCCTCTCACTATGTTTCTACCCTCTCCAGCAAATGTTTGCACTCACACCACCACGTGGTGTGCCACTTCAGAGAGCTGAGCCAGCTGAAAGCCAGCCTACCAGAAACAGACGTTTATTTATTTATTTATTTATTGTCTGAAATTAACTCTCTGTTCTCACCTACTGCTCAGTCAAGACAAGCAGAGGAACACGTGGCTGGAGTCAGGGAAGCCCAAGGCCCCAAACCATGCTGGCTGAACCTCCTGCAGAACTGCAGCATGGATGAACTGCTAATAAATACTGCAAACAAGAGTGTAATTCCAGTCTGTAGTGAGAGCAATAGATCACACTCTTTAAAGTCCAGTCTCCACGGCATCCACACTGATACATCAGGACAGGCTGAGGGGCTATTTTGCAAGCCAGCTCTCACATTTCCCTTTCTCTTTGCTGGAATTCTTTAGACTAAAGATAAAGGAACACGAGGTCGCCACAGGCAGAGGACTGAAACAGTCTGTAGCTCTTCTAACACAACTCTACACATGCCTATTTCTAGAATGAGAGAAGACACTGGAGAGCTTTTAGAGAGCAGAATATTGCTTTCTCTTTCCCAAACTCCAGCAGAGGTCCCCATCACGGTCCTGGAAACAGGACTCTTTTTCAAGGGACCTTCTTGAAAGCCAAGCACGCCTGCTATGACAGTTATTTATTTTGAGCTTTAGCACAGTCACATGACAAAGAACTGCGGCCTTGTGATTAAAAACCCTTCAACCGAGGCTTCACCCTGCACAGAAATTTGGACACAGCCTGTTAAAATTACTCTCCCGTCTCCTGGAAAACGCAAAGAGCAGCCTCGCAGCGCCATGCGATACCCGCCCCCAGCAGCTGCTCCAGCTGCACACAGCCAAAGCTTGGGCTGGCTCTAAGAAGACCCCGGAGCTTTCAGCAGAACTGAAGCCCAGGCTCCCCAGCGAGAGCACCACGCGCTGACACCGACGCCCTGACCGCAGACGAGCAGCAGCAACAGGTGAGCACGGAGCGGGCGGCGGGGCGGGCCGGGGCATCGAGGAGGCGCCTCCGCAGCCGCTCCTCGCCCGGCCTGTCCCTCCCGCCCCGGCCCATCACGCACCTTCCAGCCAGCGGAGCTGTTACTATCACCCTTGTCCTTGAAGTAGGGGACGGAGCGCACCATCCACTCGTAGATCTGCGCCAGCGTGAGCCGCTTCTCGGGGGCGCTCTCGATAGCCTGGCTGATGAGCTCGGCGTAGGACTGGTTGCCCCAGGCATTGCGCCGGGAGCCGCCCTTCCGCGCCGCCGCGCCGCCCGCCCGCGCCCCCTCGGCCCGGCCGGGCCCCGCCGCCGCGCCGCCTGCGCCCTCCTCCGCCGCGCCAGCCGCGCCACCCGTCTCCGCCTCGGGCCGCGGCAATGGCCAGGTGCAGGAGCGAGGACGGCTCTGCGGCTCGAAGTCAGGGTCAATATCCGGCGACGCCGCGGCCCCAGCCGGCTCCGCCATGGGCGCCACCACAGTCCCGCCGGGAGTGCCGGACCCGCCACCCCTTTGTGCGCCCCGGGCCCGCCGCCGCCGCGCCGCTCTGTTTACCAGGGAGCAGCGCCACTCCCCGCGCCTGCGCGCGCGGGACACGCCGGGACCGGTAGTCCCTCCGGGGCGCTAGCGGGCAGCCAGGCACGGCCGGCGGACTACAGTACCCAGCATCTCTTGCGGCAGAAGGCGGGGCGTACCCCCCGAAGGGTGAGCGTGGCAGGCGGTGCCTTGATGCTACTACAGCTCCCAGCGGGCACAGCGGCGGCTGCGCTTACATAACCCATCAGGCCTACTGCGGCCCAAGTCCACCCCCTCGATAGCGAAGTGGTGATAACGGTGTGGTGGCCGCAGCCTGAGATGGTCACAACTCCTCAGTCCACCTCAGAGCGCTCGCAGCACTCCGGGTCAGGTTGGGAGCACTGCTCCCTCCGACTTTCCCGTCGCGGATGGGAGCCTATTTCCGGGACACGCCCTGGCGTAAGGCGTGATGGCTTGCGTCCTGATCTGCCCGTCTAGAGCCGCGGCAACCATGTTCCGGGGCCTCGCGCTCTCCTGACGTTGTATAGCGTCCGGGTCTGGCTACGCTCCTGACGCTATATGATGCGGTCCCTATGTACGTTTCTTCGCTCCCCGTCTCGGTTTCCAGCCGGATGCTCAGCATGGTCGCCTTAGCTTCGTGGTCTGCCCTGTCCCGCGGGGGCCCGGCCGTGACAACTCAGGCAGCGCCGGGAGCAAGCCTGCCATGCAGGTTCCGGGGCGCGCCAAGAGAGCCCCGCGGGCTGAATACCCGCTGCGCTCATTCAGGGGCGGCCGCGGGGCGGCGCTGTCACGGCCGTGGCTGAGCGGCCCCGAACCCTGGATAACTACTGTTTTATGCAGACACTCTGAGGGCGCCGTGTTGAGATGCGCGGGTGGGGTGGCGGTGGAGGAGCCCCAAACCATGACTAGCTGTCGGTTTATGTAGGCAGCGGGCGGGCCCCGTGCGGCTATGCGCGGGCGGGGAGGGCTGCGGTAGCGGGCGGGGCGGACCGGGCGGGGCGGCGGCACCACCATGTCGGAGGCGGCGGTGGCGGACACCCGGCGCCTCAACGCGAAGCCGCAGGACCTCACGGACGCGTACGGGCCGCCCAGCAACTTCCTCGAGATCGACATCTTCAACCCACAGACCGTGGGCATGGGCCGCGCCAGATACACCAGCTACGAGCTCCGCATGCGGGTGCGGCCCCCGTCGGGCCTGCGGGGCTGGGCTGCCCGGTGTGCGGGTGTGCGGCCCGGGGAGGGGCGGCAGCGCTCGGGACGCGGTGGCCGAGGGACTGTGGCTGGGTAGGGCCGGGGTGGTGCCGCTGTTGAGCAGCGTGGGGCGGAGGAGGCGAATCCCCGGGCAGCGCCGGGCTGGGGCGAGCAGCGCGCCTGCGGGGCTCAAGGTCAGAGCTGATGGGTTCGCCGGGGCCGCTCGGCATCCAGCGGGGACTGGTGCGCACAGGGACAGGGAGGTGCTGCCTCAGCAGGCTCCTGAGCCCGTCCCCTCTGTAGAGCCCCGCTGGGTGGTTGCTGAGCAGGGCATGGCTGCACGTAGCTGCTTATCTCAAGCAGGGAAGGAGAGCTGGGTTGGCAGTATCTTGGGACCTGCTCACACTGTAGGCTGGTTGGTTTACTAAGGGCCCATGACCCAGGAGTGTGCATAACAGGCTCGGTAGGGTTCTCTTCGTTGGGCCTTGAATGAGCTGTACTGGTGACCCCTTCATGTCTCTGCGTCTGATAGATGGGGAAAGTAAAACCGAGCTTCCCCTAAAACAAGCTCCCTTTAGCATATGTTGTGCTGCTGGTTTGACTTTTGGTTATAGCATAATTTAACTGCTCGATCTCCACTGCCTTTCAGAAGAATTGGTGTTTGCTTTTTGCTGCTCTGATGCTTGGCTCCCATCAGCCTGCAGGTGGCAATTGGAACCTCTTAATCCCACTGAAACCAGCAGAGATGCTTTCACAGACCTCATAAGATCATAGTTAATTGTGTTCCAGTAATATCTGAGTGCTGCCCATCAGAAGGTTTTACTTTGTCAGTTCCTGCAGTGATTCAGGCTGTGTTGATGGGGTAAAGGTAAAGTTAATGCTGCTGTCATTCATTGGACTCCAGTGGCAGGGGAGAAAGGTGAGGAATTGCTGCATATTTCTCTAGTGACAAAAGATGGGCATGAAAAGCCTGTTAGGGTAGGTGCTCTGTTTTGGGAGAAGACTGCAGATAAGGTCTGGTCTTGAACAGTTGCTGGGGCAAGATTCCCTCAGTTAGTTCTTCTGTGGAGATGCCAGTGTCAGGTCAGATGTTCTTTTGCTCTGCAGGCTGCTATGAAGCTCTCTTATAGATCACTTCAAAATGGAGTAAACCTGGGGGGGGGGGGGGAAATCATTCTCCTGACAATCATATTGTCAGCACTGGTTCCAGTGTGTCCCCCTGGGAAGAGAGCGTGTTCCAGAAATAGTCACTCAAGGGAGAGGGAATAGCTGGCACTAAGTAGACTGGCTTGCTTGGATCTGAAGGACTTTGGTGTTTGTGCTGTCCAGAATTAGGAAGTTGAGTGTTCCCATCATACATCCTTCTCAGGAGGTTTGATTTTCTCATTGCAGCTTCAAGTCTCAGTTACGTGCTGAAATACAGTGTAGCATCCAGAGCAACCTGCAAAATAACTGCTTTGCTTCATTACAGACAAACCTCCCCATCTTCAAATTGAAGGAGTCATGTGTGAGGAGGCGATACAGCGACTTTGAGTGGCTGAAGAATGAGCTGGAACGAGACAGTAAGGTGAGGCCTGGCCCAGACCTCCCTATTGTTTAAACCAGGATGTGGGAACAGTTGCAGTAGTAATCTTAAGATTCCCAAAAGTGAGGCTGTGATGGTAAATGTTGCACCCCAGACACTTAAATCCAGGCATTAAACTGAGGTTCCTTTACTCTAGTTTGGTGCAAGGAGAAATCCCAACCACATATCCTCATGATGTCACAAATGCACAATAGTTTACTGGCAAAAATACGGAAAATTAAGGAATTTTGGCAAAGGAGTAAATACAGTTCTAAAACACTTATTGTAATACTACGTAGCATTAATTTACTATTCACTTAGCATGAACCTGTCTCACTTAACTTAGAAACCTGTAGTTGCTATGTTACCCAAAAAGTTCTCTTCCAAAAGAGAAGAAGGGAAGAGAGAAAGACAGAAAAGGTACAGAAACACACATAGTTACCAACTCCTAGGGTTCCAGTGTGGTTGAGATGGAAACTCCAGAAGGCAGGGGCCAGACAAGTAGGTTCCTCATGGTGGCTTTTAAGTCCAAGGCCTTTGTGGCCCCATCCCAAGGTGGAGCTTCTGGTCACTGGGCCGCTCAGGGGCTGGGTTAGCACTGCCCTCAGTGTGTGATTGATGAGCTGCTCCCGGGGCTGGGGTGCTGGCTCTGGACTGGGGGGTGGAACGTTTGACTGTCTCTCCTTTACAAGACCTGACCTGCCCGCCCACCAAACACACACACAGGCATTTGCCAAGCATCCTAAAATGTTTCGAGACATGAAACTTAGCCACTCTAACAGTGGGCACCTTCTGGGGATCTATCCATGTGATGCACTAGAGATGAATATCAAACAGCAAAGGATATCTACTTGCAGGTGGCTGTTCTGCTCATGGGGTGATTCTGTGCTTTCAGATTGTAGTGCCACCGCTGCCTGGAAAAGCTTTGAAACGACAGCTTCCCTTTCGAGGAGATGAAGGCATCTTTGAGGAGTCTTTCATCGAGGAGCGGAGACAGGGCCTAGAACAGTTTATTAACAAGTAAGCTTGATGTCATGGCTTTGCTGTGTGCTCTTTGCTTTTGCATCTTTAGCTGTTGCTGGGCTGTGGGTTGATTGTGAGAGAGTCTTTAGTCTTGACCTGCTGCTGGCAGGTGCCAGTGCTGGAGGGTGGTGCCCGCAGGCACGTAATGGAACTGGAACTAGAGCAAGTCCTAAGTGGGGGTTGTGCTTTGTGCTCTCTCCTGAGAGTAGTGAGTATTAGCAGAACAGCTGTGCTACCAGGACCCACCAACACGGTTCTGTTGGTTCAGGGCACGGTGTGAAAGGGTACAGCCTGTGCTCAAGCACCTCTTATTTGGCCTGTTGCAGAGCGACTCGTGACCTTGGGCTGAGTGTGGTGCAGGTGTGCTGAGCTGGCTGCCTCCCTCCTACAGACATCAGAGGCGTGGGGGTCTTGGAGGCAGCTGTGCTAACCTCCACATCTGATTTTCTTCCAGAATTGCTGGACACCCACTGGCACAGAACGAGCGCTGCTTACATATGTTCCTGCAAGAGGAGACTATTGATAGGAATTACGTCCCAGGGAAAGTGCGCCAGTAGGAGCACCTGGCACTGTCTTCCTCCATTCCACCTTCCCTCCTGCAAAAATGACATTTATTTTTACACTAAATCTGTCTTCTCTGAACCAGCTTTTCCTCTCTTGAACCTCCCAGTTTGTTCAGTATTTTCCTCTTTTGTAACTGGCAGCAGTTTGTTCTACTGGGCTGTGGTCGTGGCCTAAAGATGTGAAGATTAATGCAAGTGAGCACATTGTCCCACATCTAGTGGCAGATGTGGATAGGTGTGGAGCAGGAACTTGCTAATGGCGTTCTGGTGTAGGAGCTGCCTCTCTCCCTGTACAGGAAGGTATGAGATGACCTTCACTCCCTTGTCTGTGCAGCCCCAAGCATCTCTGGAGGAGACTTTGAAGAATAGCAGTGTCATGTCGGTCAGTGATTATATCAGGTATTAGAGTTTTAGTAAGGTTTATCCAAACCAGTGAGTAGGTGCCTGGGTGTGTCAGTCTGTCATCCACCCCGTTCACCCTGCATGAAACCCCCATTCTTCACTGTCTGGAAGTGCTGAGACCCAGCACCTACTCAAACCCCGCTATCAGCCTCCTGCATTACAGACCTATTAGGTGTATTTGTGCCCCCTCCTTTCTAAGGTGCTGCTGGCAGCTTGAGGGGTTTCCATCCCGTGTGCTCTCATGATGCTCTGTGTGGGCCATTTGGCATGTGGAAGATGGGATAGCCTGGGCTGTAGCCACATGTGCTGTGATGTGTTGGCTCAGAGTTGAAGAAACACCACCTGCCGTACCATGGGCTGCTGTGCTGGTGTTGCCTGCAGCACCCTGCTCGGCTGAGCCTAATGACCTTATCCTGGGTCCCAGCTGCTGGGAGGAGCAGACGGTCTGGCTGAGGAGGAGCAAGAAAAAGCTGGTGGGAGCAGTTGTAGGATGCATCTGTAATGCCACAGGAGGAACCAAGAAGTGGGGCCTGGAGTGAGGCCACCTCTCCAGAAAAGGACAGCAGAAAATGGTCAGTCCTAGCTTAGACATTTGCTTACAAAGCAGGAGAAGTAGCAATGGCTCTTTGTGTGTTCTCCCCTGTTCTGCAGTGAGTTACACAGTTACTAGTATGGAAGTGTTCAGAGCTTGAGGGGACAATGAGGATATAACTTGCTGCAGCAGAAGTGTCCTTTAGAGGCTCCCCCAGCTGCCACAGCTGTGATGAGTGAGGTTGGGCTTCAGCTCGGGGGCTCCTCAGTTCAAGGCTGGCTGGTTTATAAGTGGTTGGTCACTTTGTTGTGGCACAGTTGATCCTTTCTTGGAGCACAGGCCAACAGTGGATGCCCTCCTGTTCCTGCCAGGCATGTTCCCCGAGGCCTTCCCAACGTCTCCTCTGTTTTCTGGTGAGGAACTGGCACTGCTGGGCGAGAGGTGGCTCTTGCGGAGAAGTCGCTGAAAGCACGAGGGAGCTGCTTCGGCGGCTGGCTCGGCCCGGAAAGGGCCGTGGGGCAGCGTGGAGCCTGGTGCCGGTGGAGGCGGCCGTGGCCTCGGAGGGGCTCGGTCCCTTGCCTCCTGCTGCCGCAGATCGCGCTCGGGGCGGCTCCTTCCCCTGCCCTGCGCGGGGCTGCCATCCATCCAGCTGTCTGCACCCTGTCCAGTGTAACGTCCCGGTGCCGTTCGCATTAAACCACTGTGAAGCCAATTGTCTGCTTGGTCCTGGGGGCTACTGGGACGGGAAACAGCCGGGAGAGAGGGGGGTAATCGGCGAGGGGTGGGAGAGGTGCCGGAATAGAGCGGGCATCGGCGGGGCAGGGCGGGGAAACCGCCGGGAGAGGATGGACACGGACGGGGCGGGAGAACGGCCGGAACAGAGCGGGCACGGGTGGGGCTCCCTGGTTCCCCCGGCGGTGCCGAGGCGCGATGTGGTCGCCGGAGCCGGCCTCGCCGGACTGCCCTGACTTGCTGCAGCACGTCCAGGCGCTGTGCTCGCCGCCCACCCCGCTTTACCTCAGCTTCTTCGAGGAGGAGTGTCGCGCCATCGCCGCCAGCCTTCGCCTCGGGGCGGCAGCGGAGCCCTCGCCGGGCCAGGGGGAGCTCAGCGCGCTGCAGCCCGAGCCCGCCACCTCCACACCGCTGCCCTTCCCGAGCGACGGGCGCGTCCCGGACTCCCGCGCGGGCGATTGCGAGGCCGCCGCTGCCCCTTCCCCTGGCCTGGGCCAGGCCCCAAGGGAGCCCGGGTGCCTCCCACAGCCCGCGGCCGGCGCTGGTCCCGCCGCTCGCCCGCCCGCCCAGTCGCGGCGGGCGCGGCGCGGTCCCGGACAGCTTTCCGGTGGCGGCCCCGGCACCCCTGTCCGCTCTCCGGGCCGCGGCCGCGCCAGGCTCGCTCTCCCCCGCGCACGGGCCTCGCTGGGGCTGCAGCTCCCCGCGGCCGGCACAGGGCGCGGCGCCTGGGAAACGCGGCTCCTCCGGCCCCCAGGTAAGCGGGGCCACGGCGGGGAGCCCCGGCACGGCCACCGCCCGCCCGGAGCTGCAGAACTCTCTCTCTCTCTCTCTCTCCCCCAGGCACCAGGCTGAAGCTGACGCCGCCTGCCAAGTCCAGGTTTCAACGTGCCAGCGGCGCTTCGCAGCAGTCACAGCCTTCCAGGCTTCCCAAACCCGCCCCTCGGGACAGAGAGTTGAAAAGTAATTCTGCACCTGCCAGTTGCTTCACGCGAAGCAGAGAAGCACGTGGGTTAGGGTGCTGCATCGAGAAGGGAGAAGGGGAAGGGCTTGGGCTGCAGCCTGGCTGGGGACAGGGCATGGGGAGTGGGGAGTCCATGGAGCAGCACAGGTAGGAGCCTAGGAAATATTCTCATATCCCAAGGGATGCGTTAACACTGTCTGGCCTCCCGCCGGTGTGGGCTGGTTTTGGAGCATTCATCCCGTGGTGGTGCGGGCTCATGGGGTACTGGTGCCTGTGCGCCTAGAGCAGGCAGCCTGGCTGAGCTCTGGGCTGCCTGAAGAAGGAGCATTGGAGCTGCTTGGGAATAGTGGCCTCTGTGCTTACTGTCCACTACAGCTGCTGCCAAGGCTGGGAGCCGCAAACAGCCCTCCTCAAGGCTCTCAACAGCAATTCCTGTCGTGGCTTCCCACTCTTCACTGCGGCCTCTGGAAAAAGGGGTTTCGTCCAAGCGTTTTTGCCTCGATAAAGGTGAATCTTGGCAGAAGCCTCCAAGGCTGTGGAGTTGTGGGAGAGGGGTGCTGCTGCTGTGGGAAGAACGTTTAGGTCTTGGCTGCAGGGTCAAAGCTGATCTTGGAGAAAGGACTGGGGTAGGACTGCATGTGCTTGGGCTCAGAGGAGGGAAGGTGAAGTGCAGAGCAAGCAAGGCCAGGGGAAGTCCTTTCCCTCTTGCTGGAGAGGCATCCAGCAAAGAGCCTGGACAAATCTGGTGCTTGAGGTTCATTCATAGGAGAGGGAGGGAGTCAGTCAGGGCACTCTCTTACCAGGGATTGATGCTCTTTTTCCTTGCCTGGGTCTCATTTCAGGATCAACTACACAGAAGCTGGCATGCAATAGGACCCAAGAGCTGGAGGAAAATGGTGAGAGCAAAGAAAACCTGGCTGCAGGAAGGATTGTCTTGGGAGCAGGTGAGCAGTATGGAGGTGTAGATTTTTGCCTTGTGTTGGGGGGAGTGTGGAGAAACATGGGCAGCTGCCTGTTGGGCAGTGCTGCTCCCCAGATGGGCCCTGGCTGTCCAGATGTGCTGAGGGTGCTCCAGCCTGTGCTGCAGGCAGGGGGTGCTGCTTTCACAGGAACTGCAGCTGGCCAGCCTGCAGTCCTGAGCCCTGCAGGGGGAGAGGAGGTGAGGAGGCTCTCCCCACCCTGCTGGGACAGGGTGCTCTGTCCCACCCTGCCCAGGCAGCTGCCTGCCCTCACTGTGAGAGCAGACTCTTAGCAAGAGTCCAGAGCTTCTGGGAGCAAGGCCACCCAGGAGCACTTTCTCCCAGCAGCACCCATACAAGCCAAGCCAGCAGCAGCTGTTGGGCTGGAAGTGCTGAGAGAATTCTGACTCTCTTGGACAGGTTCTGTCCTTCCCTGATCTGGACCTCTGTGGCCAGGTTGAAAAGTGGCTGAGGATGGTGGGTTTCTAGTACTGACACATCTCTTCACAGCTAAAACTAACCAGACATGGGTGTATGGGGAGTCCTCTTGGTCCAGTGAGTTGGCCTTTGGCCTGACTTCAGGATGTGAAGATTCAGTCCCTGCTAAGCAGGTAAGAGCCAGCTGTGTCTTGTCACCATGGAGCACTGTTCAGTCTCTGGCTTGGGCCAGCTATGCCAAAGGTGAAAGATGATGAGACCTGGACCTGCCAACTTCTGACTGGCACTTGAGCTATTTTAGCCTTTCCGTGGGGTTTACACAAGACCATGGGCATTTTTTGCATGGCTTTACTGCCTCTCCATGCTCAGGGGACTGCAGGCTTCTGTCCAGTTAGATTTTCTAAGGGCCTTTTGAATCATGCAAACTTCATGTGGCTTGTGTTGTCACTTTTATATGTCCTGACATGTAGGACATGGCCCCAGGATGGGATGTGCAGAGCCTGCAAGATGAATCGCCAAATTAGGAAATCTACCTGCAAAATGAGTTTGTGTATTTTCCAGCAGTTTTAGGGCTCTTCACTCTGTGGCTGCAGCCACCTAAAGGCATTCTTGTTTCCCATGGGTGCTGGCTGATGCTTGCTACAGCAGCTCCTTTGCCAGGCACAGCTCCTGTGATGGATGTGCCCTGGCAGTGGTCCCCAGGGTGCTGGGCTTGGAGTATTG
Organism: Cinclus cinclus; assembly: GCF_963662255.1. Classification (NCBI taxonomy): domain Eukaryota; kingdom Metazoa; phylum Chordata; class Aves; order Passeriformes; family Cinclidae; genus Cinclus; species Cinclus cinclus. The sequence goes on from NC_085060.1 coordinate 4,284,701, forward strand.
GATGGGCTACAGTGCTCCTCCAGAGGATGGGCTGTGCTGTGGCTGTGTTGTAGTGGGGGTGATAACTCCCTGCATCACACTTGCACCCTGCTCTTGCCAGTCTGCAGGTGATCAGCTGTCCCAGGAACTGGAACGTGTGAAGAAAGAGCTGGAGCAAGTGAAGGGCGAGCTTGGTACGTGGAGCTGGTTGTTCTGAGAATTGCAGGACACCTGCAATCCAGGTGACATCCCCTGTGCTTGTACCTGGAGTCCAGGGCCTGCAGCTCCATGGGAGTAGGGCTGACTTCATGTTTAGGGGATAGAGCAGGTTCTCAGCTGCTGCCCTAGAGAGTCTTGGCATGAGTTGTTTAGGATGGACTGAGCACACACCTTCTTGCCTCCTGTCTGCAGCTGACAAGACTGCCCAGTGTGAAGCCTATGAGCAGACAATCTCCGCCTTGCAGGCTCAGCTCAGAGCAGCAGGTATGCTCCCTCACCATGGTGAGCCCTTGCTTCTGGGCAGGCTGCAGGGATGCTCCAGTGATCCCTTGCTGGTGTAACTGAGGGCTGTGAGGTGGGAGGGATACAGCTCATGGCCTTTTCCCAGGGGTCAAGTGCTGAACGCCAGAAGCATCGCTGCTTTGATGTTGCTGTTGTTTCCCAGGAATCTGTCTGAAAGATGCAGCATTTTTCAACAGTGGTGACCTGGGGAGTGACTGACAACTGGGACATGGGGTCAGACAGCAGCCATTGTCTGGCTGTGTGAGCCTCTGGGCCAGTGTTATATGTGGAGCTCTTGAATTAATTAAATTTCTAACTCCTTGTATATAAGCAAAATAAAGGTGTCTTTTGCAGTGGTGCTTGCTGTCTGCTTGGGTAGAGCCAGTGCCCAGTGCTGCCCACTGATCCCCAAAGTACTGGGCAAACAGGGCAGGTCTGTACTTGGCTACAGCAGGTTTTGCTCAGCCAGAGATTTGAGGTCTGTTGCAAGGAGGAGCTGGGTACTGGTGGACGGAGGTACAGTGTGGCTCTGGGGAAGCATTTTTGGACAAAACTGATGCTTCCAGATGGGATGCTTGGATGTGTGGTGGTGGTGGGCAGCTGTATGGGCTGGTTTCTGCCTTAGACCACCTTCACATTGGATATGGGAAAAGCCAGTGCTGGCTTATGGCGCATTAGGCTTCTTTGGCTATTTATTCCTGTTTTATTATCAGTGACTGGGGGCAGGTGGTGGGAAGCAACACTTGGGACTCAGTCCAGTCCCTCACTGTTCCTGCATGCTGGCCCTGCTCTGCTGCCTTCTCTCTGTGGTCAGTTGATGCAGGCACCTTGTTGCACTGCCTTGTGTCTGAATGAGGTACTGGAGATCCCACTGTCTGGTGCTGGCAGTGCCCTGGGGTTGGGCTGGGAAGGCCAGCCTGTTCCTGCTCCTCTGTTATTTCTGACTGGTGTTCCTGGCTGCCTTGGAATGCGCATTCACAGGCAGCCCACATCCCTTCCTGGGGCAGCTGCCCTGGGCTGCACCTGGCTGCACAGGGAAGTTGTGTCAGCTGTCTCCCACCCTTGCTTGGCACTTGGTTGCTGGGGTAGCTCCAGTGCTGGCACAATCTGAAGCAGAGACCCCTAACATGCTGTGTGTTTACCTGTACATGCATGATGAAGATAACTTTTTGGTGCAGGTACTAAGGGAATTAGTGAAAAAGTGCCCTGCTAGATTTATTATTTGTAAACAGGCACTGATGGGCGAAGCTGGACTTGATGGTCCTTATGGGTCCCTTCTAATCTGAAATGCTCTAATGCTTCAGTTGTGGAAGGTGGCGGGGGCATCGAGGACTGATGTGGATCTGTTTCTGCAGGGCTTCTGGCCCCCTTTATGGGCTGGAGCCATCTCCTACCCTCCTTTGATGCTGGCTACATGTGCCTTGCTAGTGTTTGTCTTCCTGCTGCTCCTGTTAAGACATGCACTTGGCTTGTTCCATGTTTCTGCCTGCTCCCAGCCCTTGGCCTGTGCTGCTGGATCAGGGCCCTGAATGATGGAAGTGGAGAGCAGTATGACTGAGAGGTGAGGATGGGACACTGGGAAGACAAATGTGGAGCTGCATGTGAGGTCTGGGAGCTGGAGACATGTTCTGGTGTCCTGATGCTGCTCCCTTCGGGAAACTGCCTTCCAATGCCTGATGCTGCAAGAAGGTTTCTGGCAATAGGCAAATAATGTAATCTGCCCCCTCACTGTTCTAGGTACCCAGTATCCGCTTGTCAGGGACAGGGTGACCCTGCTTGAAGTCCTGCCCGTGGTGCTGCCTGCCCTGTCTGAGAACATTTTCGGCGATGGCGCTGCCCACCTGGGTCCTTGCCTGCAGCTGGCAGCCCTGGAAAGAGTGGGCAGCGTCTGAGTAGTAACAGCCGTGCTTCCTCAACTTCATCATGGGGTAAGGGGCGTTGCTGAACTGTAGTTCCTCAATTCAAAGAAGCGGGGGCGAGCTGGCGTCACTGCCAGTTAGAGGCATGAGCTGTTGTTTCCATCATCTCATCTCTCCGGTGATTTCCATCTTCCCGGCGTTTGCGCCCCCACCCCCGGAGGTCCTTGCCTAGCGCTCCTGTCCCCTCCGCTCGGCAAGCGACTGAAATCCCTTTGCCTCGATAGCGGCGCCGGAGCCGGGTATTGCCAGTGATGCCAGCGAGGGGCTGGCTTACCTCTCTGTGAGCTGCCACTTTGAATGGGCGCTCACGACACGCAAGCACTGGATTGCATCAGGCGCGGCCTGCTGAGGGGCGGGTTCCAGCCTGAGTAAAGGATGATGCTGGCCCCTGCCTCTCTCCTGCCTGCCGAACAGTTCTCCCAAGACTCGCGTTTCCCATCACGTAGGGCTGCCTGTTGCTCCCAGAACGGAGGGGGCTGCAGCGGAGCATTCGGAGGTCGGGGTGGAGTCACCCCCCCAAGCCGCGGGATGAGCTCCGCTCGCAGCCCCTGCGGCAGGGCTGGCCTCGCCTCCCCGCCTCGCTCCCAGCCCCGGCGCGGCAAGCCCGGGACAGGCTCTGTTCTCATGGCTCATCTGGACTCGGGGGACCCTCGGCCGCCCCCTCCGTAGACTTTCCCGAGGGAGTAAGGTGCCTTGCCCTGGTCTCGGAGCTGCGTCCGCAACAGCCGCACTCTGGCTGCCCGAGCCATGTCTCACCCCCGCCCCACTTGTTACTGGAATTTATATTTTCTACAAGTTGCGCGGGCACCCTGACGCGGGTGGCGTTGGGAGGCGGGGTTCCCGCTCTTGGCTGCCTTCTGTGCGCCAAAAAACCTTGGGGTTTTTTGGTGGCAGGCGTCTTGAATGCTTTCTCCTGCCTCCCATTTATTTGTACTAGTCCATCGTGAGCAAAACTCGTCCCCCTCTATGCTCTCGGCCGCACTGAGTTCGCCTAGAGGAGATCGCGCCGAGCCGAGCCGAGCCGCTGGTGAGTGGTGGTGGACGCTGCCGCCGGACCGGGAGGGGCTTGGCGGAACCGGTGCGGCTGTTGCATCAGCTGCCGCCGGCCCGCACGTGGCCGATCCTGCCGGCTCGGATTCTGCCATATCTGGGGCATCGGCGGGCTCCGCGGGGGGACGGAGATGCCCCCGCGGGGGCAGAGGCGGCGGTCCCGAGCTATCAGCTTCCCGCCCGGCAGCGGGAGGCTTCTGCTGCCGCCCCTCTCGTTGCTTCTCTACCTACGGGATGCGGATCTCGAATCGGGTACGGGAAATACTCCGAACAATTGAGCAGCGCTGGGGAAGGAAGCCTAGAGTTGTACAGGTAGTGGTGGAAGACGGTGCTAGTGCTGGGGCACTTGTTGCACTTGGGATCAAGGCTGAATGTGAGATGTGCCAGCTCGGGAGGAGGTTTATTCAAGAAGCAGGATGGTTTGCTGGTTATGGGGAAACGGCCGAGTTGGTGGCTGGCGCTGTGGTCCTGATAATCCTCTATGGAAAAGGGTCACAAAGTTATCCTTGTGTTCTTTGGCTGATACATGTAGTGGGGCATGCAGTCCTGGGCACCTGGATGGAGTGTGTTCGCTTTCCCAGTGAAGGGAGTAGCCTGCAGGGAGAAGACGCTGGTGGGTGGGTGGTTGAGTGCTGGGCAGAGGTGCCAGCTGTGGCCGTGGGAATTGAGAACTTTCCTTGCAGCTCCTCTGTGCTGGATCCCTGCTTCACAGGATGCTCATCTTCAGAGCTTTTTGGAGATAGGTGGCTGCTGTGAGCAAGAGGAATGGGGATATCGGACCTTCGGGATGATTACAGCCTGCAAAGCTTGCAGACTGCTCAGACTGCCTACCTTGTCCCTTGCAGTGCCAGTCCTGCTGCCTGAAAGGTTACTGAGCTTCACATTTCCCTTCTCTTGCAGGACCTCTGGTCAGCTGAGGTTTACTGAGGAGAAGACAAGATGTTGGGGGGAAAAATGACCAGTTTTGGGAAGAAGCTGATCCGTCGGCGCATGGTGGACCTGAGCTCTGATGACACACATTTTGCTCGCTGCCTCTCCACACTGGACCTTGTCTCCCTGGGTGTGGGCAGCACGCTAGGGGCTGGTGTATATGTGCTGGTCGGGGAGGTAGCGAAGGAGATGGCTGGTCCCTCTATCGTCCTCTGCTTCTTGGTGGCTGCTTTCTCATCTGTCCTGGCTGGACTCTGCTATGCAGAGTTTGGGGCCCGTGTCCCCAAGGCCGGCTCTGCGTATCTCTACAGCTACGTTACCGTTGGCGAGATCTGGGCTTTTATAGCCGGATGGAACCTCATTCTCTCCTATGTGATAGGTACAAGGCCAGGCAGCATGTGTGGGGCTCCTTCCAGCACTGTGCTGGCAGCATGGGGGGGACTTCTGGGGGTAGAGAGTGGTGCTATGGGGGGCAGGGTGTTGGGTGGGATCAGCAGGGAGGTGGGTGCTCAGGTACAGGTGGCTGGTGCCAGTCTGCCCTGGGCTCAGACTAATGCACAGATTTGCCATCAACCAGGTACGGCCAGTGTGGCACGAGCCTGGAGTGCAGCATTTGACAACATCATCGGCAACCACATCTCCACCTTCTTTGCCAACAAGATCCCAATGCACCTGCCAGGAGTGCTGGCTGAGCATCCAGACTTCTTTGCTTTAATCCTGATTTTGCTGCTTACTGGTGAGTGTGCAGGAGAGTGGCTCCATGGTACCATGGGTGAATGCATGGGAGCCTGATGGGTCCCCACTCACCTCTTCTGTTCTCACAGTGCTGCTGGCTTTTGGTGTCAGCGAATCTGCCCTCGTGAACAAAATCTTCACGGCAGTGAACCTGTTGGTACTGAGCTTTGTCATCATTGCTGGCTTCATCAAGGGAGACATCAAGAACTGGCAGCTTTCAGAGAAGAACTCTATCAACTTCTCGGTGTCAGACTCACCGGATGACATGTAAGTAGAGCAAGTGTGCCAGGCCAGGATCTGACATTGGGCAGGAATGGGCCCTGCTGTCCTGTACCTCACAGCAGCTGCTCTACTGCATTTTTTCCAGGAAAAAAGCTTTTGGTTCTGGTGGGTTTTTCCCCTTTGGACTGGAAGGAGTCCTGACTGGTGCTGCCACCTGTTTCTATGCCTTCGTGGGCTTTGACTGCATTGCCACCACAGGTACTGCCTTGGGTAAGGGTGGCGTGGGCATTTCCCCTGCACAGCCAGCAGCTGGCTGGAAGCTGATGGGGAGGATGCTACATGGTGTGGGAAAACAGCTGGTCTCACCACTCCTGGGAGGTTTCCCTGTGGAGTCTGTGTCTTCAGCTGGGCTAGACAAAAGGGCTCAGAGCCTGCCCTACTCCAGGAAAAGTGGCTCATTATACCACATGGTGGGAGCAGGGCTGCACCTTGCCTGCACAGGCAACTCCCAGAGCAGCAGGGAGCCTTTTGACTGCTGAGCCGAGCCTGCGACAGTGCTGGGAATTGCTGGTGCCTCCTAGTTATTTCCCAGCCTCGAGCAGCCTATTTCCAAGTGATTGGGTCCATGCAAAACTGCTGCTTCCTGGAGCACAGGCAGCTCTCTTAATTTCCTCTCATTACCCCAGAAATCTACTTAGTGGGAGGCTGGTACAGGCTGTTCTGCATGACCTCCCTGCCTGTGCCACCCTGCCTCCAGGGGCTGCCCAGCAGCCTCCTCCTTTCTGCTGCTGAGCCCCTTGCTGGGAACGTGGTGCAGCACACCTTTGCAAAGCCTGAGGCACACATTCAAGGAGAACCTCTATTCAACAGGCTCTGTAGGCAGAGGGAGCTGCTGGTGGTGGGGAAGGGCTGGCATGGCCAGGGGGCCTGCAAGCCCAGGCTGCCAAGCAGCTCCATCCCTTCTGCCAGTGCAGCAGCATGGCCAGGGACCCCTCCTCTCCAACAGCCTCTGCTTGCTGCTCCCCAGTCCTGTACTGCCATGGCCTACTCTGGCTCATTCCCCAGGCGTTACTTGCCCCATGCTGTGCACTTGAGTGGGGCACATGTCTTGTGTCTGGACAGGGGAGGAAGCCAGGAACCCACAGCGCTCGATTCCCATTGGCATCATTGTGTCCCTCCTCATCTGCTTTGTGGCTTATTTCGGGGTCTCTGCATCCCTGACTCTCATGGTGCCCTACTTCCTCCTGAACAAGAACAGCCCTCTGCCTGAGGCTTTCAAGGCAGTTGGTTGGGAGCCTGCCCGCTACGCCGTTGCTGTTGGCTCACTCTGTGCCCTCTCCACCAGGTAGGACTGGCTCTATTCCTGGCACTGCTTGGCACAGCACAGGGACCGGCAGCATTCATCCCAGCTGGGCTGGGGATTTGTGCTCTCCAGCTACTGTCCTGCTCCTTGCACAGAGCTGGTCCCTTCCCCTTCTGGGTGGTAGATGTGAGCAGCTTGCCTAATCTCTCTCCATGACAGCTTGCTGGGCTCCATGTTTCCCATGCCCCGAGTGATCCATGCCATGGCAGAGGATGGGCTGCTCTTCAAGTTCCTCTCCCGGATCCACAGTGGCAGAAAGACCCCTCTGATTGCCACCTTTGTCTCGGGGTTCTTCGCAGGTAAGGCTCCTGGCCACCTCCTCATACCCAGCCCTGCAGTGGTCTGGAGCTGCGCTCATGCTTCATGTCCTCATTGCAGCTGTGTTTGCCCTCCTGCTTGACCTGAAGGACCTGGTGGACCTCATGTCGATCGGCACGCTGCTGGCCTACTCCCTGGTGGCAGTGTGTGTGCTCATCCTCCGGTGCGTGACTCCTCGTGTTTGGCAGTGCCCAGGGTGGATGTTCCTTACATCATCCTGGGGGCTTGTAGCCACAGCGTTTTTCCAGGGGCATGCAGCCTGGGGAAGTGTCAAGTCCCCAAGATGGAGGCTACTGACCAGAGCCTGTGTGTGTCTCTGGGCATATCCTTGGAGTGGCTGTCATGGGGCCACTGCCAGAGCAGCAGGGATATGAAGGTGCTGCCCACTGTTCCCTTGGGCTAGGAAGTTCCTTTGGCTCTGCTGCAAGCTTGTCTTACCTGCTCAGGTACCAGCCCAAACAGCCGAACTCCTCGAGGGCCATGGAAATGCTGGAGCTGAATGGGAACGAGGAGGACAGAGTGATCATGGACCCGACCGTCACTGCTGCCAGTGCCCAGCACAAAGAGACGTTGTCGCTGGCGATGCTCTTCAACCCACCTGGGGACACCCCCACTGTGCTCTCGGGGCGCATTGTCTATGTCTGTGTCGCAGTCATTGGTGAGCGAGTGGGAACTGGTGGCTGGTGTCCCCTCCTGCCTGGAGCTGGAGTGTTTTGATGTGTCTCTGCAGAGCTGGGAGGGGATGGAGAGCGTGCCAGGCAGAGGAGAGGGGCCAGGTTGCCAGTCACTGTTGGCAATGCCAGCAGATGCTAAACCCTAAGTAGGGTGCCAAGTGCAGGGTACAGCTGTGGTTTGGGGTGCACAGGCATTGTTGGAGGACATGGGTGCTGAGCTGGGGATGTGCAGATGGTCATGGGAAATTCCTGTGATGAGCCTCACCCTCGCTGGCCACTAGCAAGGGCAGTCCCCAGCCCTTTGAGAGTGCTTGGGCTTGGCAGCAATGTTTGAGCCAGAATGGAGTGGTTCAGCCAGGTCTGGGTAGGCACCAGAGCTGGGTCCAAGCCCAGCCAAACTCAGGCTCCCTGCAGCTTGCTGGTCTGGGAAATGCCTCCAGCAAAGAACTTTCCTAAAGCTTTGGAGTGGGTGTCAGAGACAGTGAGTGCTGGACCTAACCAAGAGGAGTGGTTGCTTCAGCCCTGCTGTTGGTGAGGCTAAGGCTTCAGGAAGACCATGTGTCATGCAGCCCCTGACTACCTCCTCTCTTGCAGCTGTACTGATCACGGTCATCTGCATGGTCCTGACCCTCAATGTGGCTGCACTGAAGGATGCCAGTGTGGTCCGTGTTGTGGCTCTGGTGCTGCTCCTTGTGGCTCTGCTTGTTCTCACCATCATCATTTGGAGGCAGCCACAGAGCAATGCACGGTTAAACTTCAAAGTGAGTACAGCCCCCTGCATCTTGGTGTCTGCACCCCTTGGACTCCGTCAGGATCTGGGCACTGCAGGGTCTTCCAGGGCTTGCTGCCAGGCAGTCACCAGGAAAACCCAGCACCCTAGAACGTGTCTCTCTGAGGTGGAATCCTCAGTGTGGAAGTGTCGGGTGCTCTGGGCTGTGGCAGGGAGGGGATCCTTCCACTGGCCAGTAGCATCCTCGAGCCCAGCCTGGTCCCTCAAGGCACAGCTGACACAGCAATTCTTGTCCCTTGTAGGTACCTTTCCTCCCACTCCTGCCAATCTTCAGCACCTTCATTAACGTCCTGCTGATGGTCAAGCTGAGTGCGGGCACCTGGGCACGCTTTGCCGTCTGCATGGTTGTGGGTAGGTGTCCTGCAGTGGGGAGTGCAGTGCCCACAGGTCTCTCCTGGAGATCTGTTAGTGCTAACAGCCCACCATTGCACATTTCATTATGGAAACTGTCCTGCAGGTTTTATTATTTACTTCACCTATGGAATTCGGAACAGCGTGGAAGCGAAAAATGCAGAAAAAACATGTGCCACAGTAGAAAAGCCTCTGCACCATCCTGGACAGGACCTCAGTCCTGGGGCTGCTGCGGTCTGAGGGTCGGGGGACCAGTGCTCCATGGACCTCTTTGCCACTTTGGGACAAGATCATAATCCAGAGAGTACATCCTTCCTCTCTCCTGCAGAGTGAGTTCCAGAGTGAAGTACTGAGGCTGTGAGCCAAAACTGACCTAGGATGAATGTTCCAACCAAATGTTGTATGTTTCCGCTCATTAACAAAGTATTGTTATATGTGTTTATTTATTGGCAAAATGTGTTCACCTTTCTATATCTAGAAACAGGATGAGGCCACATCTGGCCTAATTAGGGGGTGTAGAAACACAGACAATTCCCTTGGATCCTCCTTGAGCCCTGGCCAAGCTTTGGGAGAAAGCTGGCAGGAAAATGAAAATAGAAATTAAGTCAACTTGTTTGTTTAGCCGTGTTAAAGCTGGACCATTGTCACAGCAAAGTGGAGGAGCCTCGTGGCCTGGAAAAGTGGAGGCACTGCAGGAGCTCCCAGTTACTGGCATGGTTCTCCAGCCCTTGGCTGTGACAGTTTCCCCCCACAGCTGATGTCTCTTGGACTTGGATGATGTATCTTCATTGGGGTAACTGGTGGTGTATCTTTTTTAATCACTGCAGGCATTCTTTCGTAGCAATGATTAGCCTTGCTTAGCTTATCCTTTTGTAACTTGTTCATGGTTAGGTGCATTGCTTAGCTTGTCCTTTTGTGATTCTTTGCAGTTTTCCATCATAGCAAATGCACTGTTCCTTAAGTTGGTGTCTGTGTCTCTGACCCTACCCACCAGCAAAACAAAACCAGCATAGTCAGCAGGATCAGAATAAACTGTTGCTTTTAAAATCAAATGAAAGGAATCAGTCCTGTCTGAAATTCCCAGATGGGAAGACCTTCTGTGTAGTTCACTGGTCCTCAAGTGGGCTAAGGTTGGAGGATCATGTGAGAAAACACGTACTGAAAAAGGAAAGGAACTTGTGGGTTTGGGAAGGCAAGGGTGGATTTTATTAACAGTATATCAAACAAAACACCAACAAAAGGAACAGTTGTTGAAGTGGAGCGACAGATGTGAGTTGCAGAATCAAATTGTAATGCTAAAGGGCCAAAATAAGGTGCTTGCTGGTAAGCTGGATTTCCCAGACTTGCTGAGAAGGCTGCAGTTAGAATAGCTCGGTATAAGGAAAGGAGGAGGCAAGTGAATCACAGGAAGATGCATGCAGTAATTGCAGAGGCAGGTGTGCAATGGGATCCTGATAAATGGAATGGAGATATTTCGGATTCTGTGGATTCTGATGAGGTTGGTTCCCCAGGTGAGTTTGTAGATGTGAGACCAGCATGGAGACGAAGGGTGGAATTAGATGCTAATTGTCAGCAGGTCAGGAGGGATACTCATAGAGGATTATACTCAACGTGAAGTAAATGAAATATCTGAACAGTTTAAGCAAAGACTAGGGAACCTCTTCTCTCTCTGTTGGTGTGCTTGCATGACCAGTGAGCACCAGGGATAACCTTAGACTAGGGGGACTCTTAAGTTTTTAGTTTTGAACTTGGATTCTATTGTGCAGGATGCATTTTGGAATAACATTCACAGTACTAATTTGTTAGTTTTGGCTGCTTTGGGTCTAATACCTTACAGAAAATTAGTAGCCAGGATCTGAAAGTCTGAGGTATACTTTGTGAGATTGTAAACGAGATGCATGAGAACCTCTTGTGATTTTGTGTTTGTAGATAAATGTTACTGAAGATACAAGCAGTCACTCCAATATTTGTGCCTGTAATTTTGCTGCAATGACAGGATTTTAGTTATTTATTTTTTAAAGTAAGTTTTTTAGTTTTTTATCTGCTGTTATATCCTGTCAATTTTTGGAATCTAATTATACCCTGATTCAAGACTTGCAGCCTACTCCCACTGGTATGAACAGGTAATGGAACTGCTACAACACACAGACCTGGGGCTTGCTGAAACAAGCCCAAGAGAATGGACAAAAGACTTTGATTGTTGTCTGTTATGACAAGGCGGAAGTTCATCATGTGATGGAGTGGGTGAAGAAAGATGGAGAACATGGATGGTGGGAGACTCTTTTTGGATGGATACTATGGCTACCAGAATTCTTAACTGAGTGCTTCACTCTGGAGTTGTTTTATTGATGCTAATCCTTATGGGTTTTGTTCTGATGATTGCATTTTTTATATGTTAAGGTTTGGATGATTATGAAACAATTAGTTTACCAACTACCTCTACTGACAGTAGACAATCCATGTGGTACCAAAGCATGAAATGTTCTCGAGCTCTATTTGGATATTGTGGAGCTTGAGTGACAATAGTCACAGGCTGTATTATGTGGGGAAATGACTGGGAACTCTGTAGACAGGTAACTGGGAGTACAGTTAGAGAAAACTGAGGACTTAACAACAGTATAGAAATTATAGGGTGGGTTTTACACTATTCCTTAATATGGCGTCTGTGTTTCTGACCCTACCCACTGGCAAAACACAGAGTCAGAACTGCAGAGCTGGGTCATGTGCTGCCTCTTCTTCTCACAGGGAGATCCCCTGGCTGGATGGGAGTGCTGGTGGCCCAGGGATGGTCTCTGCCCTCCTGCAGTCCCGCAGAGGGGCAGTGACACCAGCACAGCCCTCTGGCCATGAAAGTTGCTTTCCCAGTGCACAGGAGGCCCCAGGTGGTGTTGCAGTTGTAGTTATCCCATCTGTCATGTGGCTGTGTTCACCTCCTCCCTGCTTTCCAAGTGCCAGACTTCTACGTGGCAGCCATGGCTGGAGCTCTGCAGAAAGGCTTAGTGCAACTTGTTCTGGTACTCATGGCACTGCCAGCAAACTGTTTGCTGTTTGGTATAAATATCTTGCTCAAGTGTCTGTGAGATGTCCTCAGTATAGGTGTACTTGTGTCCAACCTCATCTGCCTTCCTAGAATTTTAAAGCCTTTTTTTATATAAAATCTATTAAATTAAATGTTTTTAAGTGTTTTTTTTTTCTTGTTGGTCTTGCTGCATTTCCTGTTAATGACCTGTGGTTATGGACCCCTCAGCAGGACCCTACATGCCACTGGGCTAGGTGCCAGGCTGGTGCCGGTGCAGAACAAAATCTGCCAGTTGGAGCCACCAGTCCTCACTGTCCTCCCCTGGGACAGTGAGCCTGTGAGCCAGCAGCTGTGAAGCAGTGCTTCAAACCAGCTCCAGCCAGTGCTGCTGGTACATGTGGGGGCAGGACAGCAGCCTGTCATGGTCTTGCCTTTCAGGCCCTGTGCAGGGAGGGTTTGTGTCACCAAGTTCCAGAGCAGTGTATATAGTAAAGGCCTTGGAAATTATATCTCCTGGAGGTGCCAGCAATGGTCTGCAGAGGAAGTCTGACCACAAGCTGGGCTGCATCCTTGAGAGATTATTTTCCAGGTTTTGGTCTGGTCTAAATCAGACCTGACATAAGTATCCCAAAAAAACCCTAATTTAAGGCAGATGGACTGTGCTTGGTTTTGGCATCTCTCGCTGTTTATTGGCAGTGCTGCAGGGTCACTCATGGTCAGCAGCAAGGTACCCATACCACCAGCTCTGCTTGGCCCCTGGTCTGGAGCTATGAGCCCTGTCCCAGGGCTGTCCTTGCAGTAAAAGAGGCTGTGGTTCCTGCTCTGGCCCCAGGACAGGCACTCACTGCCCCAGTGTCTCAGGCTGGGGTGTCCTGCCAGAGCCTCAGGCCCCAGCACCCAGGCACAGGTGACTCTTTGGGTACTCCCAGCCCTCCTAGTCAGGCTGGTGCCTCAGCGTGCCATGCTGGTCTCACCATCCCACCTTGTGGGTATCTTCTAGCCAGGGGCAGAACATAGGTCCCTGGTGAGCCCTGAGCCTGCCGTGTCCTTGTGCACCCAGTTTCAGGTGCTGTTACCCGTGGCTAGAGGGCAATGGGCCTGTGGTACAACTGGAGCTGTCACCCCCTGGCTTGGCTCTGTTACAGCCCCTTGTGCCTTTGTTTGTGTCTGTGTCCCCCATACACATGTGCACATCTGCACCCATGTCCATTTGTGAGTCTGTTTGTGCCCATGGGAAATCCCTGCCTGGTTACAGGCCATCCCACTGAGCTCTGCCATCCCATCCCAGGCATCCATTGGGACTAGCAGAGTCTGGGGCATGGAGCAGGATTCTGGAAGCTCTGGACAGCTCCCACCATGGCAGCTCAGCAGGAAAAGCAGCTGTCTGGCACCCACCAGTCCATGGTGGTGTGGTGGGTGGGTGGGGAAGTCAGTGCCACTCAGCCGTGGGTACAGCAGCACTGTTCACCCCCAGGCTCTGGGCCAGGGATCCTGTCCTTGGCTACCAGCCTATGGAGACTGCCCCAGCTCTGCACACCCACTCTGGGGGTCCCTGCCTCCCTCTCCATGCAGGCTAGCAGGGCTGCCAGGGATGGCACCACATCCTCTTCTGGGTAGCTCCTCTGCCTTTCCCAGGCTGTGCAGATGTTACTGCACATTTCAGCACATCAGTTGGTGGGTGAACAACACCCAGCCAGAGCCTCAGTGTGTTGTCTACACAAACCATCTCTTCCCCCCACTGTAGCCGGTGCCCCAGCAGCCCAGGCTCCATCCTGCAGAGATGCTGGGAGAGAAGCGTGTTCCTGGTGAAGCCTGTCAGGTGCTAGGATGGGTTTCCTCTCCTGTAGAAGTCTGGAAGGGGCCATTTTGTGGTTTGAGAAAATCAGCAAAAAGCAGAGCCTGGCTTTGCTGTTGAGATGCCTGTGATAATCCACCCTTATGGGGAAGGAAGCAACCAGCCCCAACACAGCTGCATGCAGTTTGCCCTGACAGTCGGAGCATTTCCTCCCCAGGCTTGATTTATGATTTCCTTGTTGCCATTTCCCCCTGGATTGAAAGGGGAGCTGGAGGGCTCTTGAGTCCTCTATATCTGGCTCAAGCCATGCTGAGCAGGCAGGTGGTTGGGGTGGCATTGCAGTGGAGGCCTGGCTGTGGCCACTGGCCGTGGCCACTGGGGTCATGCCAGGGATGCAGTGCTGGTGGGTTGGGTTGTTGGGGGTGCAGAGAGTCAGTGACTCAGCCTCCCTCCCCATCTGGTTCTACCACATCCCATGGCACTGATAACTTCATATCCAGCTACTTTTGGGTGACATGGGGCTTTCCTGGTGGACCCTTCAGAGCAGCTCTCTGGACACTGATGCTTGCTACCTCCAGAGGGGCTGCCAAGAGACCATGAGCATGGCCATGCAGGCTGGGGGCAGGATGGAGATGGGGAGCTGTGCTGCTGAGCCTCTGGAGGGTGAGCTGCAGCTGCAGAGCCTGCCCCTGCACTGCTCCCTGGCCAGAGCAGGCCCTGGCAGGCAGAGATGTAGCAGCAGATTAAATTTTGAGCCACTTGGGAATTAAAATAGGCTGGCAAGTCTGGTCTGCTCTGTGAAACCAAATGCTTCAATATGGGGAGTTAATGTGCCATCTTCTTCCCTATAAATCTGACCACTGTCAGAGCCCCTTCCCTACTGGTGGAGTGGCGCTGCAGTGGCTGCTGAGTGGGACAAATTCATCAGCAGGGCCTGAGCCTGGAATCCAGAGAATTGACTGCAGGCAGGTAGGGTCACTGGTGTAACAGAGCAAACTGATATCAGCTCCTGATATTTCTGCAGCAGAACTGGGTTGTGCTGTAAGCCTTCACAGTCCAGAAGGGCTCCAGGAAATCAAAGCCAATGATGGGTGAGATTCATATCACTCCTTACTCACCTGGCTCCAGGCAGGCCTCAACCCTTCTGTTCTCAGTGGTGAGCTTAAGCACGCATGACCCAGTAGCTGTGAGGAGCCTGTGTGCATCCAGTAATCCTCTTTGCCCTGAGCTGTGGCAGGTGGCCAGCTCTAATCCCACAGGCTTAATGCTGGCCTCGCTTTGCCTTTGCAGGTCTGCATGAAGACTTGCTGCCAGGTTGCTCTTCTCTTGCTCTCCTTCCTTCCCAGTGCTGCAGCTGATGCCCTGGTTCCTGCTTTTGTTCCCTAGTCCACACTAACTAGCCAAAGGGTGGCTCCTCTCACAGTCTGTCCTGGAGCTGACAACGTGCTGTGATGATGTCTGCATTCAGCAGGCTGTCACCCTGGTGCCTCAGAGGAGGTCTCTCTTATGAGACAGTTGTATCCCAATGGCAGCCACAGATCCCTATGGTGGAAGCAAGCCAGTGAGTGGTGTGGAGAGGAGGTGGCAGAGGCAGCATGGGCAGTGCAAGTGGCACATTTCTGGTGCAGATGGGTAGTTTTCCATCACTGTGGCCACTTCCTGATGAACTACCCCTTCTCTGCCACCATCAGAATTGCCAAAGGCTGCACAGGTGTGCTGGTTTCTTGACATCATACACAAGTTTTCTTTGCTAATCATAGAGTTTTAAGGCTGTTACACTCTCTGTCCTCCTTAAGCTTACCCATTTCCTGTTGTGTTTACCCAAGCAATTATTCCATCTCTAATTCATATTGTCTACACAGGACCTCACTGATGGTGCTTTGCAAGGCTGGACAGATGACTGCTTGTATTTCTCCAGTTTTAAGTCAGTGTCTTATTCCATTTCACTGCATCTCAGGGGCAGCCTGCATCACAGGCTTGTCAATGGTGTCATTGTTTAAACCTGCTGAAGAATAAACATGCAGCTCCTTCAAGACCTGTGACAGCTGTGCAGGCACAGCAACCTGACTTGCAAAACAAACAGGTAGGAGACATTTTGACAAACTAAATGTAACACCCCTCCTAGCTCAGTTATCAAGATTTTGGGGTAATGTGAGTGTTAAACTAATTTAACTGCCTGGTCTGCATATAGGTGTGCAACAGTTTATATCATCCTGGACAAGATAATGCATGAAAAATCATGACACATTACTGGGCAGGGAGCAGCTGCTATTGTTTACATAATACAAACCAAATTTACAGACAGAATTTAACTTGTTCAATGGAATTTCTTGCCCTAGCTGAAAGGTTCTTGGGGACAGATCAAAAGGGTTTCCATCTCTTCCTGTCTCTTGTTTGGACCTAAGAACAGGCTAGAGAGTGCTGGCGCACTCTTCTTGAAATAGGAGGAAACCCAGGGAATTCCTGGTTCCTTCCTCTCAGAAGTGGCTACTGAGCATTTGTTATGTTTTATAGGCTACTCCAATTGTGGGACAGGTGACAGGACAGGAAAAATTCTCCTAGAACTGCTGATGTGAAACGTAAGGACGGGTCTGATTTGGAGCATAAGCAACTTGTTTCTGTCATCAGCCATGAGCTACTGCACAGAAGGAGAGGAAAAGCCACCAAGACAGAAGTACAGAGAACCATGGTGAGACACGTGCACCCTCCTAGCGTCCACCTCCATGTTTGCAAGTGACAGAAGCTTTAAGACACCAACAGATGTGTTCCCTCCACCCAGTCTGTGTCATAGAGAAAGTGGTTCTGACACACAAACCACAGCTGGTGTGGGACTTGC
Organism: Cinclus cinclus; assembly: GCF_963662255.1. Taxonomy (NCBI): domain Eukaryota; kingdom Metazoa; phylum Chordata; class Aves; order Passeriformes; family Cinclidae; genus Cinclus; species Cinclus cinclus. The sequence goes on from NC_085060.1 coordinate 4,301,183, forward strand.
TGTTGGAGTGAGTTGACCTTGGCTGGATACAAGGTGCCCACCAAGCCACTGGTGTCACTTTCCTCCTCAGGGGTGTCCCCTACCCATGGCAAGGTGCTTGGAACTAACTGGTCTTTAATGTAGGTCCCTTGCAAACCAACCCACTCTGTGATTCTGTGATTTGTCCAGGTTACTCGATAGAGAGAGTTCACAAGCTAACATTAACCTGAAACATGCACTTTCCCCAAAGCCTAGGAAAGCTAGTGTCTCTTTCTTGTTAGCTGATGGAGACGTAGTTGGCATCTTGATTACATCCATAGACACATGGTGACATCCCTTATTTTGTTCCCAAGAGCTGAATAGCTCTTGGGCCCCATTATGCCAGCATGGGAGCAGCCAGTTCCATTCCACAAACCTGGTGGCTGTAATCTTTCCACAGGTCTCAAAGTTCTGATGAAGTTAGACTGGGTGATTTCTGCTTGTCTGAATTCCCTCACTCCTTCCTGCATTTTCTTTTCTCAAGGACCAGCTTCTTGATGCAACTCTTTTTCTCCCTCCTCCCCTAGTAACTAATGATATAGACCCACTGACTTCCATGTCCACTGCCTTTTTTCCACTACTGGGGCAACTGCAGTTGTCCTTGTTTGAGCCTCTATCTCTACTATCACCTCAGATGGAGTTTGTCCCCTTGTAACTTGAGCTTAATCAAGTTACTCTCAGAGGTAGCTTGGGTCCCCGAGTTAACCACAGCCCTCTGACAGCCCTGAACCGTGGCTTTGCAGGCACATGCCAAGCCCCAGTGCCAGAAATTGCTGGTTTTCACTGGAGTAGGCACCTTCTGTGAGCTGGCATGTCAGTTTGCCAGGGTTACTTGCCTGTTCAGGTGTAGTCCCAGGCTATGGGATGTGATAACCAGCCCAGGCACTTGCCCAAATCCTTCCACACACTCTTGCCACCCACCGACCAGCCACCTCAGGGCACATTTCAGTATTGACTCACCCAAAAATTGTCTTCTCTTATACCAGGATAACACTGGATTACACAGACCCCATGATATGCCAGCTGTGTTAATTAGTAGTATTAAACATCTCACGTAAGGGTGAGCAGGAATAATAAAGCCACCCACACTAGGTGGGAGTGGAAAATGGCATCCTCTCCACAAGGCAGCTCCCCCAGCAGAGCAAGGCCATCAGTGCCAGGACATGGTTTGTACTAACATGTTCCCAAAGCCCAGAAAAGTAGAGATGAGAAATGTAGCCAACAAACACTGTGACCTATCAGGAGCTGCCTACTTAGTAACTACTATGGCTAAAGAACACTTAGCACATAACTGCCATTGCCTCAGGCCCTATGCTGGGCACCAAACTGTGGTGGGCTGACCCTGCCTGGACACCAGGTACCCACCAAGCTGCTCTCTCACTCCCCTCCTCAGTGGGAGGGGGCAGGGAGAAACAAAGATGGGAATGGAATTCGTGGGCCAAGATAAAGGGCAGTTTAATAAAGCAAAAGGAAGGCTGCATGTGGGAACAAAGGAAAACTAAATATTTATTCTCTACTTTTGACCAGCAGGAGATATCCGGCCACTTCCTGGGAAGCAGAGCTTCAGTACACAGAGCAGCTGCTCCAGAAGACGGATGATTTAATAAGAAATGCCCCTCATCTCCTTTCTCTTAGCTATTATGCTGAGCAGATGCCATATGGTCTGGAATATCCCAAGATCTTGCCCCACCCCAGCCTGCTTGTGAAGTGGAAATGTTAGAGACAGCCTTGACGCTGTGGGAACACAGTTCAACAATAGCCAAAACACAGGTGTGTTATCAACACCTTCCAAGCTACCAATACAAAACACAGCTCTAGGAGGGCTGCTAGGGTTAAAATTACCTTAATCTCAGTCAGACCCAATACAACTGTTTATTTAAAAAAATTAACAGAAACTTTTAACAAAATCACACCCAACAATGAGGATCTGAAAAGCCAGGCAGCACTGGGGGTATCATAAAGAGAAATGCTCTGCAGACCCTGACCAACCCAAGGGTTAGGTGTGCAGACAAGCACCCCCAAGTGGAGGATCAGACTTTGTTCACTTCTCTGATTCAAACAGTGATACTTTTTATTAAGCAGGTGAGGTTGTACATTAGAAGCCCAGATCTCTTGTGTATCCTCCTTAGGTGCCCAGGCACCTGGAGGGCTCCAGTGGTGGTGAGCTTTTAAAAAAAGTTCAATTTGAAAGCAACCACAGCTGCAGTTGCAGCTTGGAGTAAGCCACCTGCTTAAGTGCAACATGAGGAATATGTCATAGCATAAGGTGTGTGTGACATGCTGCATTTCTTCTTGCCCAGAATCTTACAGAGCTGTCCATTTTTTTCCTTTGTTGCCCTGTATCAGCACAGAACATCTCCTCTAGCTCAGAAAGACGGGAGAATGAACACATGTATATCCACAGTCTAAGGAGAGTCACCTTTTGCTGGAACTTGGATCTCATTCCACACCCTGATCCCAAATGTGAGAACAGGGCTAGCTCTGGAAGGACAGAGCCCTCTATGAGCTAGGTATCACAAGGCAATTAATAGATTGCAGGCTGGTGATTTGCCTTCTGCATCTGAATGATCTTGCCAAAGCCACCTCTTCCCACATCATAGTCTGTCCGGTATTCATCTCGCACCTGGGGCACAACAACAACAACACACATATTAATAGCCAGCACTGCTTGTCTCCTACTAGACTTAAGAATCATCATCCCCTCCTTTTTCAGTTGGTGGGGAACTGAAGCTAACATTAGAAGCACTTCAACTTGTCTGAGATCTTTTCAACTAATCCACCAGAAAGGTGGTAATAGTGATGAAAATGACAAAAAAGGATATATCCAATGGTTAAGAGTTTTTCATGTACAAAGCAAAGAAGACCCCAAAATATTTTCATTCAGCTTTTCAGTACACCTTCTGAATTGCCAAGCTTGGCCTTCAGAAAACTTTATCTCATCTAAATGTCATCTTTGCCCTTAGGGAAAGTGCTGTGTTATGAGATTGGCCTGGCAGCCACTCTCTTTCCCTCTACTCAAATTCTGGATCATTTCAAGGGTATGACCTTGGATTAGGAACATTCTGCTTGCACTGCAGGAAGTTCGGAGTCCTAGACAGAAACGGCCTTAAGTTCTCTTTCCAGCCTTTAACACCGGTATCAATTATCTAAACAACATGGGAGTCAGTAAATGTCACTGTGAGGTCTTTACAGTCTGTACATTGCTCTCCATGAGACAACACCAGCAAATAAGTACAGAGACTTACAGGATCAATTTCAGGGATGAACTGGCATTGCCTTTACCTGTCCTCCAGTCTTTCCTCTCCCATACTGTCGCCCCTCCTTAAACCCTGCATCCCAGTCTGTGCGGATGATGCGGTCGTCCAGCCGTGTGCCGTTGATAAACCGCATGGCATGCTCAGCATCTGCTCTCGTGTAGTACCTGAGGCACTCTGTAAGGACAACTAAGTGTGCTGTTTCATTGGGTACAGGGGAAAAAAAAACAGGGAAGTGTTGTATTTGAGAAGCAGAACTCCCCCCACTGCCTTCCAGCCTTTTCTACTCTTCTCGCTCTTCTCTGTGGGATCAAAAACTGCGCTCATGTAAATCCAATTTAAGACCAGCTAATGCTCAGAAAGAATTCTGTACTTTAATGTTAGCACCTGCATAGACAAGACAATGGAACAAAAACATTAGCACATTGCTAAGGGCAAGAAATCAGTAATACGCCTTTTTGTACTATGTAAAACTTGACTGAAATACAACAAAAGGAGAAGGCTTCACAGGAGAGCTTTGCACAGACAGCTCCTGGCACAACCTGTATAGGTGTGTACCCTCTATTTGAAAATGCCCCCATAGCTTATCATGCAACTTCCTTCAGGTGTGCAGTAGAGATGAGAAAGTAAACAGGTGCTCTGGACATGGAAGACGTCACACTGATGACTGTAACAGGCCCTAAAATCATTAAAGAAATTAATGATTTAGAGGGGCTCACTGCCACCTCCAGAAAGTACAGCTCTGGTGGCACTTGTCACACATGGAACCACTATACAATCAGTCTCAAGGTACAGAGAGGAAGGTGCAAGGATGGACGGGATGTGCCTGGTAGGAAGCACTGGGCTATCACCTGTCCAGCAGCAGTACAGATAGACTTGCTGTGCAGAGGAACTACAGGTGCCAACCATACAAGTGCTGACACAAGTGAACAAGAAAGGATACTCTACAAAGCAAAAGCCACAGGGGGTTTTCTTGATCTTGTCCAGACCCATGACAATCCTCTTGACATCTCCACACTTGGAGAAGAGCTCCTGGATCTGCTCCTCGGTGGTGTAGAAGGACAGGTTGCCGACATACAGCGTGGATGAAATCTTCAGGGATTTCTCCTGCAGCTGCCTGCTACCCTGTGGGCAGAGAGGCGCACGCCGCGGGCTCAGCGCACTCGCCGTCCCGCCCCCATCTCCCCGTGCCCTCCCGCTGACCGGTTCTTCGCACGGCCTTGTCCCGGCCTCAGCACTCCCCGCCCCGGCCGGGCCCCACCACCCACCGCGCCGGGCGTACCCGGAAGTGCTGGTCCCGGTACTGGCTGATCTCGCAGTACGAGTCGCTGTTGAGCCCGCTGAGCGTGGTGTGCAGCAGTCCCGACATCGCTCGCTCGCTCGCCCGCCCCGGCCCCGCCGCCGGGCCCCGCTCCCGGGATCCTTCCAGAAGCGCCGCGCACCGGACACGGCGAGCGGCGCGCGGGAGACGCCACTCCGCCGCGCCGCGCGATTGGCCGCGCCTGCTGTCACTCGGGGCGGGGGCGGCCAATCGGCGGAGCGGGAACCCGCCGGGAGCCGTGCGTCGGGGCGCGCGTAGGGTGCGCAGCGCGCACGCGCGCTCCGGGGACGCTGGTCCCGCGCCCCTCACGGAGCTCTCCCCTGAGGGGCCATGGCGGGGCCGCGGGTGGCGGCCGTGGAAGGTGCCGCGGGTCACGGGCTCTCCGTTCCCACTCAGCGCCGCCACTGGCGGCTGATGTTGGGCTGTGTGTCACGGCCCGTTGTCCTCCTGTCTTACAGAGCTGGTGCGGGAGCTGCTGAGGGAAGAGGTGCCGTCCCGCACTGCCGTCCTCACGGAGGAGCTGTTCCAGGCGGCGGAGAGCATCTCTGAAGAGGACGGGAGGGTGGCGGAGGGAGAGCCCCCCGCTCCCAACCCGTCTGGAGTAACTGGGGGTGCTTCACACCCCTCATCCCTGGCCCAGGTTGGTGCTGCAGCTCTGTGAACACCAGCTGCTGCTGCTTCTCACCTTTTGCGGTGAAGCTGAACCTGTAGCGCTATTGAAATGTAAAGAAAAAGAGTTACTTTCTTCGTGGTTTGCCCCAATAGCGTGCAAATACAAAATAAAGTGGGATTTTTTTTTTAATTTTTAAGTCAATGCAAAATGATGATCCTGAATGTAAAAGTCTGTGTCCTTGACTCTGCTGTCATGAGACCCCACCTGGATACTGTGCCCAGGTCTAGGGCCACCAACATCAGAAGGATGAGGATGTACTGCAGGAAGCCATGAAGGTGATTGAAGAAGGGCCGGAGCACCTCTGGTAAAGACAGACTGAGTTCAGCCAGAAGAGAAGGCTCTGGGGAGACTTTACAGCATCTTCAGTACCTAGAAGGGTCCCAAGAGAGCTGGAGAAGGACCAGGAAATGGGGAAATTACATTGAAAGAACGTTGATTTAGGTTAGATACTATTAGATTCTGTAAGGGTGAGGAAACCCTGGCACAGGTTGTCTCAAGAGGCTGTGGCTGCCCAATCCATGGAGATGTCCAAGGCCAGGTTGGACAGGGCTTGGAGCACCCTGGTCTAGTGAAAGGTGTCCCTGCCCATGGCAGGAGGGTGGAACTGGGTGGTTTTCAAGGTCACTTCCAACCCATTCATTCTATGATAATAACAAGAAAGGTTACTGGTTACTGATGATGTTAAAGTTTTTATTATTTCAAATTACTAGTAGTAAATAGTTTCAAGTAAAAATGCAAGCAGAGAGTACTGATGCATTAAGAGTTTGGTACTGGATCAGAGGAGGTCCTTACCCTGTCTGTGAATTTACATAATGACAGCAGATGACCCCAGGAAGAAGAAAACCAGCAAGCATGTACATTTAACTGCCTGGTAAACAGTATTCCACTACAAAATATTATAATGGAGGTACTCATTTTCAGTCCTTGTAAAAGTTTATCAGGTGGTTGTTTATAATGCTTTATAATGGTTTTTCCTTCTGTTTATTTCTCCTAGAGGAGTACTTAGAAAGTAGTAAACATCTACTTTAAAAGTCCGTTTTCAAAGAGAAATTTGGTAATACATGAATCTGAAATAAGGAAAAAAGATCAGCTGAGATACTGTCCAACTTCTTCCTCCAAAATTATTTTTTCAAGAGAAATTTAATAAGTAGCAATTATCAGCTAAGGAACGCTGATTTTAGAAGTCCTAAATTTGCAACAAGGAACAAGATAGGTTAGCAAGTGTTGTAACAGAAAGTGTCATTAGTACAGTGTGTAAAGAAAAACAAGAGCATAAAAATGGTATCCTTCAGTCCTTCCTGAATCACTTGGGCTAAATTATATTTGAAGAAAGGAGAAATCATTAATTTGTAATCTGGCCACTTCAATAAGAGGGACTATGACTATGAACTCTCTCCTAGAAAGGTAAGAGTGTATTTGTAGGCAAGATCTGTCATGAAAAGTAGAATAAAGTGATGGAAAATGCAGCCCCTCAGGGTGGGTTGCTAAGGCAGCTTATTGCCTTTAAGTAGTGCTGTGTCTTTTTAAGGGAGTATATAGTCAGTAGCTTTTGTTCTTTGTTTGCTAATATCAGAAGTTTCCCAGTGTAGGTATTTAAAGTAATTAAGCTAGTGTTCTTTTATGATGTGCAAAAGAGGTGAAGCCTTACTACAGATGCTTCTCAAATGTGATAAGATTCTTTGAGTTCTTTTCCAACCCCTTCAAATTTTAGGTGAAGAAAGGCTACATGGACCATTCATGCCTGTTTTCAGGTCACTGTCCAACATGTCCCTGTGGGATCCTGTGACAGTTTTATGGAAAACTCACACTTTTGACTCTGGGGTAAAAGGGAGTTGTGTAAACTTGTGGAGAGGCCATTTCTGTGAAACACATGAAAAATGCTTCTTTTTCCCATAGTAAATTTCAATGGGTTCCACATCCAGGACAAAATTAGATTGAGTGGATTTCTTCTCTTCAGGTTGAAGAGAGTGCAGTCAGCTTGTGGAACTGGACTGTGACCAAACACACAGGTGCTGTTATCAATGATGAGCAAAGAGCCAAACGTACGTATGTTCTGTACCTTCCTAAATGTGTTCTGTACCTTCCTAAATGTGTTCTGTATGCTGTAGCATGGAAATTAAACTCTGCCTCTCTGCTGACAGGCACATAAGTAGTGCTGTAGATTTGTTTGAGTCTGAAGATATGGGCTAGAAAGAGAAAAATGTACTGGTGGGCATGTACAAGCAGTTCAAGTAGAAGCATCCTGATGTATCTTCTTGTGACACAGAATCAGTGTAGGCATTCTTATCACTCCCCTTTCCCTGCCAGGGCACCAATAAAGAGGTGATGTGACCAAAGGAAGCTGTAATTTGCCTTCTGGTACTGTGGTTAAAATCTAAAAATGTATGGAAATAACATAGATGTAAATTTTAAACTGTTGGTCACTTAATTGATATCAAGTGAGATTGTTTTTTTAATGTAACTACCTCATCCATGTTTACATTCAGAAACATTCTATGTTCTCTTTTCACTGACCTGCTTTAGCCAGGCACAGCTGGTGGGTTCTCTTGGGCCAGGAGCAATGCTGGGGGAAAGCAGAAGTGAGCTTTTGGTATTTTCCTTCAGCACGTTCTGTCTGTGGTTCTGTGGGATTGTGGTGTCAGGCTTGCATTCTTGTCTTGAGGGATTATAGTCAAAATGATGTATAATCTGCCTCATATAAGTTATAGCAGGTAAAGGGAAAAGGGTAAGTTGACACAAAGTAGAGTGTGATGTTCTCAGGTCACAGCTGAAGGGCCAGGGAGAGGTTGTTTTAAATACATTTAAGTAGTGTCTTTTCCATCCTTGATGTCTAAGGAAGGTCTGAAAATATTTTTGGTTTTTGCTTTGAAACTGTAAAGATTATTAAACTTCATTTCTTTGTTTTGCTGAAGGCTATTTTGAGGCTTTCAAGACATGTTACTGTAAGCACCTGCAATGTAATTAAGTGTGTGAATACCATGTATTTAACTTAAACTTTTTCTAAATTGTTTAATAAGTATTTTAATGAGAATATTTTTTTTTACTGCCTGAAAAGCAATTTTAAACATCTTGGCTAAAATTCAGAGTGCTTTGACTCTTGAAACTTTCAGATTTTTTTCTGTCTTGTGATTTAAAATGCCAAATAGTCTTTCAGAAACGGCAGGGCTTGACTTTCTGTAAAAAATAGAACAAGTAGAGAAAAGGAAACTTTTGAACACATGCACTTTTCTCCTGCAGTGCGGTTTGTTGCTTGCAGACTGATTTGCCTTTGTGAAGGTAGTGATCCTCCGGAGGGAACTATTCGAAGACAGATTTTGGTAAGGCTTATTGTGGGTGACTAATGAAATACAGTTGATCCCCCAGGGAAGTCTTCAAATCTTATTACATTTGCTTGGGAAAGGGAGTGAAGTATATGTCTAGTTCTGGAAGGATAGCTGGTGTTTTGGCAGGAGTTTTGCTGACTCTGTCTTCTCATCACTTAAGGAAAGATAAGATTGATGATCCCATTTTTTTCCCTTTTAAGCAAACAAAGTACATGCTGAAGTGGGACCTGTATCTTACAGGGATACCTTGCTGAGCCATTGGAGTTAGGAATGTCTGGACAGGGTGGTTGGCATCACATTTTCTCATAGGGTAAAATACCTTACGAGCAGGACAGTAATTTATTTCAGTATCTTATAATTTTGTCTAGTAGGCCACCATAAGTCTTATGCTGCATCTGAGTGTTCAGGGCTTCAGAAGTTGCTGGAGAGTTGCTGGTCAGAAATTGCAGAGCTGAAATACCCTTGTCCTGTATTAGATATATGTGACAATGAGATGAGTTCTTATGTTGCCTTTGTTGAAAGTGACTGCATTTTCACAAATGACTTACCATTTCGTCCTTCAGATGTCTATGAAAACTGGGAAAGGATGGATAGATATTGGAAAAGCTGGTCTTGCAGATGGATTTCTAGAGAATGCCATGAGTGTAAGTTCTTTCTCAGTTTTGATTTCCTACATACCCACCTCTTTTTAAGTTCCATGGGTGATGCCTGCACTTTGTTTTCCAGAGTATAGAAAAGTTGTATGTGAAGTTACGGAGTGGGAGCGAGGATGAAGCAGATATTCAAGTGCACAGAGCTGATGTGGAGAAGAGCCTTTTCAAAGTACTCTCTTACCAAGCTGAATCAGTATGTGTTCTCAGTTTTCCTTATAAGTCACTAGAGGTATAGAGGGAAACTCCGACCCAGTTATTAGATACCTGAATGCTTGGCATTGAGGACTTGCTGAGGGATAGATTTCCTTCACTTAGATATAAGATAGCAGATCTCATGTTTGCATTCGGTGTTGCAATCATTTAATGATTTTTAATTTCCCTCATTTATCGCAGTCATTCTTGCAGTGGTGTTTATATCTTCTAGTTCAGATTTGTTTACTTTATGATTTGGTTATCATGGCTGCTTAGAAAAGAAACAGCTGCCTGTATGAATCATAAGTGGGTCAGTTCCAACAGTGTCCTGTGCTTGTCTGGAGAACAAGGCAAATAACTGTAATTTGAAGTATGTAATTTAGAAATTCTAAGTTTTGAGAAGAATTGTTTCTCCTGACTGAAGTGTCTGAGAACTCTATCAATCCTACAGAATATAGCAGACTCAGGAACAAATACAAAGAATGTAGTTTCTTGCATTTGTTGATCACACCACTGACCTCAATATCTAGAAAGGAAGTGTTATCTCCAGAATTCTCAGGAGCTACCCTAAACAGGACAAAGCAATGGCCCATGTTTTTAATTTGATCATGGACACAAAAGGAGAGGTGTTATAAATTTTGCTCAGCTGTTGTATCATCTTAACATCTGAATGATCTTGTCCCATGTCTCTGCACACTATCTAAGGACTGCAGTGATTTTCTGGATCTATTGATCCCCTGGCAATATGGAAAAATAGACAGAATTATTATAGCACTGTAAGGACAGATACCTAATCCCAAACCTAGCTTTACTGCATGTGAAAAACCCGAGTCCTATTTTAAAGAACGAGGTTTTAGTGAATTTTAAAGACCAGTTGCACACTAACAGTTTGTTGGCATGCTCTGCTGCTTTCTCAGGCAGTTGCTCAAGGGGATTTTCAGAAAGCGGTGATGTGCGTGCAGCGCTGCAAAGATATGTTGATGAAATTGCCAAAAGAAGTAAGTGAAGTATTCCCTTCTTTATCAATCCAAACTTTGAGAACCTATGTTCCTCTCTATATGTAAAAGGATGACATATGCCGTATAAAATTTTGGAAAGTACTCTGAACTGAAGATCTCTTCTGCGGTTGGTTGCCTCTTTGAGATTTTGTGGCTAAAATTTTTGCATGGAAACAGCAGTGTTTTTTTCAAAGTGCATTTTTTTATTGCTTCTCTTTGATTAGAATTTGAAATAGAATGATAAACTCTTCCTAAACAATGAGAAGGCAAATCAGTAAGCAAGGCAAAAAGATTTCTAAATTGAATATACCACCTACTCTCTACAGAACCAGCTGCATTTTACATCTTGGTCTTGTGTATTGCATCTGGTACCCATGTGAACATTTGTCTGGGGACAGATGGGACAAGAGAAGAGCTGAATTACAAAGTTTTTGATATGCAAGTCTATCACTAGCATCAGTACTAATGTTCATCTTCATGAAACTGTGGAGCTATGAATGGAGGTTTCCCATTGCACTAAACTGGTTTTTGTAGTTCTTGTCTCACAGAGAAAACAAACTATCATATGCAGATTAGTTTTTTATTTGCAAAGATAAAAGTCTATTATTGTTATATCAGAATAAACTTCCTGACATTTTTTTTCATTTGCTTACATATTTTTCAATATTTAGGAAACATCTTGTTCCTGCCTCTCTGGTACAGATAATAAAATTCAAAGGGGCAGATGCAAATTCTTATAGAAAAATACGGGAATTATGGTTGGAGTTTATTTGTGTTTTTAACCAATTAAACTCCAACTGATTTTACATTGCTTTTTGTCATCTGCAGGCCTTGTTAAAGTGCATCTGAGTGACTAAGTTGCAGGGGTTTAGCTTTGAATTATAAAAGCAGAACTTCTTACTGTTGAAAATGTTCACTGGGATCTTTGCATTCCTGTTCATCATTTAATTCTAAATTAATTTCATTCTTTCTGCTTGAACTCTTTCATTGAATAATATTAAACTTTTTGAAGTGAAAGCACTTCATAAACCAGGAGCACTGATGCAGACAAGGTAAAGGTTTCTGATCATGAGAGAGTGATACAATTTACTTCTTATTTAAAGAGTGGTATTAAAAAAATTAGGAAAATGGAAAGAGCTAGTGACTGCTGAGTGAATCCAAAACTTTTGGACTGCTGGGTAGCTCTCAATCCTAAACTTTTCAAGGCTCCCATTGTACCAGAGAGTCCCTGGAGAGTATCACAGGGAGATTATTGTGTTGTGTGATACCAGAGATCAGTTGGAGAGAATTGTGATCATTGATAGTCGATGAACCAATGCTCAGTACAGGAAGCTTTCTCTCCTGTAAAGGAAACATTCACAAATGAACCAGTGAAAAATAAGGTTTCACGTCTGAGAGTGATTTCTTTTGGGTTCATGCATATACCTAGTCTGTGCTTTTGCCTCTGGATTAAAAAAAAAAATTGAAGCAAGATGTTGTGCTACGCTTCTCATTATTGTCTGAAAATTTGAAATCTACAGTCCCTTGCAAAAAATATCATTTATATTTGGAAAAAAAAGATACTGCAGAGACAAAATGGATGTAAATATTGGCAGCCTGCTAGCATATAAAATGACTTTTTTGTCTCTTCTTTGGATGACGTGACAGCTGCAAATCATTTCAAATGAAAGGCAAGTTGTTATGAACAGACATTGTCAGGGCTGACTGATAAAGCTCTGAATAACCAAGCATTCAAAAGCAGTTTTCTTCTAAAACTTGTAATCCTTTTTTAACCCCAAAAAGAAATGCTGGGAAGAAGCCTACCATGAAACACATAGAGCCCTCTTCACTTAATTATGTAAAACTTTTTTGTTATTAAAAAAAAAATGGGGTTATAGTATTACAGTTTTCCCTCTAAAATTATATTTTTTATTGTTTAATTTACACAGTTCTAGTGCTTTCAGTGTGATTTATTGAGGAACTCTGTGTTACTCATGTGTTTCAAAAACCCTGCTGTTTTGTGTGTCCTGGACTGGTTAATGACACTTCACTTTCCCACACTATTAATTATTCCATTTTAGTCATCTTCACTATCCCTTTGCAAAAGGCCAGAAGTGATAACAGTGATATATCTTGAAAGTCAGTTGCATTTTAAAGGACCTGAGACTGGAGTGCCTTAGATCTAATCATGTTTCACAAGAACATTAAAGAAGCAGGAGTCTTTTATTGCAGACCTGTTACCTGTCAATCCTCTGTTACAATTTTGGAGTGGAAACCTATGAATGGAAGAGGTATGAACAGAGCTCCTTCTGGCTCAGGTAATGTGCAAAAATCAAATAAACAAACCTCTGCTTTTGAGATGTAAAAGCGTGTGTGAAGGAGAGGGGTAGCAAGGAAAAGTAGAGGCCTCCTCAAAAATGTGAGAATCAAAGATTTTAGCTGAACCAAATTATCTGAGCAGATACTTTGTCATGGTTGTACACTATTGTCTAAAATCTGTGTCTGTTTTCCCTCGTGGATTTTCATGCCATTAGAATGCATGTCGTCTTCCAATAGTTCTTGCCAATTCTCTCCCTAGTACTTCCTCCAAGCAGATTAGTTTTCTGAAGAGTCCTTGACTGAGGAAAGGCACAAACATCAAGGTGAAAAAAGAATGGGTCGAGATTGTTTGGGTGGGATCCAAATAACTATTGTGATATCACTAATGGTGAGGAAATGTAGGCTCTCAGGAAGAGTATCCTCCTGCCATGGTCACAGCCTCAGTGCAGAAAATTTGTGTTCATGTCTTCTTGTTTTAAATAGAAGAAAATGAAGGGCTACAGATAAAATTCAAAATCAATATGGTCTTATATGTTCTCAAACAGTATTTGTAGGAATGCTCGGAATTAGTTACAGCATGTGCTTTGGAGATTATTTTATATTTTATTCTTGTGGAAAATGAAATACTGACTCCTGATGACAAAATTTGAGGAGGAAATAAAGCTTTGCAAAGTGGAGAAAGCATGTGGCTCCATCTAGTGGGCTAAGATTTCCCTGGTCTGAGAATAGTTTAGATTAGAAAACAAGTGCCCAGTTTTTCTTTCTAACAGTTCTTCATTCACAGCATTTGCAATCAAATCTGGTTTTGTGGAATTATCACTGTGTTTTCTCCTGGGTGGTTCTTTTTCTGCCATTTAACTTTTAGAAGAAGAATGGGGAATCACAAATTACAGGTTCTGTCTTTGCTATTGATGTGCTGTGATCTGGAGACCTGTCATGTATAGATTTTGTGTATTACCATATTATATGTCAGATGAGAATGGAAACGCTTCTTCAAAATCTCTGTGGTTAAAATGGATAAAACCTGCTGAAATGTTTGAATAGAAGATGCTACGGAATGTGCTGCAACAGGCTGAAGAAAGTGATTGAGTACAGTTTTTACTGTTAAGGGTAGAAAGAACCCCAAATTTTCTGTTCTCTAGTAAAAGTGACTACTGAGATTAGTTTGTGTGATTTATGTGGTTTTTAACTGCTTAGGAAGTGGGAAAGGATAGGAATTTTGCACATATCAGAAAACTGACTGAATTTATCTGTTATCCTGTTTAATTTTAACTTCAATTTTTCACTGATAGCCAGAGTTATGACATTGGGAAGATGGACATGAAATATTCTGTTGGCAAAGAAATGCAGGTAAGGAATAGAGACATTTCTATATACAAATAGGGGGATTTTTAACTGACTCCAGTGAATTATTTGCCTTCTCTGTGCAAACCTGCCCAGTGATGTCTTGGTATCCTTTTTAGTAGTCTGCTATGAAGTTTGACAGAGTTTCAAGTTCAGTTGTTGTGAGCATCAGTCACTGATGGGCACCCTTAAATCATATTCAATTCTACTATTTCACAGAAATCAAAATGTAGAAAGGCTGAAGTAGGTCTTGAAAGGCCATCTCTTCTTCCATTCTTCTTCTCTTTCGATACATCGTCAGTTGAGCTGTGTCATTTGTGATAGATGTTTCTCTGTCTCATTCAGAAGTAAATTAATTCTTTTACTTCCAACTGCAGATATGAAGATTTTAATCTCTTCCTCTTTATGTAAACAGTTTATATATTTGAAGCCCATCATCATGTAGGTCTTTGTCCTGCTGTTTTGTTTGTTTATTTTTGTTTGTGAACTGTGTACCTCCTGTTATTTCAGTTTTTTCTTTTATTCTTTTTTTCCAGCTATCTGATTTGTCTTGCAACCCTTCTGTTTTTCTCTGAATTCTAGTTGATTCATGTCCTGTGTGTACTGTATTGCTTCAAGACTAGATGTGTTTCAGAAATGAGAAATCACTTTATATGTCTGATACCAGGCAGGAATAAAAGAGCTAAAGGCTCTTTTTCATGACCTTAGAATTTAATTCTTTTGTGTTCATATGTGTGTTCACATGTGGCTATTTTTTCATTTCCAGGCTAAAGTGCTACGATTGTTAGCCACGACCTATTTTGAGTGGGATTGCAGTCTGTACCTGGACAAGGCACTGAAAGCCATAAGCTTGGCAAATCAGGTAGTAATTTTTGCTCTATTTAAAGATTTCAATAGATGAAACTCAAGCATTTATTGACATGATAATATGGACCACATTGATCACTGTATTATCCTTGACAACATATTGAAGTGTGTTTGCTTTATGTTTCCAAGCTCCTAAGGATGTTTTGATGTTCCCACCTTTTTTTTTTTTTGTAGAGAAATACTTTCTTGCATGTAGAAGTAGAGCTGTTCTCCTGCCTCCTATGTGTTAATAATAAGGCCCTTTGATGATGGTGTGACTAAAATTTCTCAGACACGTGAGTTGATACAGGCAGGCAGCTGGGACAACCACAAACCCACAGCTAAAGCACAAAAAATAAAATTATTTCTGTTGCCTCATTATCTGGGGGATCCCCAGAGCAGCACCCAGGCAGAGGAACGCAAGCGACCTGAAAAATGAGGTTTATAAACATACCAGCTACCCTGGAGGAAGTTCATATATCTCTAAGTAGCCATTACAGTGAGGTTTCTTGATCCTTTACAAATTCTGTTTCCCATAGAGACTGAATTAATTTTTTGCTGCTGTCTATTCAGATCAGTGTGGAGTAAATGAAATCTGAAAAATTTCTATTTGTCTTTGGTTGATAATTTAAAAATTTTCATTTTCTGTTTTTGGACAAAACAAGTTTTTAAGTATGAAATTGTGTTTTAAATGGAAGCTGAAATAAAGTTGCTGCATGCTGCCTGAATTTACAGATGGCATAATGCATATGCTCATGAGATCAGGATAAAAGGCAGTGTATTTTAGTCATGCAAATAATTTGCTACTGCAGTATCTATGCCTTTGTCCTCTTCTATTGTTTACTTTTGCAAAGCTTTTTGAGGCAGAAAGTGTTTTTGTCATAATTTTTGATAATGTACATTTTGATGCTGTGTGAGGATATGGAAAACAAGAAGGAAATGTTGATTCTAGAACTTGAGAGATGCACTGTTTTAATGAGAGATTTAGTATACAGTCCTCATTATTTCCAATTGCTCCCACTGTTGTTGCCCTCTGAATTTCTTCTTTTTATAAACTACTTTGAATCTACTCATATTAATTCTAGATTAATCCAGCCAATTCACACATAGAAAAGCAGGAAATGTTTCTATCATTCAGTAATGTTTAGCTTCTATTTAAAAGTGTCAAAAATGGGCTACCGCAAAATGAGAATGTTACATCTTTTACTTTCATTATCCTTGTGGTCTTTTGGCTGTGTAAGAAAAAGTAATAAAAATGCCCATTGCATTTAGAAAGAAATTATTGCATAAGTTGCCTACCACTTGCTTCAGTCATTAAAATGGAACTGAAGACTACAGTGGGGAGTATGTGATTCCTTAATATTTGTCTGTATTATGAATGTGCTGTACTCTCACAGGATCTCTGTTCTACAAAGAGCTGTCCAAGTAATGTATTGTTTTTCATTGTGCAGGAGAATTTGCATCCAGCAGGGTTTTTTTTGAAAGTTAAAATTCTTCTTAAAAGTGGAGCATCAGATGAAGATATCAACTCAGGTATCACAGCTCTCCCTAGGTTTCATACTGAGATCATACTAATCCATATCCAAGGAGACTGCCTGTGTCATACATAGAGAAAGAATCTCGTGTTTTTGGCAGAATCTGCATTAGCTAAATGTCCTTTTGGTTTTGAAGTGTGAGACATAGTACTCAGTGTTCACAGAGGAGGTATCCAGATGCTAATTTCAATAGCCTTGCTGCAAATAGGGAAGGGGGAAGACTCTGAAGGCTGTTAGAATGAAGAGAGTGAAAATACAGCAATGTAAAGCTACAGTTTATTTAGACATATGCATAAGGTTGTGCAGAAGGGTGAAGGTGCATTGACTTACACAGTCAGCACAGAAGAAAGGCTGGTGAAGCATTGCTGTTCTTTGGGTGGGATTTTGCAGATTTTGCACCAAGAGAACATGATGTGCTGATCAGTGTGTTGTTATAAAACTGTATTGCAAGAGTTTATTTAAGTCAAGTAAACTCTTTTCTCCTTATTCCTCGCATTTATCACTTGAACAGAACTGATTCTGCTATGAAATGAGAGGATAGAAAAGCTTTTGGGGGGGCTTTAATATAGAAAGGATAATTAATGTGTCAGAGAAATTTACTTTCATAAGTAATGAAATCATAAGGAAGACAGGCTTTGTACTCCTCATGGTTGGAAAGCATCAAAAGTGTAATGAATAATATGAGAAATGTAGGATGTGATGAGGAATTTCTTTCAGAGAGCTGAGGGGTTTGAATGTCAGACTAGCAGAAATGTTAACTCCAAATTGCCCCTGGGGAATTTCAGCCAGATTTCAAGCAACCAGTTATTTAAAACTTACAGTTTCAAATAAACATACAGTAGCTGACTTGGGTTCTTTGGTTTGAATTGTGAAATCATGGAGTTGCCTATCAAACACTTGGCTGTTATTTAGTAACACCTAGCTTCCAGTCACATTTTCAAGCAAGTCTATTAATGAGTGGATGTCTGTTTTCTTGTGTAGCTGGCAGAAAAGTGCTGTGTCCATGTACTGCAACTTCTCTGTCTTTCGAGTGAAGATTCCTGTTAAATTTTAGGCATTTCACTAAAGTCTTGTGTTATGTACTTGCATCAGCTGCCTTCAAATGCTTCTTTTAACAAGTGTTTCAGTCATGTCCTTGTGTATTCCTTCTCTGATCTCCCCCAAACTACAAATGTATCTATTTTGTTGTTAATGATTCAGCACAGAGTAGCAACTTTAAAACTTTATCTGAGTGGTGTAAAACTGATACCTTCTTATCAGCACCAGTCAATCCAACAACAGCTGATGCTAAGGGCTTTATGCTGAAGTAGTTCCCATTGCAATATGATATCACACACAGCCTGAACACTAACCTCAGCGTTGGGTTGTTCCTGCTGGATAAAGATGAGACACTTTGATAGAAGGCAGATTGAGACAAAAAAAAAAAAAAGTTCTACTAAAGCTTGTGCTGTACCTGTTTAAGGAGATAGAGGAGTAGAATTCCAGGGCTATCAGTCTGTCACCTTTCTGTAGTACTGCAGTGAAAGGAAAGTCAAAACACAAGAGACATTAGTCTTCCATTTGTTGTAGATCTGTTATAGGGCTGCTGGGGTGGTTTTTTCCAGTTTTGTGTCTATCTTTCAAAGGAGCTGTAAGAGGTAAGTGGTAAATGGAGCAATTAAGTGTCTAAGTTGATTATATAATCTGAAGTGCTTTGTGTTTGTCTAGCTCTTGCAGAATTCACACACCTTGAGATGTCTTTAGACTTCTGTTTGAATACTGCCAAACTGCTGCTGGAGCATGGAAGGTATGAAAGCATCTCTAAGTGGGGTAAACACAATGTTTGGAGTTTTTGGGTGTTTCTTTATAAGCAAAGAACATCTGTTATACAATGATGTTTTATTTCAAATAAAAGCTCTTGGAGGTAAGGTAAAAGGTTTTGAGAGGGAGCCTGTCTTCTATAGCAAGGAGATACTGATTATGGCAGCAACAGAACAGGGTGTGAAATATGTGTAGTGGCAATTTGCAGTGCTGTAGACATTCTTTGGAATGATTAAGATTCTTTATGTAGTTTTTATATGTGTCTGGAATCATCGGACTGACATCTGTCTTCTAACCAACCATCAGAATGACTTTGGAGCCCTAGAATCATTCTTGGGAAAAACAGCAGAAGGATAACAAGTTACTGCAAAATAAATTGAGGCATGAAATTTTACACTGTTATGTGCTTCATCATGGTTATATATGTATATGCTTGTATCTTGATGCAAATGTGAAGAATTAACTCTTATGAATACAGTGGAAGAGGCATGTGGTAAGAGGAAGATGCCATTGAATAGATGAACTGTAACAAATTCATACCTTGATTCATTCTGTCAGTGTGGTTGAATGACAAACATGCTGTATGGTGTGAATATGTTAATCTCTAGAATGGAAAATTAACAGCTCTTCTGGTGCAGCCTCTTAAAAATGCATCTCTATGAATAGGGAATCAGTTGGTTTTGATTTTCTGAAATCTGTTCCTGAACGATTTGAATCTTCACCTGACCTTGGAAAAATTACCCTGCTCCACATCGAGTTCCTGTTGCAGAATAAGAGGGAGCTGCTTGCTAAGCAAAAGATTGAAGAAGTTATTATAGGTCTGTATCCATATTTTACTGCTGGTTACTGAAAGCTGGATATAGTTGGCTAAGGTCTTGCATTCTAATTTTCACTTTTTTTGCTTATTCTCATTTTTCTTTCTCTCTGCCTGTTCTCCATTATGTTTCTTTTACTTGGCAACTCTCAACTTCCATATTGAACGACGGTCACAATTAAGCTCAGGGTTAAATTCATTTGCTGGAGCAATTCCTCCTTCTTAGTGTAGTCTGTGAGTGACTGATGCATGTAGAATTAGAAACATTAACCAGGAGTTCTGTGTAATGTTAATACTTTGTCCATCCAGCCCAATTTATTTTTGTTTGTCAGTATAAGACAGGTTGCATACCCTTGTTTGAGCAGCTGGATAACAGTTTATTTTTCAGATCTGTTACACCTGTAGCACTGTAGTACTTTTTGACTGTCAGATCTGCTGTAAAACAAATCCTAATTCATGTTGCATCTAGCTAGGAGCAAGAGTTACATTTGCATTGTTCAAGCATGAATTTTTTTTCTCTTACTCACTGGGTTTTATTGGGTTTTGCTTGGGTGACTGGTGGTTGCTTTGGGTTTTTTTTCATAAACAGGATATGAAACACTGGCTCCTAGCTGAAACTACTCCTGTGTCTCTGTGTTTTGTTACAGGCTGTAGAATAGTTCTTAGATGCTTCTCAGTGTGCTTTGTAAAGTTCTTGTAAAGTGATGATTTGCAGTATCTTTTCAGGTCATTATACTGGGAAACAGCTGTTGCCTGAAGCCTTGAATCAGCTGCACATCATCTTGTGGGACAAAGCTGCCAAATATTATGAGGTTTGGGACCAAATAGCAGTGTTCTTATTTATGTCAGTGAAAATGATAATCTTTTTCTGACCTCTTTGTCATGTCTATTTTTGGTTAGAGTGCAAACTGTTACTGAGCCTTGTTCCAGCTGGCACTAGTTTTATTTTCATCCATCTGGGTGCTGTTTTCAATTACAAAGTCAAGTTTCAGGTAGCCTCATCTTAAGGTTTGTACACGGGAGCAGTTAATACAAGAATTCCTTCTCCAGCTGGTTCCTGTGTGGCTATGAGGCCTGAAGGGATTCATGCAAGAGTAGTCAAAGAACTGGCTGGTGTCACTGGGAGGCTTCTCAATGATTTTTGAATGGTCTTGGGAATCTGGAGAGGTCCCAGTTGGCTGCAAGCTGGCAAAAATTATCCCAGTTTTCAAGAAAGGCAAGAAAGGCCTGGAAACTACAGGCTTGTCAGTCTCACTTCAGTGCCCATAAAATTATGAAGATTGTTCTGGGAGTTACTGAAAAACACCTGAAGGACAGTGCAGTCATTGGTCACAGCCAGCACTAGTCCATGAGAGGGAAGTCCTGCTTGTCAAACTTGGTTTCCTTTTAGGAAAAGGTCATCCACCTTGTTGATCAGCTGAAGCCAGTTGATATAATCTCTTTGGATTTCAGTAAAGCTTTGCATACTGTCTCTCCCTGTGTCTAGACAAATTAGAGGGCTGGGCACTCACCAGCTGTCTGAAATCTAACAAAAGATTGTGCTGGATTCTGCACCTGGAATAACCTGGAGGTTGCACTGGAGTATACTTGACTATCTAAATCTTTCATTTGCTTAGACCTTTTTTTTAAAAAAATTGGGTAGTTTAGTCACCAAATATGGCCATGTTTGTTTGAGCTGTATTTTATTTTTGTACTTTCTAGGAGAAAAACTATTCTGAAGCCCTTCACTGGTACAATTATTCTGTCAGCTTCTATACACCTGGGCAGATAGATCAGAACTTGGCCAAGCTTCAGAGGAACATGGCTTCTTGCTATACTCATCTGAAACAACTTGACAAGGTATATTTAATACATATGTAGACATACTTATGTCTTTATTTGCACTGCTTTTTATTTTTGAGGAGTTGGCTCTTTCATTTCTGGTCAGCCTTTGGTGCTGCCTTCTGCTCTCATAATTTATATTTCAAGGGGAGATGTTGCCCTGTCAGACATCTTGAGTTATTCTATAAATATCAACAATGTGACCATTAACATTTTGTGTATCTTTTTGTTTCTTTCCTATTGCTAATTATATACTAATTTCAAGCTGATGTTGTACTGATTTCCTTTAATCTCTTCTGTGATTAGGCTAAAGAGGCAGTTAAACAAGCAGAGAGGTGTGATCCAAACAGCATCTTTACTAAATTCAGTGTCTATAAGATTGCAGTGATGGAGAATGATACTGATAAAGGTACAACTTGAAAGTTAAAAGGTCCACTTCAAGAAGTGCCTAATATATTAAAAAGTACTAAGCAGCTTTGGACTGTTCATCTTGAGAAAGACACAATAGAGGGTGACTAGAAGAAGGGTCCCTGAAGTAATTGAAAATGTCAGGCTGTAGAGTTAAGTTGTAAAAGGGGGATTTTTCTTTTTTTTCCCTACACAATATGTAAGAGGCAGAGTCCATTGCTATATTTGCTCTTGTTTGGATGGAGCCTCTGGCTAGGGAGGATGGGCAGAAACTATAGTAGCATCCCAGGGTAAGAATAATTCTATACCTTTTAGTATGCATATGCAATATGAACCATAAGGGAACCGTTATTGCTGCTCTTAACTTCTCTGGACAGATGGAGCCTGAAGTTACCAAAAATACATGAATTATTGAGATGACTTACAGAATGTTGTATCTCTGTGGCCTCTTCCTTCTTTATAATACATTCTGTTGTTTCATATTTTAGTGAGGATCTTAGCTCAAGTAATGAAAATTGAGAAATACAGTCTATAGTTACTTAGAATACAGAGTAATATGCAGAGCTTATTTTCCAATGAGTTCTCTGCCATTTAATTATTCTCCATACAACTTTTATTGACAGCATAATTTGTTCACATAATATAGAGTGGGAAACACAGCACAATGTGAACATAAAAGCAATGGCACCCTTAGCATAAGCCAAGATGTGGGAGCTTGGAGTGATGCCCAGACGATGTATTAGAGAAAGTCTTCTGTCTTTGGTAACAGTTACTTAGCAGAACTAAAATTAAGGATGTGGGATGAGTATCATTTGTTTCCTTAGATTAGTAGCTTGGAAAGTCTTTTGGCACCTCCCTAGGAAGAAATGCATATTTGTGAAGTGCTGGTATGGTCAGGTTTTCTTGTCTTAACTTTTCATTAAAAAAAATAATTATAGCCTTTCATAAATCATTAAAACGGTAGAACTTTCCACCTTCCAATTGCTTCTATAAAAATGTTGGTTTTCCCCTCTGTCTCTTTCAGCTATGGAAGCAGTTATTGAAATGGGGAAGCTAGCAGAAATGCCATCAGAACATGAAGACAAGCTGAGAGTGGATAAAAATACAGGCAGCAACCTCTTGAGTTTAGCTGCCCAAATTGCTTTAGAGGTAGAGCAGATAATGTTGTCTTTACTTTGCTTTATTAATACAAGTAGGACAACTGTAACCTCTTTAACCTGGTCTAGTTTTAACATTTTTCTGTATTTAATAGATTTCTTAGCATTTTATGCTTCCACAACAAAGGTCTTGCTCAAATGTGTTGTGTAATGCAAAGTAGGAATTATTTTCATATAGAAAGAAGTGGTATCTTTTAAAATTTGGACAGAAAAATAAAGAATTCTGAGTTATAAAGGTTGGCATCTGGATATTACATTTTGCATTTCTGTAAAATTCTCCTTAGCAAAATGTTACATCTTCTGCCTCTGGGATTTGATCTTTGATGTGAGAGGGAAAGGCTATGTATACAACACACATAAATCCATGATGAAAGTCCTTTGTCCCTCCTGTTTGCCTCTTGGTTGGTGACCTGAGCGCTGTCTGAACTGGCTGATTGCATTTCAGGCTATCAGGGCTTTGTTCCCAGCCCTGTGAGGCATGAAAGCCTTACCAACCTGTACTAATCCTGCTCTTGCCACAGGCTCTCTGTGCAGGGAATCATATGATCTCTCCTTAGAGCTTTCTCTGCACTCTCAGGCAATTTTGTGCATAGTCCATTGTTCATTTTCCTGCTCCTGGACTGCAGGATTATAGTAGACTTGGAATATGTAGTTGCTTTGGGGTTTGTTTTTTTTTTTTGGTTTTTTTTTTTTTTTTTTTTTTTTTTTTTTTTTTTTTTGTGGTAACTGAGGTAGTGCAGTATATACAAAATACGTTTCAATTCTTTTCAGAATGACCAACAAATTGTGGCTATCAAAGCTTTGGAGTATTTGTCTGAGCATTTACAAGACTGCCGACAATTATTTGCAGCCTTAAAGTAAGAATTCATTATATTTATAAGGAGAAGCATAAGGAAGAAAAGTGGGATCCATTCAGGAAAATTAGGGCAAACTACACTATTGAAAAAAAATCTTGTTTCTTCATTGATTGTTTTTCTCATATTTAGGTGTTTGGTCCGTCTGATGTTATCAAAAATCATGGCAGAAAATGCAGAGAAAAGGTGGGTCTGTTTGAAAAACCATTTTCTTAAGGTGGATATGTTATTCAAATTGTGTAATGTTTTCTTTCTGGGCTTTTTTCTTGCAGAATAATCAAGAGATTATTTTTTATGCTAGTAAAAGTCTGCCCAGATGACTTCCTAGCTTGACGTAATGACACCACATAGGAACGTATTTTCAACTTGTATACAAGTTTTCTTTAAGTATTTTCTCTTTGCCTTTTTCTTTTATTAATGCATATGCCTGTCAGGTATTTTTAATGGAGGTTGTGAGCTAAGCAATCTCTGTAACTTTGACACCAGTGGGATATTTTTCCAAAGTTCTGAGTGAGAAGAGTGGGTCTGTCTGTAACTGGGAAAATATATTTCAACATAAATAATGTGTTCTGTTGAAAAAAAAAGTAATCAATTTTCTAGAACAAAATTTTTTCTCCATACTAGAGATGAAGATATCAACTCAATACTGACTTACTTGAACTTGGGTATGTTTTTGTTTTATTTGCATTTTCTGGATTTCCTTCATGTGTGAACATTTTATGATATAATTAGATCCATACCAATGAAATATTTAGACTCCTTATTTCAGCCCAGACTCTCAACTTTCCAGTGAAATCATTGAAGACTGAAGCTGGAGATTCAATAGTATTGTGAAGTTGGATCTCAGTGCCACAGGTTTTTGCTATCAAAAACTTGCAGTACAGCTGCAAGTAGAAGAGATTTAAGAGTAGAATTAAATCAATAAAAGGTTCCTAGAAGAAAGGCCTCAAACTTGTAATTAAATTTAAACCCTCTTCTTGTGAAATGACGTAAAACTTGTCTGCGTTAGACTTCAGTGTCAGTAGACTTAGAAGAGCAGTACTACCTGTTGGCATCTTCTCTAAAATGCTGTTTGAGGCACCTTCTGCTGTTTTTTATAGGGCTTTCTGAGGAATATTAAATTTAAGTTGTGAGAATAAGTCTTCATCAGGAATTACATGGGCGTTTTGGGAACCTCTGTTTTGTAGTGTAGGGATTAGACTTGGAAATGTTTTTATTCTTTTCCAAAAGTGGTATTTTTGTGTTGAATTATATGTTTTCTGCAGCTCACAAGAAACTTGCTGAGTCTTTCACAGAAGAGAAATTTACAGGGGATATGAGGGTCCTTGAAGCTCACTGGTTTAGAAAAGTTGGTAGGTTGCTCTCTCAAAATCTCAGCTGAATCTCCTCAGTCTTTATTGGTCCTTTAAAACAGCAGTTTTAAAGTTTGCCTTGAACTACTGTGAAATCCAAACAGCAAGTATTATCACAGCTAAAGTGGTTTCTAGTGGGAAATGCAGCTCCCATAGTGCTGCCCTAAGCTTTATGCGTAGTGTTGTCTCTGGATCCTCATTTTGTAGTCTTTGCTACACTGTTTTGGTAAAGGATTAGTGTATTTGCTGTCAATAAATAAAAATGTAAGCTTAGGGTAACAAGTTGAACCAATTTTTCAGATTCTTGCTTCTGTCAGAGCATACAGGAGAGAAAACATTTGCAGTCAGTATCAGAAGACCTCTGCTTTTGCACACATCCTCACAGTATAACTGTGCCACAATAAAGAGTAGCAAGGGAGGGGGAGAAGCAGCAGAGGTTGAATACAATGACTTGAGCACAAATGGAATCATGACCTCTCAAAGGCAGCATTCTCACTCACAGTATAAACAACTCAGAGACTACAAAAACATGTCCTATAGAATAAATTAATGTGTAAGTTGCTGTAGAATATAAACATTTAATTGGGCCAAGCTGTCATACATAAGTAATTTGATTGCCTTTAGATGCTCATCCGTTTATTACTCAGAACTGTGTGCTTAATTGCAACAAGCTTGACCTTGCTGGGGTAAAATGAGGAATGGCTCAAGATGTGGGTTTTTTTCCTTTTACTCTTTTGTCTTGGGATGCTGTTCAACACTTCTACTCATGTGCTAACTGTGTTAACTAATATAGGAAAATTATTTTCCCAGTTCATGCTTTTGTTGGCAGAATGTGTGCTAGAATGGGTTCTTGGTTGTGGTGAAATTATCAAGGCAAAATTAGAAAGCATGAATTAGCTATTTTAGCAAATCACTAGTAACAGTATTTCTTGCTGTTGTTAAATGAGTTGTTGATGACATATTGGTTCAGAAATAGAATTTTAGGATGTGAACTGCTTATTGCTAGAGATTAGATGGGCACATATGTAGCAGTGCAGTTTTTTTTATTCTGTTCTCTATTTTTATGTTTTTGTTAGCTTGGAACTTAGCTGTACAGTTCAAGGACAGCCCTGAAAAGATGAGGGATTTTTTTGTACTGTCTTTTGAGGTATTTACTCTTTCTAATAGTGTTTCTAATTGAGAAATGTTTTCATCTCTCTAGTTCTTCTAGAAGTCACATCCGTGATTTGGATGTCTCCATGGAGACATACTTTTATGCTCTGAAGATGGAGCATTCTTGTCACAAGGAGATTGACTTGTAATACAAAATGTGTGCATTATTGTCATACTTTACATTCTGTTTCTTAAGAATGCAATAAACTTAAGACTTCAATGAGAAGTTTCCAAAATAAATGGATTCTGATATTTGTAAACTGTATCATTAATACAAACATGTTAAATACTCAAGTCCTAATCTCTTTGCAGGACTTCTACCAAAACTGTCAGTTTTGTATATGCTTGTAGAGAGGGAATTCCAATTCTGCTTTACACTTTATACTTAAATAATAATTTTGCGTAATTGTACAAGTAAAATTACAATATAAATGTATACTACTCGTGGCTGATTCCTGGAAGTGTCATAGAGGAGGGTCAGCAATCATCTGTTCACAAGAAAATTTCTTTATATGGGTAAAATCCTCATTACCTTTTCCCATTTTTTGTGTCAGTTGTCCCAGTTTTGTCCCTCTGACAAAGCTGTTCTAATTGCTCAGAAGACATGCCTGTTAATGGCAGCTGCAGTTGATCTGGAAATGGGGAGACAAGTTACACCTTCAGAACAGGTAGGGCAAAGCCTGTTAACTGTTTTTGAATGTATCAGTATAGCATTTTTTTCCCTTGATTTTGAAATCCTAGTTTTTTCTCTCATAATGGGATATTGAGAATGTAAGCAAGGAAATATTTCATGGTCACTTAGAATTGATTCACCTTTCCAGACAATTGTAAATGTTGGATTCCTGTAAATTAGCTCGGTGTGTTTGAATGGGTTTTTATCAATGAAGGGTCATGACAGTATCTTCTGAGAGGAATTGCAGTCCACAAGATATATATTATAAGGAGTCTGCTGCTAAATGTGGGTTAGTCAGAAAGACAGTTAACTGCTGTTGCTAAAGTAGTTACCACTGTGGTTGTGATAAAACTTACTTTTTTTTGTTTTGTTTTTATGCATACATCTGTTTATGGGAGGGAGTGGAAGAGGGCATTGTGCTTACTGTGGTAAGAAGATTAAGGAAAACACAGATGTTGTGAAGGAAGTACAGAAGTCTGGTGTTGAGTGATTGTAGAAAATTCTGTGGAGGGCAATGCACTGCTGCTTGTGTTGTGGCATTTAGTGGTTTGTCAGACTCAATAGCCCTTTTTTATGCTTGGGAGCTAAAACACTTACGACCCTTAGGAACATGGATTGTTCTTTCTGGGCCAGTGAAACGTTTGGTGTGAAGTAGCTTTGTCTGAGATGTGGAGGTCTTTGAAAAAGAGAAAAAACCCCAAGAACCCAGTAACTGGTATAGGTGATTTACTAACTAGGCCGATTCTTAATTTATTTTGCAGTTAGTTCTGACATAATAATTCCTTTTGCTTTTAAAACTGTGACAAAAATAACTTATTTAATTTTGTAAAACAGACTGAGCTTTTTAGTCAGGCCCTTCAACATCTTCAGACATGCAAGGAGATATGGAAGGTGCTGAAATTAACAGGTAAGCTACAAAGTGTGTGTTTTCAGCATATGTAACTCTTAGTCACAATAAAAAATACAGAGCATGTGGAATTGCTGTCTCAGATGGAGGCTGTTGGAGTAGATAGATGACAGTATGATAAAAGCTGTGGTAATAAGTGGTTGTTAGCCTAGCAGATGCAGGGTTCACTTTTTTTGGTAGGATATTGGTAGAAAATTTCCATTAGGTATTCCTTGAATGGCAAATTCCACTTGCTCTACTGATAAGTCTGAGTACTTTGATGGATTTGTATTGGAAGCAAAAATTACCTTACAGTGCAGTTTGTAGGTTTGAGAAACTTCATCATTACATACAGGCAATTCTGTCTCTTTTGTAGGAGATTTTGCCAAAGACCCAACAGACACATTGTTGCTGCTTTATGAATTTGAAGCAAGATCCAAACTGAATGATCCAACACTTCACAATCTTATGGAGTCAGTTTGGGAGCAACCACAAATAGAGGTCAAGACACTTGAAATCATTGCATGTAAGGACTTTTGCAGATCTTCAAGTCACAAAAAAAAAAAAAAAAATATATATATATATATATATATTTTGTCCTGAAATGAAGATGCTTAGAATCTCAGCAACATTAGGAGAGCTGTGTTTTGAAATGACAAATGACATGGGTGATGAACCCGAAAGTTGTGATATCTTTCCATTTCTAGACCCTGAGACACTCATATAGCTTGTGAGTCTGGAAAGGGTTTTTCAGATAAACTTTTATATGCTCCAAACTGGCAAGGGCCAGAGAATGACCTTCACTGATTCGTGCCCCAGTACAGAAGTTTTGGGCTGTGGACTTTGGATAGATACTCTAAGTATATTTAAGCCACTAAAATAACGTTAAGTTTCAACTCAAAGTTTTTATAGTCAGTTTGTAAATAGCACTTCTCTACACTGTGCCATACTTTGATCACAAAGTCCTAGCCATGAAAACATGCTTGAGAATCTGGAGTAGGATTCAAGAAAGATGAGGAACATTTAGGACTACCATGGCAAGTCTTTGGAAGGTGTCCTATAGGATTGCATAAACACCTTCTGTTCTCCTTGCCCTGAGGGAGTACACTCCAGCGCCTGGAGATACCATTCTGAAATCCTGCTCCTGCATAAGGTTTCCATATGGATTTTTGTGTTCAAGGAGACAAACAAAACTCCTTAGACAGTGCCTCCCACCAGACCTTTTTTGCCTTACTGCACTGGAGGTAAAGAACAGTGAATTATTAAACTTTCTGTGCTTCTGCCTCATTGTCCTCATTGATGATGTGCTTGGTAAGAAAGAGGGAGAGAAGCACTAGCTTGTGACCAGCCCATTAAGCAGATCTCTTTTCAATTGTTTTTCACAAGGGATCTGGCAGCATGCTGTAGTTAATTTTAGTGACCTATGAGATTGAAGTCCGACTTCAGTAATTTATCTTTTATTTTTCTCTATTTTCTTTTACTTTGAAGCATTAGCAATGGAATCTCCAGCTCGGTATCCTGTACTGTGCAAGAAAGCTCTCAAGAGTGCACTAAACCTTCACAGAAAGCAAGCTGTCATTGATGCTGTGAAATTTAGGTTAGTGTTATCACACAGCTTTGCCATGAGCCTGTGACTGGAAATGCTAACAGGGAGTAAAGCCTGCAATTTGAAAAAAAAAAAAAAAGTGGATTTTATTCTATGTCCAAGGTTTCACTTTTTGCTCCACTTTTTGGCCAACCAGTGTACCTCTGAAGGTTGACTGCCTAACAGATGTTTTAACTGCAGTTTGTTTACATGCCCTATTTTCTGGCACAGTCCTGTTTCCAATAAATTAATCTATTGAGGAAGGAAAATGAAAATTGGATCCAGAAGAGGTCTCTGGTTGTTTTTTGTGAGGCAGGTGTTCATTTCAAATATTACTCTGCAGTAGTGAGCTGGGTATTTCAAAGACAAAGAAAAGAAATTAAGGGTTGAGAAGAAAGCTATGAGTTGTAAGGTATTGATGCCACATAGTACATACGTGATTTGTTCAGCATAGTTATGTATTACTTATCCTTTCCAAGTTCCTTGAAGTAAGCATTTGGCAAAGGCAACTGTTGATAATTGCCTTTCTCACTTCACACTGAGAGCCCTGTATTTTACTGATTTTTGAGGATGCTGCCTACGTAGCTCTTGTTGGTGAGGTTAGAAAAGGTACTTTTTTCTTGCTGTCATGTGTAGTGCCCTAGGAAGTACTGTGATTTTCCTTCTGTGTTACTGTAGAGACCAGCAATGAAAATAAATAATTGCTCTTGACTCTGCTTTTTCATAGCTTGTATGAATAAGATCTGATAGTATGAAAATGCATGTTTCTGCTACAAGAATATGAGTGTAGTAAGCACCAAGGTAGACATGTCTGACAATCATAGAGAAATAACTCAGTGTGCTCCAGATACTGAAAACTGTTTATGCACATAGTATTTAATGTTTCCTCTTTTGCTCTCTTTCAATCCTCAGCAAATGTTTACACAGTTTGATCAACGTTTCTTTGCCGACCGGATTGACAGACTTGGATACCTGTGTGCTGCAGGAGGTGTGGGACTACTTTGAAGATGCTCTGAGTGTAGTCAGCAGCACAGTAAGTTGAACAGGAAGCCAAGGGATTGGGAAATGATCCTCAGCACGTTTGAAAAAAAATTGCATTAGACTGAGAATCATTAGTAAAATGAACATTACATAGTGTTATATGTGGAGCTGCTAAGATTTCTTCAGTAAAAGATACACTGAAATTACATTTTAAAAAGTCTTTTGGATATTTAGGAATGCCTTAAAATTTTCCTTGGATTTTGTAAGGGATTTTTCTCCCTTTGCTTAGGAGGAAAAAACCCAACTGTTTTCTTACTCTGAAATTAAACTCCTGACTTGTCAGTTTTGAAGTGAAGATTCTATTTTCTGATGAGGTGCTGCTGCTTGCTTGCTACTTCAGGATGCTTACCCGGAGATGGAGATCCTTTGGTTGATGACAAGAGCCTGGAATACAGGAATATTTCAGTATACTGTTGGTAAATACAAGGAAGCTGAGCAGTGGTGTGGATTAGGAATGCGTTTCCTCAATCATTTAGGATCTCTGAAGAAAAGCTATGAAGGCCATGTAAGTGTACACAGGGGGATTTGAGGATATGAGATTGGATGTCTGGCCTGAATTTGAGATGTGGATTTCAGTGTAGAAACCACTGCTGATAATCTTTAGAGTTTCAGAAGAATCATGGTATCTAAATATTTTGGGGGAGCCTGGTGCTAAAAAATTTTTCCAAAGTGAGGCCAGAAAAGTTTTGATAGACAATAGAGAGAATAACATAGCATTCTTTTACTGGAAGGATGATGTAAATGGTTGACTGGAAATTAACTTCTGACTGTGACCATGGGAGAACCTTGCACCTTTGCCTGCTTTAACTAAAGTCAAGTTGTACCAGTTTATTTAAATCAGCTCCTATGAGGGAGAAATTTCCAGGCTTGCACCTTTGTAGGTGACACTGCAATGACACTTTCTTACTCTGTCACAAGTAAGCTTTCTACAGCTTTTGGCTGCTGCTCCTGTCTAGATTGCTACTGGCTGGTGTCACCATTCATTCTCTTGTGAACAATCTGAGCAATCAAGGGATTGGCTGTAACTCTTACACCACATTTTAAATGCATCAGTTAAGACAATAAGAAGTCTTTCCCACCGTCAACATCAACTCCCAATGACTGTGATTTGCTGAATAGGTTTGTGTACTGATACAAGACTCAGATATAAACTATGCTTTATGACTGTAAATAAAACCCCTTTTGTTAGGTTGCACTGATCTTTTTTTCTTTTTCTTCTATTTAAACCTGGGCCAAAAATCTTTATGTCAGTTTGAAATTTTAGGTTTAGAAGCTGGTGGTAGTTCCCACCTAGTCCCTTGGTTTTGTTCTCTGTCACTTAGTTGAATGATACATTTTTCTCCATCCTTGTTGACAATTGTGTTCCTCATATTCTCCAGATGGTTGGCCTTTATAGTGAGGTTCTGGACAAGCTGGACAGAGCAAAAGGATTTATTCCAAATGAAGAATAATAATACTACAAAAAAAAAGGAAAGCAATCTCTCTTGGAAATGTTCTGCTGAATGAGAGGCCATTGGCTCTGTGAAGGCACAGGGCCATGGGAACAGTGGAAAAGAAACGGGATTTCCTTGTTGGCAAAGAAGTTATGTACTTTTTAGGAAGTGTTTATTCAAGAAATGTAATTGTTTTCCTCTAGGGAATAATTTTCATTCTCTGGAGCTATTTAACAGTTAGAAATAAATATTTAACATTTACACGAGATGCTTCTGCTGTTGTGTAACAGGTTGGTTTAAATATCTTGTTTTAGTAGCAAATGGCAGTGCGCCTTATAAAGGTCTTTAAAAAGTACTCCATCTCCTGTGGTTGTCATAGCTGCCTTGCTGCATAAATATTTATCAGATTGTTTAGTTTGCAGTCCATTTCAGCGGGGACAAGAATTCAGAGCTGTTTGCTGGTTTCACAGTCCCTTCAAATAGAAAAACGAGCACTGCTGAGCTCAGGGAAGAAGCTGCAGCTGTCACTGGGGGTGCTGTGAGGGCTGCACTCCTCCCTTCCAGCTCACTGAACCCTGGGCCAGGCAGGTGCTCAAGCAAGTCTGAGCACCTCTGGGACTTGGCTGTGGGAAACCTGGGATTGAGCCAGTGAGGAATCCTGACTGTTTAAGTGTGGGGTGTGCAGGGAGCCCAACAAGGACCCACTGGGTCACTGGAGCTGCCACTGTGAAGGGACTTCAGTCCCAGCAGGGACAGTTCTGGGGTGGTGCCAGTGTAACCTTGGGAGGGACACCTGAAGGGTCACACAGGGAAGCTCCTTAACAGGAAGATGGATCTGTTCAGTGTAAATTCTCTGCTTAATAGTGAACTTAAATCAGCAGACCTAATCTGGATCTCTGAGACACTGCTTTCAGATCTCTAATGCACAATGTGCTGCCTGTTTAACTAAGAAATGCCTTTAAATCCAGGTCTAAAATGCCACGGAAAATTCTGGAGTCGCAGTTTTGGAGATCCATTCTGCATCACAGGAGAAGAGGACTCTAAACAGTACCACAAACTTGAAGGTATCCATTCTGCCTGCAGTATCTTGGAGCCTGCCAGGCTGGCTTTAATTACTGCTCAGTTCCAACTTCCACACACACATGAACATGTAAAGGTGTCACACTGTACCTGGTGAGAACAGCTAGTTTCTATAGCCACAGAAGCAGCAAGCACTAAATATGGGTTTGCCTACAGCCAGAATAGTTTGATTTTTTTTCCATGGAGATACTCAGTTTGATTTCTTTTATGCTACAGACAGCACTGAAGAGCCTGGATCAGATGAATTTCAGACTCTGCTGATTGTACTCATTTCTTCACATTTTTACACAGTACATTTTATTCCAGGCTTAGTATTGACCAAAGAATTTAAGTAGGGCAAGAATTCCTCTCCTAGTTGAATCAGACTGTAATTAGCTGCATTTCCAGTGGCCATCCCCAGTAGTAATTTGTGTGCAATCACACCTTTGCAGGTGTTTGCTGGTGCAGATGCAGACTGGTCCAGGTTATTTTGCCAGGCTAAATGCTGCTTTACAATTCAGTAGCCCATCGAGAGTGACTCTGGTTTCTAAATCTTTCTACACCAGCAACATCTGTAAAAAAAAATACAGAGCTGTTCATTCCTCCCCCATTCTTATCTTTTAATTGATGCCCGTTTTCTTTCAGCTCAGAGAGTCTGTGTGCTCATCCCTGGATGTGCACAGACGGCTCCAGAGGGTGGCATTGCAGCAGTAGTTTCCCATTTACACATCATTGTGGGAGCTCCAGGGTGTGCCGGACACATGTTCTGTACTGCAGAGTCCTCCCTGCTTCGGAGAGCACAAATGGATCGTCCGGGGCAGGAGGTCACAAACTTCCCCCTCTTCCCCAGCCGGTGTTTTATGTCCCTTTTCTCCCTAATCTGGTAACTTCACTTTCTGGGGAGAAGCAGCAGTGCAGAGGCACAAGGGAATTGCAGCGTGAAATAGAGAATGGGTCCAGAGAGAGGGTGATTCTAAACGACCACCTGGGGTTGATGGGATTGTGGCTGCAGGGACTCTGCCCTGTGAAAAACGTCCTTGCTGAGAAGTCTGGCAATGGGGCAGGGCAGAGGATACCAGGTGAGCTGCTGAGCCCCGGAGCCCCTTCTACCACCTCTCACCCAGAGGCACCTGCAGCAGGAGCAGGGCTTCTCTAGCAGCTCTCCACTGAGGGTGCACCTTCCACCAGACAGTGTGGGAAGAGCTTTGCTCCCAGTGTTGTGGCTGCACTGAGCATTTGGGAGAGGCAGGAAAGGAAGAGGGCTGGCCTGGCCACTAACACTTAGAAGTGGTCACAGTAATCAGAAATCAAGGTAACTGGCAGAGGGCTGAAGCTCATTAGAGGATTGGGCAAAGCTTTTGTCAAGTAGTGCACTGGAACTAGGGGAGGAAATTCCACAGTCACGCCTGTGCTGAGTCAAATGTGGCCCCAACCAGGTATTGCAAGTCCCATAAGTGCTCCCACGTGCTTGTACCATTCAGAGGTGCTGCACTGATTGACTCTAACAATATGTACGTGTAATGTTTTTCCTCATGGATAAAACCCCTAAAGGTAAACAAATGACCCTCATTTTGGAGGCAAGGGCTATAAATAAGCATTGAAGGTCAAGGTGTACCCAAGAATTCTTGAAGGAAAGAGACATCTTTGACATGATAACTACCTGCTTCACAGCAGATGCTTCAGTGCCATGAATCCTGCTGTGACAGCCTGAGGAAAGCAAAGAACAGCAGTTCTTGAAGATTATGCTGCCAAGCATCATTAGCAACAATGGACGTATCTAAGACAGCTCTATCAATGGGGAAAAAATGTTTGAGAAAATTGTAATTACATTCCTTTAAAACCCTTCTTCCAGTAGCCTCACAGCACAACCTGTGCTCTTCTGCTTAGCTTAGACAGCTAATTACCCAGAGCTGCAGACAGAAGACATGTTTCTCTAGAGCACAAGCAGCTTACAGTCTAATTTTCTAGAAGTGTCTTAGGGCAGATTAGTTTCATGCCTGTTGCAGGCACCTGTAGCAGAACATCTTGTGAGAGAAAAGAACCAGCTCCTACATTTCACAACTAGACATCAGGACCATTATCATGACAATGGTCTGCTATTCTCTGGGCCATGACTTTGCAAACATCCTGGTCGGCAGAGCAACTTAGCCAGGAAAGTGTGTGGTTACAGCTTTAACAGTGCAAGTTCGTTCTCCGTGCCACCCTCTTTCCCTTCACATGCTGCTTTCACTACCAGAGGTTGTTCTGCCTTACAGGAGTGATGGGGTTTATTTGAGAGCATAACCCCGTGTTCATCTCCTCCTTGGAACCTGAATGTTTCCCTGTCACAGCAGATGGGGGTGACACATAAGCTCAGGACACATCATGGTTTGCCACAGGAGAGGTGTCTGCAGCCCCAAACTGGAACTAACTCCGGGCTGGGCAGAGCAGCCTGGCAGTGCTGGGGCAGCCAGCAGCAGACAATGCTTCTGTGCTGCTTCAGCCATGACTCCAAATCTGTCATTATGCAAGCAAACAGTTTGATTTTTTGAGAGTGGTAATTCTAGCATCAGATCTGCTTAGCAACTGCTTAATCTTCCTGTGTTTTGTGGACAACCACCACCAGCAGGCTGTTGATCTCATCAGTTAAAGGAGTTCCTAAAAGGTTTTTAATTTGTCCAGTGAGCTTCACAAACTGAACAGTCAGCAAACTGTACGCCCATGCTCAGTTCGTACAACATCCTTGTTCCCCTGAAATCTCAATTTGCTTTCTTCTGTGCAGTTTGAAAGTAAAAAAGAAAATTAGTATTTAAAAACCAAACCCCTTCACCCTTCTGTCAGCTCAGCTAAATGACAAAGCAGATTCAGGCACAAAAGCACCGTGACACTCTTTTAACCACATCTGTCTTCCAGGGAACGCTCCTTTTCCTTGCATTTGAAGGTATTAAAAATTATACTAGTTGTCTTTACAACTTCTGATATTTAAACAGCATGTTAAAACTGTAAAAAGCTCTATATTAGCTGGACTATGTATTTGCTATGTTGTCTTTATATCCAGTACAAGAACAATTATGTAGCCGCACATGAACCCTATTATTTGTAAAGCAAACGCCCCACAATTCAAGCCATAATCCAAAATACACTTATGATGTTGTGTCATCAGGCCAGACTTAACCTGGGTTAAAACAACCCAACCAAAAGTACTTTTCAGTGGCTGAGTTACAGCTCTAAATAAGCCCACTTGCTTTCTTTTATTTTCTATTAAAAACATAAATTTCTTTTTCCACTAGGCAAGTTCTCAGGCACCACCTTTTATATTAAAAAAGGCATTCTTTTCCCCTAAACCACTGTCAACACTTCAGTTTGCCATAGAGACACCATATCAAGAGTTGCTAACATCAGCACCAAAAAAAAACCAGATCTGGTACACAATGAAGGACTCTACAAGAAGGTCTCAAAGACAAGAGTTCTTTGCAACTCTCTGTTTATTAAAAATATATGTCTCCTTGGAAGAAACACTGTTAACCAACTACTGTAGTCATGATCGATTCAGTACTGTCAGCTATGCCATGGAGTACATCATCTTTTTCTCCACCTGACTTGATAGAGGGAGACAGGCTATTAGGAAAAAACAGAAAAAAAAAAAGGGAAAAAAAAGACAAAAAAAGATAGGAATGTGTGACTAGCACCTTAAGGACTTTTGTTTCACTTACTCCACTTCTTCAGGGACCGACACTTATAGCAGCTGGAGCAGGACCAGCGGGACAGGGGGCTGGATGCCTGATAGGAATCCATTGCCAAAATTCTGTGTGCTCCTTTAGGGTCGGTCCCACGGACAGCAGAATCCTTCTGCCCTCCACCATGCTCACGGCTGCATCTCTCCTGCTTCTGGCCCTAGAAGCTGCTCAGTCTCTGCAGGGCTTCTTGGGATGCAGGATGGGCAAAGGGAAACTTCTTCCCAGGCAGCACATGGACAGTCCTAGAGCAGCTCTGGCTGATGCTGACAGCTGTGACCTGTGTGCCAGGCACTGACTGACACACTGAGAACCATCACCACGGGAAGAGGGGACTGCAGCTTGTCCCTGCCAAACAGGGGGAGGAGGGAGACTTACCTGGTGGTGCTTGGACAGTGACCTGCTGTGCCGTGGGGTGTGGCACTGTGTGAACAGCTCTCTGTAAGGTGGGAGCACTCGGACCTGAACTCTGAGTACCCAGCACACGCTCCTCCAAGGCCATGTGAGTGTCCCAGCTCCACACAAGGGTGTGCTCCCACACTGGAGCCCCACTCAAGCACAAAAGCCAAAGTGTCCTCAAAGGCAGCCATGTCTCATCTTAGGGCCAAGTGTTTTGGTGCCAATAGTCACCTCTCTTGAAAAATGCCAGTGCCCAGCGGATGGGGCAGCTCTGCACCCCCTGCCTCTCTGCCTGCCAGCTGGGGCACCACTTCAGGGCTTTGGGGTGGCTTGGGGGAGGCAGCAGAACCCAGCTTCAGCCACAGGATTCGCACAGAGATGTCAGAGACAGAGCCAGGCAAGGTGGCCACACAGTCACCTCTGCTGGAAGGACAGCCACCCTCAGCACTGCACACAGCATGGCTGGGAACTCGGCATGGAGCAGGGAAGAGAGGAAGTTTTTCAGTCCTGTTACTGATCTGGAAAATATGAGTGTCCATCCAAGGCACAGCTGGGGGCTTTTCCTGCCCGTGGCTAATGCAGAAGGGAATGCCAGAGTGCTGCCACAAGCCAGAATGGGTCATTCCACCTGCACCCACAGGTACAGGGCCAGTCCAACATCCCAGGGTTTTCACAGCAACACAGGACAGTGAGTACATTTTTTCCATGTGGCCAGTAAAGTATTTCTTAACTAAACACCACAGATCTAGATTCTATTTACAATAGAGCCAGCTTAAAAAATAAGTTAAAAAACAGGATTTTATACCCATTCAGTTCATAATTAACAAGAGAAAAATGTAATAATAATAATAATAATAATAATAATAATAATAATAAAAGCCAACACAACAACACAATATGGTTTTGGTTTAAAATCAGCTTAAAAAAATAGAACCAAAAGGAAACCTCTCATGCAAACACATAAGGTGGTGTGTAAAACAATGTGCAATTTAATATGTAGTATCATCCATTCTCTTGCTCCGCAGCCACCTGCTCAGTCTCTGTCTCCCAGCCTCTCTCAGGCCAGCTGCTGCTCCTTGCTCTGGTCCCTCCTGCACAGGCAGTATCAGTCTCTGCCCTGTCTCAGACCCAGGGTGGCTGCAGGAACTGGCCTGGACGGGAGAAGTTTCCAAAGCCCCTGGTACCGTTCTGAGCTCTTCCTGTCCAAGTGGACTCCCTATGCCAAGTGGTTGGGACAGAGGAACTGAAAGAACCTTGCAATAACACAGTACCTTTTCAGAGAGGTCCCCCAGATTTCCTAGTCCACATACATATATATATATATATATAATATATATATAATATCTCTCCTCTATATTATATATAAATTACATATACAGATAAATAAAATGCTTTCTGCTGCCCGTCTGTTGCACTGTTCAGAGCTGCTAGACAGTCACACTTGGAAAAATGCCCCTGGAGCTCTGATACCAGCTCATGTGTTCTGAGTCCATTGTTTCACTTGTTTTCTTACATTAGTCCTTAGCCACCTCCTCCCATCTTGATTCTTTGTTTAGTTAATAATAATAATAATATAATAATAATAATAATAATAAAAAAACGACCTTGAATGGGTTCTCATCTGTCTCTAATGGAGCAGTGGGAAGGTCCATGCAGGAATGGTGGGAACAGTCACACGATGAATGATATGAGTTCATCCCAACAAAAGAAACAGGACTAGAAAACTCAATTTTGCAACGATCTAAAAAAAGGGAGCAGGAATAGTTTTCATATCCCTCCCCCTCGGGGAAGAGGGCTTGGATGGGTGGGACTTCAAAGATCTTCTGCTCACAGGGAAGCAGGTGGGAGACAACTTCAGAGTTTCTCTGGGGATGGGACCCAGATGTAGTGCCCAGACTGGTCCTCAATGATCTGTTTGATTTTGCTGTAAATTTCTTCAAGAGAGTCTCCTTGTACGATGGCTGGAAGAGGAGAGAACAGGCAAGACCTTGAGCACCAGGCAGCACTGCCATGAGTTATGGGAGAGCCTTCCTGCTGCCCCAAAGGGACTGAACCAGGTGGTGTCAGAGGAGCTGCCATGGGCCCAGTGACACACAGGGTTAAAGCAGCACCTCGGCAGGGATTAGCCAGTGCTGATCCCGGCTGGCAGAGCCCTGGCTGTGTGCAGGCTGGCTGGGTCTCCACACCAGGCTGCTAATCAGCTTTGCAAACTGTGTCAGGCACAGTGCTGGGGCTGGCACTGCCATGGCTGCACTGACCAGAGCGAGGGAAGGCAGGGCTGGGGCAGCTCACGGGGTGCACCAAGCACCTGCCCGAGGTGCCGGCTTTGTCCCTTCCCTCTGGTTTTCCTTCTGGCTCCTCATGTTTGCTGCTTCCTGTGCTGCAGGGTGGGAGCACAGAGCTCTCAGGCTGGGAAAGGCCAGTGTGCTCCCAGCAGCAACTCCTGCCCAGTCTTGCTGCTTAGCACAGACACAGCACGAGGCACTTCACTGTGCTGCTTACATCACAGCAAGATGTGAGAAGGGCCAAAGCTTTCTGGTAAGCCAGCCTGTAACTCAGCCAGGACCATCCTCCAGCATCTCTGTTCCCTCCATTCTAAGTTGCTGGCACAGAACCTGTGACAGTGACCATCTCTCTGGCCATTACCCAGTTCTTTCAACACATTTCAGCCAATAGCATTCCTTTTTCACGGGTCAACATCAAACTCGCCCTCCAAGTGCACAGTGGCATGTTGAGAGCCTGAAAAACTGTGGCATGTCTTCCTCGAGGAACACCCAGTAGCTCTGGAGCTGCTGCCCAGGACAGGAGGTCTGGGGAAAGCTCGCTGTGGTTGTACCCAAATATTTGCCCAGCTGAAATCAATTTTTGGAAAACATCCTGCTTGGGGTTTTTCCCAGTAGCTGTTAGGTGGCTAATACACAGTTTGGCAACATTATCATTCCTTAGGTTAAGAAGAAACAGCTATTGCACTGGAGAAAAGATGGAAGACCAGTTTCTCTGCCTCTTCACCTTCCTGTGGTTTTCCAGAATTAATCATGTTACAAACATTAGTTCCTTAATACACAAGGATGCCTGTGTCATGAGCAGCTCATCTCAGCAGGCACAAAGTGTCAGCAACCCGAATGGCTCTTGAGCAAAGACTACTCAGGAAGCAAGCCAAACTTCCAGTTTTTTTCAGTAGTTCTGTAATAACTCAGGACTATCTCCATCATTTAGGTCACTAATTTTTTATCTTTCCTCTTTAGAAACATCTCTTTTCCCTCTTTGAAAATGCTCCCCTTTTCTCCCACGCAGGGAGTTTACTTCCTGTAGACTTGTAGCACCCTGAAACCCTGTGCTGCCCCTGCTCGGGGAATTTTAGATTTTTTATTATTGTTGAAGTTGGTGATAAGCTTTCAGAAACTCAGAAAATCCTGCCTGACAACTTGTCTCCTCCTCTGTGACTGGTTTACTCCTATCCACTGATCTTGGAGCAGTCCCCTTGCAGAGCCCTTCTGGCAAAGTGCCATTTCTTTTTTGCTTTGATGAAGCTGGACATTTTCCCATGACCCTGTAGTAGGACAGTGCTGGTAGAGAGGTCACAGCTGCAGGATGGAAAAATGAAGTAAATCAGATACAAGCCTGCTCAGGACACTCACCTGTAAAATATTCTCCAAACTCTTGCTCAAGTTTCATGGCTTTGTCAAAGACTTTGTTGGCCTGTTCGTATGTCTGTCTCCGGTTCATCTCCCTGCCACGCACAAAAAATAGAAACTTTTTAACTCTTTTTCTCAGCAATGAACAGAAGCAAAAATAACCCACAGAACCAGGGTGCCTAGGAATCCTCTGCTCACAGGAATGGAAGCAGTGCAGGACACAGCTCCCAAAGGCAGGGCCCTTCCCCACAGACTCCAGGCTGCCTTGGCACTTCATTTCAACTTCCACCAGTTCTTCCCACTGCCACCTACCCCACCCCCCCTTCACCATAGCATGGAAGGGAATTCAAATTCAGACAATCCCTTAAATTTGTGAGACTGCTGCAGAAGTCTCCCTGCTTGCCTAGGTTTTCTCATCTTCATAAAACATAGAAATAAGCAATTTGACCCCTTCTGACTTGAGAAGCAATTTGGCCCTTCTGACTCCCAGGCACCTTGGCGCCAACAGAATTTCTTCTGATCTCAGGGTCAGTCTCAAGCTGTTGAATCTCCTCACAGATAATATACTCTACTGCTGCTGCTCAGAGGAGTTGCAAGCTTAGCACTCACATCCTTTCCAGCCTGCACTACGCAGGGCCTGGAGCAGCAGGACAAGCAGCTGGAGGGGCACAGAACACAGTGCTGCACTTACATGAGGGCTTCAATGGATTTTGGTTTGATGAAAATGGCAATGGGATAAAGTTGTGCTTGTCGCAACCTCTTGATAGCATTGCCAGAGACATCCAGGATGCAGTGCTTCCCCTGGAAAGGAGACAAACAGGATCAGACCTACCCACACAGTCTACGCTGTGTGGGAAACAGCTTGCTCACACATATGTGCTTGAAAAGGGAGGAGCCACAGAAATGAAACCCCACTCCTGAGACAGAAGTCAGCTCCCAATGGCCTCACATTTCTGCTTGCTCAGGGCAGGACAGCAATAATGCAAAGGAACTTAATCTTTGTCTGGACATGTGTAACTATTTACAAGCCCTGGGTAACTCCAGGACTCCTCCAGAGGAATGCTGCTGCTTTGAGGGCATCCAGGTATCTCTGTCCTGTGAGCTCCTGAGCAAAAGGCTGGGCCACCAGTGCCAGTTTGGATGGAGTTTGGATGAGAGAGATACCACGCTGAGGTAGAGTAACACAGCTGCTGAGAAAAGCAGACACATGGGTTGGCAGGACTCTGGAGGGAAGAGAGGATTGTGCCATGCTTGCTTAATGTGGTTACAGCCCTTGATTAACACCATGGGGAAAGGAGGGGAACTGCTGAATGCGTGTGGGTTCAGGCTGGATGCCAGTCCCAGGAATTCCACCTGACACTCACCCTCTCTGCCACCGCTCGCACTGACTGGATGCTGGTCCCATAGAGATTGTCATTGAACTGCCCAGCCTCTATGAACTTGTTGTCCTGGATGTCTTTCTCCATCTGTTCCCGGGATACGACAAAGTGGTAGTCCTGGCCGTCCACCTCGTTCTCGCGCCGAGGCCTGGTGGTGTCTGGAGGAGAGTGGGCACCAAGAGTGACCCCAGAGTGACACATGACAACCAGGAGGGACAAAACCCACCTGTGCTCCCAGCCCCTCCCCATGCCCCAGGCAAGACCCTGCAAGGAGCAGAGCCACTACGCCCCCCTCCCTCCAGCAGGGTGCTGAGCGCTGACTGAGACTTACGGGGCACGCAGGAACCAAATTTGTGTGGGAATTCAGAGATGAGGTCATCGTTAATTCGGTCCTTTGTCGGCCCCAGGATGATCACCGGCCTCGCATAGTGAACTGCAATCAAGAGCCACAAACTGAGGTCCCATGTGCGCTGTGGGCAGCTGACCTTACTGCCACTTTTGGCATCGACCTGCCCTCTCCCTGCTGGCAGTGGGTGCTCTTGCTCACATGGGCACCCAAAGGCGCCTCCTCCATGAGAGTTTATCTCCTCCTGGTCACGGTCAACATGTCCTTCCCATTTGACCCAAACCATCTGGGTGGCCCCAGGGAAGGTTCTGCAGGTCTCCAGGGTCATGGACCAGCAAAGCTGCTCCCTTGCTTGGGGCAGGAGCCAGGCAACCAGGACAGCTGGGTGAGGATGCCATGGAGCTGGGGGAGTGATGGGAGCCTACGAGTCAGATCCAGCTTCTGGCAAGGACAGACCATTGAGGCTGGGACTATTTAGCCTGCGATGGGTCTGCAGGGTCTGAGCATCAAGCAGGGTTAAAGGCTGCAGGCTGGGGGAGTATTGCTCTGCAGCAGGGACCTGGTCTGAGGCAGGAAGGGACAATCTTGTCTCAGCTGAGGACTAAAGCCCAGCTCGGTTTTAGCTCTGGATCTCTCCCTCAGTCTTGCAGACCACGACACAAATCTTTTCTGTTGATTCAAACTGGGCAGTCGAGGCCAGGGAAAGCTGTGCACACCTGGCTCCCCTGCTGCACGCAACACACGAGACTCCACTTGCATCCACCCATTGCCATGCTGGTATGGCAGGAGGGGAGGGCACACTGGACACCCTGGCTGTGCTGGGGACACAGGTGCCCACACTGGAGTGGGCATGGGGCAGTTCAGCTCAGGACTTACTTTCTTGCCGTGTCACTGGCTCATACGATAGGATGGTGTCCTCTTGTCCTTCTGCAACAGAGCCAGAGGGATGTAGGTGAGCATTTGCAGCCACTCTCCAGTCCCTCAGCAGCTGTGAGGAGCTGGCTCCTGCCCCTTCAGCCTCCCACAGCCTGGGGGACACTCCAGGCTGTCCCCATCACTCCACCCACGGATCTGAAGCATGACGGGCATGCAGTTACGAGCCCTTGAGCCACTTTAATTATTCATGTCCCAGCTCTGGGTCAAGCTGCCTCTTCCCCTCCCCCACCGCTGCAGGCTCACAGCCCATTGGGAAGTAGTGTCCTCCCTGCAGGTATTTAGAGGACTTTCTGGGGATAAAAGGAGCATCTATTGCAGCTGGATCCCATGTTCTTGTATAGGCTTGGCCTCCAGGAGCCATCTATGCTACAGGCCTGGCCTCTGGCCATTGCTTCCTGTAGCAGGCACTAAGGATGGGGGATCATCATGGACTGGGAACCCACCACCCTGCCTTGGAGCAGAGCCCTGCAGCCAG
This sequence comes from Cinclus cinclus, assembly GCF_963662255.1. Lineage (NCBI taxonomy): Eukaryota > Metazoa > Chordata > Aves > Passeriformes > Cinclidae > Cinclus > Cinclus cinclus. The sequence continues at coordinate 4,344,556 of NC_085060.1, forward strand.
AAGAGAGCGGTGAAACAGGCAGGTTCACCCCTAGTCCCTAGGCTCCTGCTCTCCCTGGCTCAGAGGAGGGAGCTGGCCGCAGCATCTCAGTGTCACCAGCACGAAGGACCAGCCTCCGAACAGAACCGCCACTGGGACAAGACAAGATGGAAGTGCCCAAACATGCACACTCATACAGGGACACACACACGTACATGGGGCAGGAGAGCAGGTGGGCACACACTTACTGGAACTGCTCTCGCTGTCACTGGTGTTTGATGTCACGCCCTCTGCAAAGCAACCAGAGAGATCCCCTTCAGAAGGAGCGTGGGCAGGAGGCACGAAGGCACCCTGGCTGTCACCCAGCACTACTGACCAAGGGCAGGACAGCGCCGGCCTCCCAAAAAACCTGCAGCCCAGCACCCACTGGGACGAGTCTGTGCCACATGGGCAAGGGCGGCACCTTTCACCCTTTGCTGGGAACCCGGGGCCATGCAGGGTGATGCTTCCAGGAGAAGACATGGAGGCCAGGAGGGCCTGCCTGGTAGATGTGAAGGCACTGGGCTTCCCAGGCTGAGGGAAGGCGGAGTGCACAGGGAGGAGAATGCTGGTAGGGGAGCAGGTGCAGCATGCACATGGCGGGCAGAGGAGGGCACGGCTGTGCTGGCACAGGGATGGGGAGCCTACCTCAGGGGATGAGGCTGGGATGTACAGAGACAAGACAGTGACAGAATGGGACAGAGTTTGGGGCTTTGCTTGCTCAGGCTGATCCTAGTGCTGCGACCACCTCACAGAGGCTTGCTGGCCGCTGCCTGCCCCGGTCAGGCTCTGCACTGCTTGGGGGTGTGGAGCTTGGCTGGGAACTCAGCCCCAGCTGAGAACACCATGGGGCTCCTGTGATTATTCTGCAATTCTGCATATGTGGTAACCCAGAGAAAGGTCGGAACACCTCAAAATGTTGTCACCCACCCCATTTCTAGTAGAACCATCATGGCCACTTCCCACCCACAATGGCAATGGCTCCGAGTGCTAAAGCAACAACCAACCCAGATAGGAGCAGGAATAAGAGGATGAGGAGGTGCAGCAGGCACTTAGGGCTTGGCCAACAACCCCAGGCAGTCTCCCCCATCCCGTCCCACGTGCAGCAGTGGCACCTTAAGCCCCACAGCCTGTACTGACACACGCGGGGTCCCCGGCAGGGGAGCAGCACCCAGGGCTCCTCCTGCCCCGCACCCAGGGAAGCACAGCTGCCCCAGCCAGAGCCCAGCCACTCCCCAGGCACCACCAGCCACAGAAAGGGAACAATGTACATCAGAATTCAACTTACTCAGGTTCTTTGCTCCATAATAATCGTCACTTAACCCAGGGAAGTCCTAATTTCACAGACAGCAAGAAGGGGGAGAGGGGGAGAGAAGACAGCGCAGGAAAGGGAAGTCAGAGGGATGGGGGAGACAGAGCCAGACCAGCATTAGTGACAGGAGTGCAGAATGGCCCAGAGCTGCAACTGCAAGTGAGGTTAAATATTTTCAGAGCTGACACCATCAGCCAGCTGCCAACATCTTGCCTTGTGTGGCTGGACCACCTCCGCCCCCTAAGCTCACTCTCCCTGCCAAAGAGCCCACAGGGGCCACCCTGGGTCTGGGGAGGGCAGGGCAGCCACAGCAGCATTGGCGGGCACCAAGCAGTTGCAGCCCTGAGCTGCTGGCACAGGGGTTGAAGTGTTTCTCCTCGTGGATTGTACGGGCAGGCCACGGTGGCTCTGTGCTTCCCCGGCACAGCCTGGCCACTCTGAGGCCAGGCACAGCACACAGTCCTATAACACCTGTGCTTATCAGCTGCCCCACACCACAGTGCTTGCACAGGCTGTGGAAATGTGAGCCAGAGACCTCCCTACTGCAAGCTGGGATGGACAGTGGCAGAGCACAGGGAGGGAGCTGGCTGCGTGTCTGTGATGCAGGCAGGTAAAGAGAGTGGCCTGCCCCATCCCCATGCTGTGTCATCTCACTGCAGGGCAGCCAAAAGCGAGCTCCCAGCTTCAGCATGGATCTCACTGGAGCCCAGCCATTTCCAGGCACTACTAGAGACAGGCAGACACACAGACAACCCTCAGCACGGGCCAGAGGCTTCTGCTGTCGTCTGCTAAAATCACCAGAAACTGGAAGCAGCTTGTCATGGGCAGCAGAGGGATGAAGGCAGCCCTTGGAGCGGCCCAGCAGCAACCTCCTGCCTCTGTATGACACGCAAGACAGCCCCAAAGGGGATGGGATGTGTTTGGTGTGCTGGCACTGGGGTATAGACACAGCTCTGCCTTGTCCACCACCCCTTTCCAGAGGTGTGGGCACTGCCAGCCTGGATTCTTGCCCAAGGAGTGGATGCAGCTCACCATTTGGAGGAGGGGTTGGGTGAGCAGATCCAGTGCTGCCCACATTGGGGCAAGAAGATAAACACCCTGCCTTTACTGGGAGTCCTGGGGTGGCGAGAGCTGTGGACCCCCAACATCTGTAGCCAACTACCAAAGATGTGCCTCAATCATGAGTGGGCAGCAGGGTCATGGCTTCCCTGTGCCCACAGGGCTTAATCTGCTGGAAGGGCTCTCCAAAGGGAACATGCAGCTGTAAGTCACTTCTATAGAAGATGGAGCTGGGACTTCCCCAAGCCCTGAGCCCTAAGAGGGACAGGAGAAGCTCTGCAGGAGGCAGCCAGCCCCTCACTTGGAGGGAAGCAGGCAGAGGGAGGGAGCAGAGCCTGCAGCAAAGTGGGGAGAGCAGGGGGAGGCAGAGCAGGGAGTTGGGTGGGTTTAAAGTTGGATGAAAAGATGAAGACGTTGAACATGAGAGAAAGGAAGAGTGTGCCAGACTGCAGCTGTTGCTTTCATTTCAAGCTCCAGTTTCACCCTAGCTGCTGGCAGGACTGTGGAGCACAGACCTGAATACAGGCAGGTGCCAGGACCCCTGGCTATGGAAATGAGCTGAATCTCTTCCCTCAGGGCAGGGAACCTGAGGGGTGCAGGCTTGCCCTCTCTGGCCAGCTGCTACTTACGTTCCTGTCCGCTGCTCTCCTGGGCCAGGTTCTCTTTGCTCTTGTAAAATGGAAACTTTCGAGAGAGGCGAAAACTCTTTTTACGTTTCGTTTTGATCGACTGAAGAACATGGAGATGGAAGGGAGGACAGAAAAAACAATGGTGTTTAATGCATGTGGGGAAAATTAAAATGAAGAGACAATGAGGAACTGTGCCAGGGCAGTCACCCTCACAGGAAATCATGGAGATTACATGAGAACAGTAATGTAGGAAAAAAATTAAGCACGGAGAAAAAACATGTGGGTAGGGATGCTGGGAAGCTGATGGGGCAATCAGCAGCTCTGCAGGGGTAGCCAGCCTGATCTTCCTTGCTTGTTGGCATGTTAGGCACTGCTCGTGAGGTGAGAGGGCAGCTACCTTCACCAGCTGTCTGCAGGCAGCTCCAAGCCATGAGCTCTGCCACCCCATCACTCCAAATATGGGTCCTTCCCCAGTACTTTCACACCATCCTGTGCTCCTCTGCTCAATCACTGCATATTCATGGAGGGTTTGTGCCAAGCAGATGTGGGCCTGGGGCAGGTCCAGTCTTTTAGCTCTTTGCCTTGAGATTGCTTGAGCTGCCCTATGAGGAGCTTTTGCTGCTGGGACTCATCCTGCCCTCACTAGTTACCAGCTCCAGGTGCCCCACTGACCCCCAGATAAGCACTTACCCTATTGGATTCAATCATGCCAGTCCTGGCGTGGAACTTCACTGTTTTCAACCGTGCTCTCTCCTTCTTTTCAACCCTGATCAGGAGAGAAAGAGTCACTAGTCCCATCCATGTGCCCTCCGTGCTGCCCACATGGCTCCTCAGGCAGCTCCAGGCACCCTTGGGTGGTGGCCCCATTGGCAAATGGAAGCTCCTTCCCAGGGAGAGTCAGATGTGGAGCTGCCTGCTCAGGGTCTAGCCCAGGCCAGTGTCTCCAGGAGCAGGAAAGGAGCCAAACCAGCCTTCCCAATAGGGATTGAGGACAGACTCAAGACTGTCTTTGCAGACCTAAAGGCAGCAGCAGCCAGCTCCCCTGCTCTCTGTGACTTCTCACCTCACATCAGGACCTGGCTACAGAACTGGGCAGATCAACAGAGGACACAGGGACCAGCTCTTGCTGCTGTGACTCTGCTCTCACACAGAGACCCAGACTAGCTAACACCAAGTCCCCATCCCCAAAGGGACCACAGAGGAGGTTGACCACACCCCTCCTCACCTGGAGTCTCACCCAGCTTTGGAGAAAACCTGCCTACGGAGACCTGCACACAGCCCCCAGCTTGCAACCAAGGTGCCCTGCACCCTGCACAGGTGGACTGGGACCACAGGGAGATCCCAGCCTGAGCAGAGCCCCGAGGGTTGCAGGACTTGCAGAGTTTGGGGAAGTCCTGGGGTCACCAAGTGTGACAGCTCCTGCTGATGGACACTCACCTCTTCTTGCTGGGGATGACCCCAATCTGCTCGCTCTCGCCGTGGGGTGTGACGAGCCTGGCTTGCCACCACTCATCATCAGAGGCGTTGATGACGTGCAGGATATCCCCGTAGGAGAAGCTGAGTCCCTGGCTGGGCAAGCAACTGTCCCGGGTCCGGTCATAGTCAAACAGGGCTCTGTGCAGGAACAGAGAGGAGTGATGCCTTCTCTGGGCATGGCCAGGCAGTGAGGACAGCAGCAATGCCAACCTCCTAGGGCACTGACATCTTCACACCTTAAAAAGTTTAACCCCAAACCCTGCCAAGGTCAGCAGTCCTGCCAGCCACCAGCACATCCCTCGGCTGGCAGGCTCAGCACAAGCCCCGAAGAGTGCAATGCAGGAACAACAGTGCTGGACTGAGAGAACTCACTACTGACCCCAGCGGCAGGATGCACATGAGCCATAGATGCACTGAAAGCGTCTGTGATTAGTGAGCAGCTCAGGCCCACAGCAGCAGCCTTCAGGAGGGCTGCTCCCCTCCCCACCATCCCTCTGTGGCTGTGGGGCCAAGGAATGGGGAGCATCAGACCCCACTGCTGGTGGGTGGTTGCACAGGCAGAGATCACCAGACCACCAAGGCATTGAGCACAGCTTTTATTTATGTACAGAGCCTGTGAATGAGGAATGCATCTCAGAGCATACGTATCTGCTTCCACAACTGATCATTTTCATACCCCTAGACACTTCCCCTGAGAACAGTTTATTTAGTGCAAAATCATCTTCAAAATTAAACTAACCAGCTACAGAAAAGACTTCACTTTTTTACTCGAGGAGCATTAATACTTTTCCCACACACATACATCACACACAGCACTGCAGCCTGTACCCATAAGCTACTCTTGGTGGCTTTACCTGCAGCTTACTAATGTCAGATCACACAAATTGTGTTTGCTTTGATGCATCAACTTACAAAAAGACAAATAAAGGGAAGAGTCACTAAAAGCAGTGGCAGCACAACCTCTGTATTAGCTCCTGGGACACTGGCCCCACTGGCCCCCAGCCCAGCATGATTCCAGGCACTGCAAACACTGGCTTGCTGCTGGCTTAATCCTGGCCCTAATAAACCTTCAAGCAGGAGTGACATCCTCTGTTCTGCTCATTACCCCCTTCCACTGTGGGGACTCCATAGAGAGCACAAAAGCACACTGTAAGTGGAAGGGGTGAGGGATCATGTGGCATGTCCCTGTGGAGCAGCAGAGTTTAGAGGGCATTTCTGCCAGGGGAGTGCTGGGCTATGAAACCTTTCAGGGCACTTGGAGCTGGGTCTTGAACAGGAAGAAAGGCTGCCCCATGGGGTGGGCTCTCTGGGACAAGACCCAATCTGCCCTATGCATCCAGAGACATTCAGCCACCAGATCTGTTCTATTTGCCCAGCTTGCTCAGGGCTGGGGCAGCTCTTGTGCTTGTTTCCTCTGCAGGGCAGCGGGGCTGGAGCTGGCAGCAGAGCACCAATGGGTGCTTTGGCCGGGGGTAACTGAGCCTTGCAGGCAGCTCCAGGCCAAAAGATAAGGCTGCATGTGGCTGACAGGCTGCTCTGAGGTCAGTGCTGCTGGCCAAGGCCCTGGGGAACTGGTCAGGCCGGTTCCCAAAGGCAGGCAGGCTGTGAGGAGCCCTGCCCACTGCATGCACCCTGCCCTGCAGAGCAGTGCAGGGCCCATGCTCCTCCGGCAGCCACCGGCATCCCAGGACAGGCACAGCAAGACCTCTGCACGGGCAGGACACCTGCAAAGCTGGCATGGCTGCCCCAAGGCACGATGCTCCAGGAGACCTGAACCCTGGCTGTGCCGGCCTGCAGGAGCCACCATGGCTCTGTGCTCCTCCGGGTGCACAGACGACAGCTCCACTCTATCCCCAGGCCAGCTCACAGCACTCACAGCCAGGACAGCAGATGGTTTGGCTGCAGGGCAGGGAAGCAGTGCCAAGGACTCTCATGGCTTCCTCCTGGTGCCCAGGCACAATGCCTGCCTGACCTCCATCCCAACCCAGCACGGCCTCATCGCTGGCAGACTTTGCCCTGCGGCAGTGCAGGGAGGTGACAGGCAGGAGGTGAACCTTCCTTGTCCCTGCCTTCACTGCATGAAACTCCAGCACCCCCAAATTGGCTCCAGCAGGCACTGTGGTGCCCAGCTCCAGCCCCCCAACAGCACACAGGATGCAATGCAGCCATACAGGGCTGACTCAAGCAGTTGGGTAGCAAGTCCTCTAATTGATGTCCTGTCCACAGTGCAGCAGCTCAGCTGGTTTCGGGTAAACTGTGCTTGAAACTACCCCGCCCAGAAGGGCTGGGGCAGTCTGGGCACCCAGCAGTTCTTACAAGCACGTTTGCAGGGCGTGTGTCAAGCAATGTTGACAAGGGCCACGTTGGGGAAAAGCTCTCCCCCCTCTCAACAAGGCACAGCCCCGCTTCACCTGTGTATGTGTGAGGGGACACAGTGCTGTGGAGGCCTCCAAAGCCCCATGGGGGGATACACCAAGAATTAAGAAATGCTGTGAGTAGCACAGAGGCAACAGGGAGTTCTCTGGTTCACAGGAATACTTTGATACATGAGCACCTTTCCAGGCAGAGAACAGGCTCAAGTCTGACAGGACCCAGCATAAACCCTCCTCCACACATGAGGGTGTCCACAGGACAGGAGGGGAGTGAGGGCAGTACAACACTGCACCCAGCTTGTCACCACACCCCCAGGGAGCCCTGAGATGCTAAATCGAGCAAGATGCCTGCAGAGACTTGTGTGAAGGTGTGAACCACAGGAACCCGGAGCTGCAGCTCTCCCCTCCTGCCAGGCCAGGCTTGCAACATATCCACCATGCCTGAAGTCCCTCTGCATGGAGCAGCCAAGCTGTGGCAGATGCAGCCTTGGCCCTTGCAATCCTTCTCGAAGGGAAGGAGAAGAAGCATCCCTTGTTCCTGCCAGCCTCACCTGCAACAAGCTGTGCAGGGTGAGGATTTACAGGATTATTTTAATTACCAAGTTAAAATTACTCATTAGCTTTCATCCCACTGGTGATGTGGCAGGCAGAAGGTGGTAGGGGTTGTCCTGTCCACACAGGACTTGCAGCAGCTTGAGCTGCATGGTTGTTTAACCCCTGCCTGCCTGTCCTGCACCTGGCTCCAGACCAAGAGTGTTTTGAGGGCTCAGAGCAATAATCCTCCTAAGAGCTCATCTCCCATCCAGCCAGATCCTGCCAGGAATGGCAGAAGGAGACAAGGAGAAGCCTGTTAGCTGGTTCGAGGAGAGTGCCCTGAAAGCTGCCACGAGCTGCCTGGGGCAGAAGCAGGGCTGGATGCTCACCATTCCCCAGTTTTCCAGTGGCCCTCAGTGTGTTGGCCTGACCAGTGGCCACCCAGGCTCTGTAGAGACCACTGCTTTCCAAACCAGAGCAGTCCTTGGGAGAGGCATTCGAGCACCCAGCCTTGACAAGCCCCGCTTTCCCTGCTGCACCCTCCAGGCTCTGTGATGCACCCATGGCACTCACTCACTCACTCCTCTGGCCCCAACACACCATCCTCAGAGGCACTGCAAGCCCAGGCTGAAGCGTGACCACCCCTGCACCCCAGGCTGTGGGATGTGCCCGTGCAGGGCTGCAGAGCCTTACCGGACGTAGAGCGATCTCTTCTCGCTTGTGCGGAGCGAGCCGGAGCCCGAGCTCATGCTGCTGTTCATCATCTGCTCCCGCAGGTCGTGGATCTTGGACTCGAAGCGGCTGTACTCTGTGGGGACAGGGCTGGTCAGTGCAGGCACAGCTGATCCCCGTGTCCAGCCAGGCCTGTCCACAAGGCATCTTGCCCACGAGCTCGTCTGTCCCCGTACACGAGGGAGGGCAAAGCTGAAGAGGTTACAGAACTCTGCAGGAGTCCAGGCAGGGCATCTCGAGCAGGCAGGGCTCCAGCTGCTCCCAACCCCACCACAACTTCCCACACAGCAGCTCAGGTAAGTGCTGCTGTGATTTCCACTGCTGCAGAACTGCAGCTCCACGAGGGAATGGCTGGGCACGGCTCGGCTAGCTGCTGACCTATAGAGCAGTTCAAAACACAGAGAGAGAGTGGGAGACCCTCCAGGAGACCATTGCCCACGAGCTGGAGCCCTGAGACACGACTGCAACCACTGGGGGAGTCCCCAGCCACCGCTTTCCTGGCAGCAAAGACCTTCTCCTCAGCAGGAATGGGGAAAGGGAGGCAAAACTCAAAGTCCCCGCCCTTGGAAGAGGAATTCACCTTTTGCTTCTACATCCCAGCAGCAAAGACGTGCAGGAAGAGCTGGGGAACCCTCCAGAAGACACCAGCACCTTCCTGCCAGGCAGCAGGGCAGGAGCAGCCGCCACCCCGGCACCCGTCACTGCGCCAGCCCGACCTTCAGCCAGTGTAAAGGTCGGGCTGACACACAGAGGGTGGAGGCACCAGGCCTCCCTACCCAGGGCTGAATGAGGAAAGGGCAGCTGTGGCTCCAGGAAAGCTGCTGGCACTGCCACAGCTGCCAGATCTCACCTCACACCCTTGATTTTGTCCCTTGGGCACACCTTGCAGTTACAGCTGAGAGAGGACCAGCTTCATCTGTCCTGTAAGACTTGCCTAGAAAGTCTTGTCCACAACTTAGTGGTTTAGACGTGGCTTAGGTTTTAATTCGGGGGAAGGGAGCACAGCAGCTCAGCTGTGGTGGGCTTGTGGAGCCAAATCTCATTTGGGGAGCAGCAACACTACTCAGAAATGCTCTGTGGGCTTTGTTTGGGACCCAGCCCCTCTCCCACGGACTGTCAGTGCAGACAAAAGCCGGGCTGGGGTTATGGCATGATGCAGCTGCAGCTCAGGATTTCCTGAGTCCCCAGCCCTACAGCCTGGGTATCTCCCTGCTACACCCGATTGCCAAAGATACATTTTTACTTAAGGATTGAGAAAAAAAAAAAAAAGGCAAAATACACAAAAACTGCCAAGAGACAAACACAAGCTCCATGTGAAGCCCCTTCTCCTACCATGCAAGATCCAGAGTTGCATCCTGCAGGGCAGGGTCAGTTACTTAACGTGGAGACCATGAGAGCCCCCAGCTGCCCCATGCCAAGGGGCACCCACTGCCTCACCTGCCTTCCTGCTGGCAGAGGGAAACACAGATGCAGCAAGGCATGGACAATGCTTATTTCACAAGAAAACTGAATTCTGCCACCAAAGCAGCACCAGGATTTTATTTAGCTCTCAGCAGAGTGAAGTGAGCTTCATCCCACTCATCCCACATCTCTTGCCCCACACAGCTCATTCTGCCCTGGAATACCCATAAACTCTTGAATCCCAGAGGTGCATCTGTCAGAGGCGGGTACAGCTTCTTCTTAAACCCTCTTTGGAACAGAAGCGTGCTTCTTCCCCAGAGAGCACCACTACAACCCTTGTCCCCAGCCAGCTCACTGCAAACCCTGCTGGGGACACAGATTCCCTGCACACCCCACACTGAGGGGACCACTGCTCCTGCTACACAGACAACACTCTTCTCCACAAGAAGTGTGGAGGATGCACAGCCTGGGACTGGGACAGGAAACACAGGGCAAAAGATTTCCCCTCCTCTAGCATCATGGCGGGGGTGTTGGAAGGCAACTTGTGGGTGCCATGGCCCTGCCAGAAATGGTATATACAGCCCCCTGCATGCAGCCCAAGGGCGAAGTTCTCCAATGCCCCCGTTTCAGATGGGGCTGAAAGGGAAATGGAAAGGGACTTTCCTAGTTTTACTGGAGTGGACACACTGCTTGGAAGAGTGGGAAAAGCCCACTGACATGACAGGAAGCACAGACCAGGTTGGCTGTGGCAAACTGAAGGACACAGGGGCTGCTCTGGCTCTAACCCCCCCCGAGAGCAAACACAGTCCTGCCCTATGAAAGGTCTTTCAAAGAGCCACCAGCCCACATCTGCTGCAGCTGAGGGAGGGCACAGAGCAAACCTGGGCACAGAGCCCCAAAGCAAACCTGCTGCTTCCCCCCCAGAGCAGGAGAGGCAAAGTTACTCCAGGACTGAGCACAGGGTACTCCCAGGTGCCATGGGCGTCCTTTTAACTGCACACTTAAACAGTCTGAGACAATGACCAGCAGATCACCCCCAGAAAGGAGCGCTCCTGCCTTTGCTCCCTAACTTAGGGCCACCTCGGCTCTGCACCTTGACTCTCATAAGATCTCCCATGCAGCTGAAACCTTCCCAGGAAGCTCGCCAAGGGTGCAGAGGGGAACTGAGCCAGGGCTGATCCCCACAGTGTTCAACACGTTCAGGACATGCTTATCAAGACTGAAAAATATGTAACAAATGAGCCGGCACCTCTTGCCGTGAGTGCCATCGTGGTGCTGCGCCGTGTGCCAGGATGTTTGCTCTTCTCACTCAGCAGCTCGATAACAACACCACTGTACCCTCCCACTGCTTCTCCCTTTCCAGGGTGTGGGTGTTCCTAGAGCTGGGCCTGATTCTGTCCCCTGGGGTGAGCTCCATGCTGGGAGTGGAATCCCTGAGTGTGCACATGCTATACACCACTATCAACAGGCAAGGATCACCTGCCTGCCCCAAGGATCCCAGAACCAGCACATGTGTGTGACACACCTGCAAATAAGCCCAGCAGAGCCAACAAAGCCATCTGCATCTGGGTCTGCATCTGGGCACCAGGAGACAGCACAAAGGAGAAGGTGTTGGCAGAGGGGAGAGCTACATTGGAAAGCAACTCCTGACTACACACATAAAGCCCTTTTTGCAAACACTTCTGTCCAGGCTCAGGCTTGTTCATCAGCAGAGCCCAGAAATGCTCAGTCAAAGGTTTCAGCCCAGCCACTTGCGAAGACTACTGACAGCTTCAGCCTGGCATTTTAGCACCCTGACCCCAGACACCTTCTCTCTGCACATACACCTCCCTCCACAGGCCTAGGAAAGCAGAAGGAAGTACAACCATAGGCAAAGCTCAGAAGCTTTTAGAGCTCATGGCACAGCCCTGGAACTTCCCTTTGAACTGACTGACTCAGAGAAAGGCCATAATGTGACTTTTTGTATTTTCAGGTGAGGAATGTCAAAGCTTTGTTGCATGGGGTGTCAGGAGGGGGAATTGCCAAATCCAAGCACTGGTGATAGCAACAGGCAAAGGTCAGGGGGAGAAGTGCTCAGAAAGAATGGACCTCACAAAAACTCGAGGAACCATCACTCCCCTCCTTGACAGCAGGCAGCAGAGGTCAAAGGTGCTGGTGCTCAGAAGAAAGGCAGGACAGCAGCTCCTCTTTCTAACCTTTCTTCATTTGGTCTTTGCTTCTTTTCCCTCCTGGTATCTGGCAGGACAAAACAGGGAGGGCCCCTCATCCCCCAAGACTTGCACAAGCAGCCTCTCTTCCCCTTGGAGCCCGAGCAGGGTCAGACACAGAGCACACTGTGCTCATCCAGCACCCCAAGGCAAGCCCTGCCCACACTCAGGTACGAGAGACAGGTGCCATCCTTCACCTCTACTAGGGGAGAAGAACTTCTCAAATCCCCTTTCCACCAGCATCTCCTCCTCTAGCCATCCTAAAATCCAGCTCTCCTGCTCTTTCCACATAGAAAACATAGAAAAGGCAAACATTTGAGAGCATGTGGCTCATTGAGTGGGCCCAACCTCACACCAGGGAGATCTTTCTCCGTGACTCCCAGCCCTTCAAGCCTCTGGAGCACTGAGGGCTACTTCCAAGATACAACAGCCCGTACTCCACAGCCACAATACTGCCTCCCGGGATGGCTGCAGCCCCTGTACCAGGTGCTAATGCTCACACATGCCAGGAACCATCACAGACAAGGAAAGTCACCAGTGACAACACACTGACATTTCTGCCTTGGTTTAAGGGGGTTTTAAAACATCTTGTCCAGTTTGACATTTGACATTTAAGAACCACTCTTGGTTGGTGTCTTTGCCAAATCTCAAGTGGCAAAGAGAGCCAGAAATACGAGAACATTAAGTGCTTCCTGGAAAGAAAGAGAGAAAAAAAAAGCCAAAACAAACAAACCCCACACCCACAGCACAACCCAGAGCAGCACCCATGACTCCTTGCCCCAGTGGCCCCTGCCATGGGATGGAGGAACAGTGGAGACAGGGACCAGCAGGACATGGCCCAGCGATGCCATAGAGGCACAGGACGAAGGGCATGCCTAGGGTGGGACATCGGCCTCCTTGGAGAGGACTAGAACAGCTGGTGGAGACAGCCAGTGGGGCCCAGGACAGGCACGTTTTCCAGCGGACGGGATCGGCTGCATCCCAGCACGTGCACGGCGCCGTTCTGGGCACGGCCGCAGCCCCGGGACCAGCCCCGGCCCCTCGCTGGTTGGCGGGGCACCCAAACAGAGCTCGCCCTCCCAGCCCACGGGCCACGCTCCAGAGCTACCGCCCAGCGAAGCTTTGTGCGGGCAGCTGCCCGCTCCCTTCCCGCTACCCCCCCGCTGCTCACCCCGGGACCACCAGCCCCCGCCGCTGCCGCGGGGATCGGAACCCGGCCACAACGAAAGGCTCGGGGTGGCGCCGCAGGTGGGATGCTCAGAGGTGGGGACGAACCCCAACGCCGCAGCGACGCCCCGGTTCCGGCGCCGGCCGCACCGCGGTCGCTCTGCAGGACCCCTGAGCTCTCCCGACCACGGGGGTCCCTCCAGCTAAGCCCGTGGGACCCCACGGAGCCGGGCCTCGCGGCGACGCCCTCCGGCAAGCAGAACTCTTTCCCCTCCCCCGAAGACGACCCCGTCCCGTCGAACTCCCCCCGCGGCCCCGCTGCCGGTGGGGTCCCGGCCGGGCTGCCCGTGGGCGCTCACCTGCAGGCGGGGCGGCCGCGGCCCCGCACCCGCCCGGCCCGCACACAAAGCGGCGCAGGCACGGCCGGCGGGACGCCGCGGCCCCGCCCCTTCCCCGCCGACCAATCCGCGCCCGCCCCTCCCCCGGACCCCGCCCCTCCGGCGGAGCCACGCCCGCAGCTGCCCCCGCCCCGGCCTCCGACCCGCGCGCCAGCCACAGCCCCGCCCCCTCCTCTGCATAGCCACACCCCTCATCTACATAACAGCACACCTCATCTACATATCCACGCCCTCCGTCCGCATACACACCACCCCATCTATATAACCACACCTTCGTCTGCATAACATCAGTCATCCGCATAACCACACCCCTCATCTGCGTGTACACACCCCCTCATCTACATAACCACACCCTTCATCTGCATGACCCCGCCCGCCTCGGTCGCGGTCCCGGTCCCGGTCGCGGTGGCCCGTGGCGGTACCTTCGGGTCGGTACTGCGCGATGATGGTGACCGTCTGCCCCGCCCGCTTCAGCGCCGCCGCCGCCTGCTCGTGGGTGGCGTTGCGAAGGTTCACTCCGTTCACCTGCCGGGACAGAGCGGTTCCGCTAAACCACACCCATGCGGGCACGAATCGAGGGCGTCTGCCCCGTCTCTCTACCGGTACCCACACTCCCAGAGCTTCATCACTCTGCCACCACATGCCCAGCACCACGCCTGGTACTGGCACTTCCAATACCGGCATCCCCAGTAGTAGCCGGTTCCTGTCCCCGGGTAGCCCAGGCACCAGGGCCGCTCCCACCGCAGGAAAGGCACGCCAAGGCACACACCGGTGTCAATACACCCGCACCCGGGATGAATCCCACAGAACTGTGCTTTGGGGACAGGTGCTCACCCTGTGGGAGGCTGTGGGAGGCCATGAGGGGATAGTGGGTGCCCCAGCGACTCACCGAAAGGATACGGTCTCCCCTCCGCAGCTCCCCGCTGAGGTCAGCAGGGCCTCCAGCCAGGATGAAGGACACAAAGATCCCCTCGCCATCTTCCCCTCCAACAATGTTGAAGCCCAGGCCGGTGGAGCCTTTGTGCAGGATGATTTTTCGGGGCTCCCTGTAAGGACACATAAGGGACAGGGAGATATCAGGGTGAGGAGCAGCAAAGCTGGTGACAGACCAAAGCTGTGCCCAGGGTTCGTGGCACATTGGTGGGGCTGGAGTCACCCGAGTGCAGCCTGGTGTGACTCAGCCCTCAGCACTGTGGAGACTGATAAACCAGAAGATGTGTAGTCGGTGTGACATGAGACACAGCATGGACAGACACAGAGCATCCACTGTGAAATGACACACAGGAACACTGAACTGCATGGTGGCATCAGATGCCGTGAGCCAGAAGAGTGGGATCAAGCCCCTCCAAGAATGGCAAGTGTGCCTACACCCCCATGCACCCCTCCACAGACCCTGCACAGCTTAACAGAAGTCCTAAATTTTTTTATGATTACTTAATTCTATCACAGCTCAAACAATAGGCAGGAAAAAGCAGGAATACGTCCTGGCATTGCATCCTGTGTCCATTTTTGTCTGGGAGAAAAAAAAAATGTGATGGGAAAAACAGCGGCTCCCAGCTCAAGCTCTGGATTTAAGTAAGGAATGTCAGACAATTAGCACAGGCTGGTGGTGATTGTCAGCCAACATCATACTGGAGACCATCAGTGCATTTGCTGTGGCTGGATCCTGGACACTTCCCTGGCCACCACAAGGACCAAAGGTCTGACAAAGGCCATGAGCTCAGCAGCCTGATCAACCACTCACCCACCAGGTATCAGAGGAAAATCTCTGGGTTGTGCTAGGAGAGGTGCTGGAGCCCAGGCATGGCATTAAGTGAGGGCACTCTAAAATCCTGGCAGACTTGTACTAAGAGGACTCTGAGGCACTGAAGTGGGGGGGCTGGAACACACCAGAACAGACATCAGGAAAACCGTGGAAATGCTTGGTCAAAAGGTGCTGAACCCCAAGTTCTCAAGACATTACCAGTGCTTGGCTTAGGGGGAGTTGTGAGGGGGCAGGGAGGGCTGCAGCCATCAGTCCCTCTGCAGCAAAGCTGTGCCTAGGGCTACAGTTCTCTCAGGGGAAGAAATAGGTCAGGTTTCTGGGTCTGCAAACCCTGCCTGCAACCAGGAGATGAGCTTGCTCTGCCCCTTGGGTTTTGCTGCTGACCAAGCAGTGTGCTGGAAGCACAACCTCAACTCAGTGTAGGGGAAGCATCCCCAGCACCCAGGAGGACCAGACAGTTTGGTGGAAGGTAAAGAGACCCTACAACAATAAGGAGACAAAATGAAGCCCCAGACAGGTACATCACAGGTCTCAGTCATGACGTGCACTCTTGGCTTCCATCCTCCTCACAGGAGGCATGACACGGCTCCTCCAGGCAGATCCCATGCTGAATGTCACAGTGTTAACACTGGAACCTTGGCACAGAGCAGCTGAGGGGATCCTCAGGGGCTGTGCTGGGTCTGGGTTGCAGTGATGGAGCTCACTGGAAAACAGATTCTTTGGTTCCCAGCCCTAGGTGCTGCAGGACATGAGGGTCACTGGAGCCACATCCACATCTGAGCAGCATTTGTGCCCATGGGAGGGGGGAGAGTCTGGATACTGGACCTCTGCTTTCCCTAAGGAATGGCTGTCAAGAGCCTCATGGGAGACAACTTCTTTTTCAGGGCAGCTGCTGCATTTCCCCACACCAGAAACCTGCGTTTGGACCACACTGGTCCCAGTACACAATCTTGGTACCAACAGACCTGCAGCGATGACACTGTCCTGGGGGGTCAGGGATACACATGAGGCTTTCAGCACTGTCCTGGGAAGCATGAGGGTGGTGCTGAGCCCACTGCAGGCTGTGGATCTGTTGGGTAGCAAGGGGCTGTGTCTGTGAACATGGGCCCAGTGGTGCCAGCTTGGCTGCAGTGGGGCCCTCCACAAGGCACCACCATCCTCTAGTGGCCACCAGCACGTGCTGCACCAGAGCCACTGTGGCTTGCCACTGCCGAGCCATTGCTGGTGTCACTGTCACTGGCAAGCCACTGCTGAGCCACTGAAAAGCCCTGACCATATCACTGCCATTGGCAAGCCACTGCTGAGCCACTGCTGGGCCATCACTGTGCCATTGCCACTGCCAAGCCACAACTGAGCCACTGCTGAGCCCTTCCTGTGCCATTGCCACTGGCTGTGGCCCGCCTAGGCTGGGTTGCTCTTTCTGCTCTCTAGTCCACAAACAGGAATATTGGCACATGCAAGAAGGGACACCCTGCTGCGACCAGGGTCTCTGGTGTGTTTTCCAAATACTGGGACTCAATCTGTTCTGTAATGGGAGACAGAGTGCTCCTGCCTGTGGCATCATTCCCTAGTGCCCTGACAGCACAGAAGTTGCTACACCTGGTGAGGATGCAGTGCCAGAAATAGGCTCTAGAACTGGCATCAATGGTGCTGAGACCAGTGGGAGAGGTGGGGTGTGGGTGGAAGGCAGTGCTGCACAGGTCATGGTGTGCAGAGACACCCAGCTGTGGCTGAGCACCAAGAAGTGATAAAGTCCCGTGACAAAGTGAGTGCAGACACTCTCCAGGAGGACTGGCAGACCTGACAGCAGATGGCAAGTCAGGGTCTCCCACTCCAGCACCCACCACTGACGTGCAGAATGGGAGAATCCTGGACAAAGCTACTGCATCTTCCACTGTAGACACACTTCCAAAACCAGCCTGCAACCTTGTTCCAAACAGCAGAGCCAGCCCTAAGCCTAAGTCAACTGTTGGTCCTTAGAAATCAGCCTAAGCCCCAGAGTCCCGGCCCTGGGGATAGCATATTCAGAGAACTGGCCCCAAGGCTATGACAAGAAGAGGGTAAGCTGTAAGAATCAGCTGGTAGAGCAGGACTTTCCAGGTCTCACTTTCCCACCCTCAGCTTGAGGCTTTGGAGAAGTTTTATACTGCATTTAGGCTCAGAGCAATGTTTTCTTCACGCTCCTCTTTTATTTCCTGGCTTCAGGAAACAAATCTGTTCAGGCAGCATAAAGGATTCTTCTGGGGCAAAGGTGGCTGTGCCAGGGCTGGACAGGAGGCTGTCAGGTCAGGGGCTGGCAGTCATTGAAACTGCACCTGAGTACAGGTGGTTTGGGATGCCAGTCTCAGGGAGTGTGGGAGAGGCCCCACATGTTTGCAAGGCTGTGCTCCCCCTGGCCCTTCACCCTTGGCACAGCTCCACCTGGGAACACCCTGGGAGCCTGTGGCATGGCTGGATGGCACCCTAAGGGCAGGGAACACCTCGTATTCCAGGTATTGTAAAATAAGAACGAACTGAAATCCAGTTGTGTAAGGTTTGTGAAAGAGTAGGAGAGGGAATGGAGAGGGAGTGAATGCAGCAAGCCAGAGATTGACACAGCAGGGCTGGTCTCGGGGGGTGAGCACAGAGCTCATTATGGAGACCTCAGGCATTGCACCAGGCACCTACAAATGGCCTTTCCAGGCTCTGCACTGGCAGTGAGGATGACATTGAGCCACCACAGAGAAAATGGGAAGTGAGGGAATGAGAAGGAGCATGATGGGGATGCTCATGCCTGGTACTCACCTGGTGAAGTCATCATCTCCGATCATGTGCCGAGGGATAGGCGAGTACCGGGATGGAGTCACCTGGGGAGGGACGGGATAGGCAGGCTTGTTCTCAACGCTGCCCAGGTAGCCCAGACTGGAGTTATGGCTTATGTGGTTGTCAGCCAAGGCTGAGAAGGCTGCAGGGGAGGAGAAGGTCATCAGGAGCAGAAATCCATATACAATGAGGATATGGAGACCAGCCCAGCCCTGCTCCCCACCCCAAGACGCTCAGGTGCCCCACAGCCCCGCGTGCCCAGGCAGTGGCCAGTGGTGTACGTACTGCTGGCGTAGTCGGGGGGCGCGTACATGTCGTTGAGGTGGATGTTGCCGGGCTTGGCCACTTTCAGGTACACCATGTCAGAGGTGTTCTTCAGGGCGGCCACTGCCTCCTCGTGCCGCACGTCCTGCAGGTTTGTGTTATTCACCTGCCAGAGGGAAAGGGCTGGGTGACATGGCTGAGCAGGAGGGCAGGGACCAGTGCAGCCCTGCAGGAGTCGTTTTCTATAGGGGATGTGCCACAGTAGCTCCAGAGGCATGGTCCCATCGTTTTGGGTTTGGCCCTCCTGCCTGCAGCCATTACTGTGCCTGCTCTCCCACAGCAACATCCCAGCAGGAGCCCCAGGGAAGAGGGGTGAAGCTGCTGACAGGATGGGTGCTGGGGTTCAGGATTAACACTGCATCACAGTGGAGCCTGTTCAGCTTGACCTCACAGCTGGCTGTGGCCATGGGGCTTACCGCAAGCAGCCGGTCCCCGATCTGCAGGCGCCCGTCCTTTTGGGCAGCACCTCCCTCGATGATCTTGGTGATGTAGATGCTGTTGTCCCCAGGGATATGCTGGTTCCCAATGCCCCCTGCAATGCTGAACCCCAGGCCTAAGGGAGAGTGAGAATGCAGGTGAAGGACAGACAGATAGGCAGAGTCCTAGGCTGGCACCACAGCCCTGCACCTCACTGGGCTTCACACCCTGCCCAAACTCAGCAGGCAATGACCACCCCGCTGCTGCCTGGGGCCAGCCTGGCTGTGCACTGCACTGTGGGTCTGTCCCATACCCCATGTCCCGCAGCATTCCACACTGCTGGACCACCCTGCGACATCCCACACTGTGGCAGTGCCACCTTGCATCCCACATCCTGTGTGAGGCTGCCCTGCATCTCATGACATCTCACACCATGGGGTCACCACACACTGTCCTGTGGGGCAGTGGGGCACCCTGGCCAAGCGAGCAGAGTGAGGGGTTCACCTTTGGGGCCCTTCATCAGGTTAACCTCCATGATGGTCTCTGGCGGGGGCTGCCGGCGGCGCACCACAAGCCGCACCACGGGGCCTGCTTCCTTCAGGGCCTCCACAGCTTTGCTGTGCACAACCTCAGAGACATCCACGTCGTTCACCCGCAGCACACAGTCGTTCACCCTGTGGGCACAGGATGACCCTGAGCACCCCTGGGGAACTACCAGCCCATGCCACCCTCCTCTGGTCACCTCTGCCACCCTCCTCCAGCCACACAAATGAGGATTGCTCAGGCTGGCCAGATCACGCCCTGCTGGGGTGAGAAAGCGGTCCCTCCCTAAGCAGGGGAGAGCACAGCTGGTCCCTATAGTGCAACCCTGATGGAGATGGGAGATGAGAAGGAAGGCTGGATCCCTGCCCTGGGCTGTAGCGGGATGGATGGGAACAGGAGTCCTATCCAGGGTGGCTACAGGCAGGAGGCTGGAGGCTCAGGGGATCTTGCTGTGGGGAAGAGACATATGGATGCCAGAGGCCATGCTGGGAAAAGGGGTTAGGCCTAGAGGGTCCATGCAGAGATCCTGGGTGACACCCTGGCTACTCCCCCAGCCCTGTACTCTACTCACCCTAGACGTCCATCCATGGCTGCTGCTCCCCCGGGGATGATCTTGGTGATGAAGATACCTGGGTCATCTGGAACATGGGGATTGTCGATGCCTCCCGCTATGCTGAAGCCGAGGCCAGAGTTACCCTGTGGGAAATCAAGTGCCGCGTCTTTTCCCCACGGGCAACTGCTTGCTGCAAGACCTCCTTAAATGGTTTCCCCCAACTGTGGGACTGCCTGGGGCACAGAAGCCCTTACAGCATCTATCACACCCCGGGGTGCCTGGCTCAGGGGGCAGAGGGATGCTGGCTGGAGGAGAGGCTGGCGTTCCTCAGCTGAGTGCTCGGTGCAGCAGCGTGGAGCTCTGAACAGATGGAGTGGGAGAGTGGGAGCCGCCGAGGACCTCCCTCACCACCGCGTCTCCACGGAGAGACTAAGGCAGGCGGGGAGCTGGGGGAAGAGGAGGTGGTCCTTGGCTGAGAAAACCTCCCCTTGCTGGCTGCTCCCCAGGAGGAGACACCAATGCCGCAGCCTGAACAGACCAGCGGGGACTGTGCCAGTCACCAGCATCCCACTCCTGCCCCTCTGTACCCTGGGGTGTAGCCCTAGCACAGAGCCAAGCTGGGGACCAGCAACACTGATGCCAGAATTTACAGGTTTGGGTGGAGGTGGCTATCAGGATGGAGTGGGCTCTCCAGTTCTGTCTCCTTTTCCTCACAGACATGCTTGGAGCATCACTTGAGTTTCTCCTGCTGAATTATGCCTGGGGGGAATGCAGGGACCACAGCTCATCTCCAGGCCATTTCCCCAGCATCTCCAGGATTGAGTGGCTCTGGCCCTGTGCCGCTTCTCCCACTTGCAGGATCCTCATTAGTGACACACTCACAGGCGCTCCTTCCAGATTCATGCTTGATGCAAGTGGACAATTCCTGCCTTTTTTGCTCTGCTTTGAAAATCAGATGGCTTCTCGCCTTGTTTCCTCATGTGGAAGAGCTGACACGTAGTCACATATTATTGTGCCTGCCTCTCTTGTACATGAGTGGGCTCAGGCCAAGTTCTCCTGGCTGCCCATGACCGCAGTGCTCAGTGGGAGATGAGGGGGTGCTCTGCTCTTCCATGGATCTGTGGCTGAGAGGGTCACACTGGAACTCCGTCTCCCCAGGATAATTTAGCACCTACAGCCAGCTGGGGCTTGCACTTCTCCCCAGCAATTGTGCCCCAGCATCAGTTCCTGCAGTGATGCAGAGATGGCTTTATGGCACTCATGACACAGCACCAGGAGTCACCAATGCCTGTCACTGCACAGTGCTCCCAGATGCTCTCAGGCCAGCTGGGATTTGGCTGGTATATGACACAGAAGCATTCAACAGTAAAGAGTCTGAGGCTGCTCTCTTTCCTCTATGCTGGGTTCTCATTACCCTGTGCCTAGCTCAAAAAAAGCTCCTTACTGTCAACAGAGACCAAGCCTGGCTGCAGCAAGGCAGGTGAGATTGCAAAATGATCTCCAGCCATTCCTTGTGCCTGTCTATGGAAGGCCCTTGGTTAGTTATTAAACCCAAAAGTGACCTGGGAGGTGTTAATTTTTATTTTGACAAACCTCAAAAAGGAGTTCAAGCGATTTCTTAGCTGACATCAGGGTCGATGCCAGGGCAGCTCCTGCTGTGGACAGGTGTGGTGGGTAAACACAAAGCCATGTCCCTTTGCAGATTGTGTTTCTGCTATTATTGTCCCCAAAATGCTGTTGTATTTATGCTCGTCTTTACAACAAAGACAAGGATTAATAACAGTGACTGATCAGCGATTTTGGGGTACACTGAGGTCAATTCTGGAAGCCAAACACCCCAGCAAGGGGACAGCCTCACCTGCAGGCACCAGGGTGCTTCTCTTGCATTATAAGAGAGGATTGTTGGATCCCACCAGGGACCAGGTGAAGGGGAAGGACCTGGGAATGGCCCATGGTAGCCCAGGCTGTTAAGCAGTGAGATTCCCTCATGGTTTCTTGCTGTTGGAAAATGAATTGCTACTTGGAGCTTGGAAATAGGGGCATCAGTGAGTGTTGCCTCTCTGTGTAGTCCTACCAGCTCTGAATCCCTGAAACAAAGCTTTTGCCTGTGACTTGGGCCTGGAGCAAGAAGCACTTAGCCCAAAAAGGAAGGAACCTCTGGGCTGATTTCGTCAGGCACGCTGGGGAAGCGGTGGGTGAGGCGGCAGCCCCAGTTAACCTTCCGTCCACCCACCTCTGTGATGCAGAGCCAAGGGAAGGAGGGAGATGACTAAAGGCAGAGAGGAACAGAATAATGAGCGATGCGTCTTCCCCTGCAATGCCGGCCACGCGGCGAGGCTGAGCCGCCTGGCACGGCAGTGAGGGGGAGGCAAGGTGTGCTGTGGAGAGCCACGGGCACCCTCCCACCACAGCCATTCCCAGCCAGCAGGGCTGTGCCTGTCTCTCAGAGTAAACCCTAGGCCAGCTTTTCCCACTCCATCTCCATCCCTCCTCCCCTGCTGCTTCTTGGGCAACGAAAAAGCCCTTCGTGCCCTATGTGCTGCTGGCTTGCCCCTGTATAAACCCCATACATGAGGGGAGCTAATTCTAGCCATGGCTGGTGTGGCACATGCCATCACCTCTGTGTTGCCAACACGGAAAAAACTTGAGCAGGAACTTCCTTCATTGTGGTTTGTTCTACTAAATAACCTGTTCTTGCAGCTCAGCGTCCCAAGGCTGTGTGCCCTAGAGTGACGGGGAGCCTGGTGGCAGGGTGGCTATGGTCCCTGTGCCCAGCTGTGGGGTGCACCTACCTGGGCGCACCCACCTGTGTCTGCACAAGCAGAGTTCCCCACACCTCTGTTTTCTGACAAAGGCAATGACAAAGAGCCTCCTGCCACGCTCTGCACTGATGGGTTTGTGGGGGAGAGGGTGTGAAAGAGGGAGGAAAGGGAGAAACCCTCCTCCCTCCCTTCTGGAGGGGTGTGCAGGGGGAGAGGGGAGCAGTAAGCCCATCCTGGTGGGAGCCAGGCTGGCGAAGCAGGTGCAACACCCATGAAAGCCTCCAGAGAGGGCGGGCAGCAGAGACCAACCTCTCCACATCAGCTGTGCAGGGATGCGTGGGGGGCCAGCTGTGCCAGGGGGTGGGCAAGTGGGAGGAGGCTGCTGGTGGGTGGGTAAGGAGTACTTACCCTTTCCAAGACGATCTCTTCATATTTGAACATCCCATCACTGCCATTCATCTGGAGAGAGGGAGACAGCGTGTTATGACTCTCTGCTGGTCCTGGGGGAATTTGTTTTTCCTCTCTGGTAGCTGAACATGAAGAATCCAGCCTAAAAGCTGCACCATCACGGCTGACAAAACCTTAAATGCAACTGCTTGGGCCTGCCTTGGAATTAAACCATGTGCTGCTTTTCTCTCTGGGCATGAGCCAAATCCCACTGACTTTAATGTACTTCTGTGCAAAGCCTTTATTCTCCCAGCTCATTTCTCCAGCCATGAAAAGGAACACAACCGAAGGCACAAAAAGAAATAACACCTTTGTTATACAGCATATAATTAACCTCAGGAATTCACTGCTTGAGGAAAGGAAGAGAGGGGGTCGGTCCATTTAAAGGGAAAAAAATGTCTGTACATAATAACATAATAAACACCTTCAGCAGCTTATATTTTTTAAATCTTTTCGTAGCATGACTGTATTAACAGGGAATTCAGGATAATTTATTCTACAAAATTAGTTGGGTGCAAAAGAAATTAGCTGGTGTGAGAGAGTGGGGCACAGTAAGAGGTGAAAACATTGTGATGCCCTTATGTACAAAAATGGTGTAGCCTGTCTCAGTGCTGTACACCACACTGATCCCCACGCTTAAAAGTCTCCCATACCCAAAGTATCAAAGCAGAGCTCTTGGAAACATAATGAATAGAAACAAGAAGGGATGCAATTGTAGGCTGTAAAACGGTAAATGTAGACTAAAAAAGAAAAAAAAAAAAGCCATTTTCCTCATAATCAACAATGTACAGGAAAAATGCAGCAGTTTCACTCCAGATTATCAGGATCAGGCCAGAAACAGATGCCAAGGTCTAAAATTTAGCAAGATTTGCAATGCAATTGGCTACTGAAACATCCAACGCTTAACAGTAACAGTTTCAAAGAAAACTGAGTAGGAAGGGAACCCAAAGAGTCATGGAATCCAACTCCTGGCCCTGCATGGTCCCCCAACAATCCCACCATGTGCCTGAGAGTGTTGTCCAAATACTCCTTGAGTTCTGGCAGCCTTGGGGCCGTGACCGATCCCTGTTCAGTGCCCCACCACTCTCTGTGTGAAAAAACTTGTCCTAATGTCCAACCTAAACTTCCCCTGGCACAGCTTTGTGCCCTTCCCTCAGGTCCTGTCACTGAGCGCCTGAGAGAAGAGATCAGCATCTGCTCCTCTGATTCCCCTCACTAGAAAGCTGCAGACTGTGGAGAGCTCTGTCCTCATTCTCCTCTTCTCCAGGCTGAATAGAATAAGCCAAATCACCTCACCCTTTGCTCATATGGTCTCCTCTAGATCCTTCACTACCTTTGTAGCCTCCTTTGGACACTCTAACAGATTTACAACACTTTATTGTGGCCCCAGGACACGAGGTGAGGCTGCCCCAGTGGGAGCAGAGCTGGACAATCTCTCCCTTGCCCATCAGGTGATGCTGTCCCCCCTGCACCCCAGGCCAAGGTTGGCCTTTTTGGCTACCAGGGCACACTGTTGATTCAAATTTATTTTCGAGGGGGCTGAACTCAACCTCGTAATTTGGGTCATTCTGGGAAGCAAGGAATGGGAAATGGGTAGTTCTGTATGACAAGGCAGAGGCAGTGGAACCCTGGACTCGGCAGGCAAACATCTCTCCCACTGTGCAGTCCTGCCTCTGCCTGTCGCCTCTGGACAATGTGCAGGGTTCTTCATCTGGATTTTACATCCACCATTAACTGATGGCTCATAGACTGTATGGAGCCACTTCCTGTATATGCTTTCTATCCCAAACTGTATCTGGAGCCTTTGTTTGGACACAGTTCTCCTTGTGGGCCATGAACACACTGGCTGTGTCCTGCTTTCCCAGCTCCTTGCTATCTGCCCCTGAAAGGCACAACCCTGCCATCCTCCACACCCCCACGGTGCTGGGTCATCCCATGGAGGGGACAGAAACCACCATTTGTGTTAAAGCCATCACCTGACACCACAGAAGAAAACCCAGCGAGGCAAGGGTGAGGCTCTATTGATAGGAAGAGGAAACAGGAGTTTTTCTAGGTGGCAACCATGGGGGGCCCAGGCAGAGGAGCAGTTCTGCAGGACAAGATCTGGGATAGGGCTGTGCCACTTGTGACACACACACCCTCATCCCCTGCCCTGGGAGGCCAAAGCAATCCCACACCCTGTACTGTGCTTCAAGGATGGGCAAAGAGATGGGAATGAGGCTCCAGGGAACACAGGCTGAGTACATTGTCCATTCTTGGATGTGCTCTGTGCCTGATACCTCAGGCTACAGGAAGGTTTCAGGGGACAGCTCAGGGTTGGGACATCCGGATACTCCAATAGCAGGATGCTCAGATCCGCCCAGCACATTGGGAGAGGCTTTGGCCAGCTCTTACAGGAGGATCTTGCAGCAGAAAAGCGCTGGTGTGGTGGGATTAACCCACAGCAGGATCCCTGACAGCCCAGGGACACACGGTCAGTGCCACCTTCTGCCACAGTGCCTCCCTGTGCTGTGCTCCTGTGAGCAGAGGGGCACTGCTTCCCTTGCCACGGTTCCTCCTCTGGCATGGACCACCTTTCTCTCCTCTCATCTTCCCGTACTAACTAATCCTAAACGAAGCTGACTTGCTCAGCACAGTCCCACTCAGCAGAACCCAGCCCAGCCCAGCTCAGCCCAGGCCAGCTCAGCCCAGCTCAGCTCAGTCCAGCCCAGCTCAACACAGCTCAGCTCAGCTCAGCCCAACCCAGCCCAGCCCAGCTCAGCCCAGGCCAGCTCAGCCCAGCCCAGCCCAGCCCAGCCCAGCCCAGCCCAGCTCAGCTCAGCTCAGCTCAGCCCAGCTCAGCACGGCCCCGCTCAGCTCAGCCTCCGCCCCATCTCCTCTCTGCAGTTGGTATCCCGGTGCGTGGGGTGCAGCGTCGCCTCTCCCCGGCTTTCCAGCAACTCAAATTCCTGGCACCCTTTGCTACTACACACATTGTCCTCTCTGATTTGGCATTCAACACAGTTGCCACACAGCCAGCCATATGCACACCCACGGCCGCAGAGGAACAGCGTACACATCCCTCCAGGATGGGATCTGCAGAAAACTCTGACAATCTGTGAGCCGTGGTGAGAGCCAGCGCTCGTGGGTCCCGGGGTGCACCGACACCGCAGCACTCAGACCCCGTCAGACACCCCAGGTGAGCTGGGACAGCCCCGCTCCCCAGATCCCCGAGCTGCCAATGCTGAGCAGTGTTTTGCACTGCTCCCAGAAAACCGGCGGTGTAGGTCCTTGCTTGATGCTTCATGCAGAGCCTGGACTGGCCAGGCATGCTGGGGTCAGCCAGGCCTGACCATGAAGTTTTAGCTCTGGTTATGTTTTCAAAATTCACGCAATGGAATGATAGTTAATTGTATAAAGGAAGCCAAATGAAGAACTTAATATATACCATGTAACCAAGGGAACAAGCCAACAAAACGAACGTTCCAGTGTTGGAAAATCAAATACCAGTCACTCACTGAAGGCAGAAACCTCCCCATGATACCTGCCAGAACTGCCAGGACCTGGCTCTGCCGCAGGCTGTTCTCTCTGTCCTTTGCCAGCGCCCTGTGCACCTCCCCAGATCCTGTTTGGGGCCATCTCCAGTGGGAAGATGCCTGACTCCATCACCTCCAGGGTAGGAGAGCACACCATATCCTGCTCTTCTCTCCTCTTGTAAGACCTGCAGAGCTGACAGGAATGTCAGGGGCTCATTAGCTCTTCCCAGCATATCCCTGATCCTAAGCATCACCTGGTATCTCATGGAAAAGAGTATGGGTATTTTTTCCAAGGCTCTTTCCATGCAACAAGGCCACCTGAGGGCTCAGGAAGATGCGCCTTTATTGGCCCTCTCCTCTTTAGAGCAGGAGGGAAATAGTTACTGATGACAGCATTTAGCTCATCAACAGAAGGCTGCAGAGTTAACACTCATGTGGTAAACAGAAGAGCGCACACCTTCCAGAGCTACTGCAAGCTGTCTGCAGGATCTGCTGTCCAACACCACAACAGCCCACGTGGAACACCCCTTGGAATTTGCTATAGTAAGGATTTGAGGTGGGTTTCTTGGGGTGGGAGGTGGGTTGGCTTTTTTTTTAAATAAAAAAGAAGGCCAGATATAGAAGACAAAGATCAGGCTCCTCAAATGCAACCCAGATAGCCAACCAGGCTGCAAGAGGAAATAACCTTCAGGAAGGATAACACAGTCCCTTTTGGAGCAGGATCCTGCCTATATCCTGTGCTTAGGATGCGATGAGGATGAGCAGTGAGACCTGCTGGTAGAGCAGACATTTATTGAGGTAATGGAGAAGGTCAGAAGACTAGAGAGCCAGCCCTTGGTTGTGCCAGCCAGCCCTGAGTGTGGAGGGCACCTGGCAATGCCCCACACCTGCCCTAGCACAGGGAAAGGGGAGCAGCCTCGTGCCAGGGCAGCGGGTGCAATGGGCACCTCCCCGCTGGCACGGGCACTGCTGGTGCTGGCACAGGAGAGCTCTCCCTGCCTGCACATGGCAGGGGGCCCAGGGAAAATAGGTCAAGAGCTCCCTCCCATCACCTCCACGTGTTCGTGTGTCCTGCTGCAGAACTGAGACCTACTGACTCACTTCCAGCTACCCCCTGGCCTCAATCCCCTCGTGTGCAGTGCCCACGGTGCTGGCCTTGTGCACAGAATGAATAAATGCCCTATTTCTGGTCAGCCTTTTGCCAGAGGGCCGTGGGGACCAACCTGCTGAGCTTGGGCAGAGTGAAGGGGTTTGCAGCCTGACAGCCCAGCAACAGCTGGGAGGACACTACAGACATGATGCCTGCAGGAACTGGCACTGGGATGTGCCCCAGCCAGCAGTCGGGACCAAAGTGTGAGAGACTTGGTGGCTGAGATCAGGCCTGGAAAGCACTTATCTTCCTCACACCTGGCTTTTAAGTGACTGAAGAGGTGATTGCACCTCACTGTTGGGCAATGAGGCACCAAATCAGGCTCCAAGGACCCCGACTCTGAAACCTTCAACTCCTCAAGGGCTTTGGAGTGACTTTCCCTGCTCATTTTGGGACTGCCTGGCAGCAAAAAGTTGTTTTAACTTTGGAGAGGTAGCTCTGAAATGCAGAGACCTCATCTGCCATGGAAACTCATTTCCAATTCTCCATCTCCCCATTATGGACATGCTGGGCAAAATACACCAATATGTAAAACAGAACAAGGACCTGGAGCTGGCATGGGTGATGTCCTCCAGCACTCTCCTTACTGTTCAAGGGATGATTTTACTACTACAGGCATTTTATCATGGGTTATTTGGGTTTTTACACCCCGGGGAGCCTGGGCTCTGCTCAAGCCACACACTGAGCCCCAGCCATCCCAGTGCTGCAGCTCCCACCTTACAGTGCTGCTGGAGCTACATGCTCCTGGGGATGGAAGTGGGTGGATGGGGACATTGAGATGCAGAACAGACTTCTTGATAAACAGTCGGGCCAAATCCAGCCCAACAGCCAGTCCAATGCAATCAATGGAACTAGAACAGGAAGGAACTAGAATACATCCATCTGTTTATCATTAAGGAAAGCACTGAATAGTTAAGTAATTAAAAGACTGGAAGATGTTACTTTAACCCTTCAAAATACATACTGTACCAACAGGCTTCAGATTTTGGGTTTGTAAAAAAATCCCACACTTCCAGATTTGGCATTTTGGTGTTTGCAGCAAGCTCCTGGTGTGGCTTCTTTGCTGACCTGGGAAACTGCCAAGGTTTTGGGGAATTATTTTCTCTGAAGCCTGAGGAATCCAGCCCCCCAGAGAAGGAAAAGATGGAGCAAGGCCTGTTCCCCAGTGAAACGTGGAGTAGAAGGCAAAAGAGCTTCCAGGCTGGATGCTGAGAGGAATCAAACTGAAGTGTCTCCCCTGCTCTGGGCATGGGCTGCTCCAGGCACCCCAGTGGTGACATACAGAGCAGATCACAGCTGCAACCTGGTGGCCCTTTTGATCCCTGCAGGACAGTTGCTCCCAGCATGTTCTGCTGAGTTTGGATGGATAGGATCAGTGACTGTCACGCCCACCACGATGCTGGCATATGTCCCAGGTGCAGAGCACCCCCAGAATCCAGACAAAGGACAGGGAGAAGGGATGGACAGTAATATGGAGGTGGAGGGAGAGATGTGAAGTTAATGAGCTGGAGTAGAGGGAGGCAGCTGGGAGGGCAGGAAAGAGAAGTGCACTGCAGTGGAAGGAGTCGTTGCTGCCCTGCATGAGGGTTCCCTCATGAGGCTCTGCAGGGCTCAGGAACCTGTCCAGGGTGACAGAGCCTGTCCTTGGCCCCTGGGCTCACCTCTCATTGCCCTTGGGCACACAGGCAGGGAGGAGTGACAGGCATAGATCCTATGGCAAAGGATGCAATGCTGATGCCTGCAATGATGAGAGGGCAATGTTCCTCCAAAGGTGTGACATTTTTCCACTGAGGGAGGGTACAAAATGGATGTGAAAGCAGACATTACATCTTGGAATACCTCCCTGCCCTGCCCTGCCGACAGCACACTTCTCACTTGCTCTCATCCAGCATGATAGTGCTCCCTTCCCTCCAAAAGGCTTTGCCCTTTTCCCAGTTCCCTGTAAAAAGCCAGGAGAGTGCAGACAGGAAGCTGCAACATGGCACTGCCCTGTAGCCAGGGTGCCCAGCACAGTGAGAGAACCTCCAACCCACAATCTCTCTGCCATGCCATGTGTTTGGGGAAGGTAACCTTTGGGGACAGCAGCTCTCCTCTGCCACATTCATACAAGGCTGCTGGACCTTGTATGGTCCATATCCAGGACCACCATGCTGAGAGATATACCACTGCCTTCCTCTCCAGTGACAGGTGGCTTTAATTCAGGCTTAATTAAACCATACAGCCAGGGATGGAAAGGTCTCAGCCAGGCTTTCCTTCTTTTCTGTAGCTCTTCTCAACCAGCCCAGTACAGCTCTGATGTGAACTGACCCCACTGCAGGCTGTGGCCTGAGATCTGCAGTTTTCTGCAGGGGAAATTCAACCCTCAGAAGTCACCTGTGGTCCACTACCCTGACTCCAAACCACCAGCTCTGAGTCCTGGTGCTGCTTCAGTGCTGTGGAAGGCAGCTCAAGTTCTATGCACCAGAAGTAAACCCAATGCAAAGCACCCAGACCTGGCAAGCTGCTAACTAGGCTCCTTTGGGCAAAAAAGGGAAGCACCCCACAAGCATGGAGCCAAGTGCTGGTGACCAGAAACCCATGCTGGCCACCCTCCTCCTTTCATCCCCCCATCAGGAATGAGTTAAAAATGTTCTGAGGACAGATGCAGCAGGATGCAAACCCTGTCTGCAACAAACCGAGGAGGATTATCTTATACTACGCCAGGAGTGCCAAAAGCACTGTGGCTGCAAACACACAAGTACTGCTGAGCTGCTGGCAGCCTTCAGTGGGAGAGGAACAGCATCTGATGGGCCCTGCTGCCCTGAGGACTGGTGAGTGAGATGCCAGCAAGCACCCAGAGAGCCCTTCCCTCCTTCTGAGGGACGAGGCCTGCCTAAGGAGGCTGAGGCAGTGCAGGAAGGTAAAACATGCCCCAGCAGAGCCTCTCAACCCCCCTGCATGGGAGGCAGAGGAAATGGCTGTATGATTAACCCTGAACACTACCAGCCCAGAGGATCCCCAGCTCCTCTGCTGAGGCCTTTTGCCTTGTACCTCCCTGGGCTGGAGACCCTAGCATCATCTGCTGCTGACCCTGGTTCTGCGCAGTGTCACCCAGCCCTAGAAAGGTTTAGGGGTAGGATGAGCTGTGGGGACATGGCGTAGGTATCAGGATCTTCTGCTGCCTTACCAGGGCCTCCTTGAGCTGGAAAAGTCTTTCCTGCATTGCTGAGCAGGGAAAATGCAGCACTTGATCAAAGGAAGCAAAACGAAACCGGGAGACTTACAGAGAGCCCTTGTTCCAGCGAGTCTGTATTCACGATAATGGGAGCGGGGTTGGCCTGTGAGGAGACAAAAGTGGGATGTCACCAAGCTGAGTGATGAACCCAGCCCTTCGCGGTGCACTGCCTTTGCGCTGGCCATGCCATCATAGACTCTCCAGGCCAGGCAGCAGAGAGATTCAGGAAGGGCTCTGTTTGTCCCTCCTCCAGGGCTCTGTTTGTCCCTCCTGTCCAACAGCCCTGGGACAGGAGCAGGGCCACAGCATGGCTCTGGGCATGAGTCCCATTCTCAGACCTGGTGTGTCCCAAACAAACCATGGCCTTGGCTGCTGGGAAGGAGATAGGGAAGACTGGAAATTCTCTCAGACTTGCATCAGACCAGCACCAAAATTTACGTGGAATTCACACTAGTGAGGGGTTAGGAGATATGAGGAACAGGGAAAGAAACCTTTCTGAGGGAGGAATTCACTGCCACCACACCAGGCCTTCAAGCAGCATCCAACAGCTGCCGCTCCTTCTAAGCACAGGGCCACCATGCCCAGAGAGAGGTGACAGCATTTGGTCCCTTATCCTCATTACTCCTGGGGTAAATCCTCTGCTCGGCAGCCTTGGCTCATCCTGCACAGCAGCACATGCATCCTCCTGTCCTGAAGGAGCACCTCTCCCCGGGTTCCTCCTCCTGGGCTGCCCTCTGCCCCTCGGCTCGCTGCACATCGCAGGGCAGACACACGTGCGGAGGGCAGCCCGGGCAGCCCGGGCAGGGAGGCAGGGATGGAGGAAGGGACGGAGGCAGCCCGGGAGAAGAGGATGGGTGAGGATGCAGCGCCGTAGGGGCGGGTGAGGCCAGGGGAGGGTCGGGACGGGATGGGACGAGACGGCTGGAGATTAGGGACGGCTGAAGGAGGGACAGGACAGGACCGCCAGAACTGCCGGAGGGATGGGGCGGCGGGAGGAGGGAAGGGAAGGGAAGGGAAGGGAAGGGAAGGGAAGGGAAGGGAAGGGAAGGGAAGGGAAGGGAAGGGAAGGGAAGGGAAGGGAAGGGAAGGGAAGGGAAGGGAAGGGAAGGGAAGGGAAGGGAAGGGAAGGGAAGGGAAGGGAAGGGAAGGGAAGGGAAGGGAAGGGAAGGGAAGGGAAGGGAAGGGAAGGGAAGGGAAGGGAAGGGAAGGGAAGGGAAGGGAAGGGAAGGGAAGGGACGGTCGGAGCGGCCGGAGGAAACGGGGTAGGACGGGGGACGGAAGGCAGAGGCAGAGGCAGAGGCAGGGGCAGAGGCAGAGGCAGAGGCAGAGGCAGGGGCAGGGGCAGGGGCAGAGGCAGAGGCAGGGGCAGAGGCAGAGGCAGGGGCAGGGGGAGGAGGGCGGCCGGTGGGTCAGCGGAGCGGGGGCGGTGGAGGAGCGGCCGGAGCCGCTCGCCGTCCCTCCCCGGAGCTGTCCAGAGCCGCCCGGTGCTGAAGGCGCGGGGCTCCGCGGAGGAGGCGTGAGGGAGGGGCGGCCAAAAGCGAGAGACAAAATCTGACGTTCCTCGCCGGCACACAGCGGAGTAGTGGAAAGCCTGGAATGTCAGCGGTGAGTTGGAACTCGCTTCATCATCCCAAGGCTCGTGAGGAGAACAGCAGCCAGAGTGAGACACGAGAAGAGATGAGAAGTACCGGGGGGAGGTGAAATGAACCGTCCGCCTTAGGGCATCACGAACATCAGTCAGCAGCCAGCGAGGCAAGGTGTGGGCTAGTGAAGCAATTACCAGGGACCGCTGCCTGTCTATTGACAGGGATGTCAGACCACACGGCCCAACAGCCCCTGAGTCCTTGGTATTTTCACAGGAGCCAGTTGCCTCCTTATCGCCCTTGTCTGGATTTACTTGTCCCTGACTGAGAACAGCCTCCCCTAAAACCCAGCACGGCAGTCCCCACCATGTCCTGTTTTAGCTGACCCTGTTTCTAGACTATTCACTCTCCTCAATTAGCGGATGAGAGAGTTAAGGGCCAACCAGACTGTGTTTTAAATCCTGTCCTGGAAGGTTCTGCTCTCATATGGATGGAGCAGGAGGTAGTTAATTTGATTTATTCAGATGCTTTCTGATCTTTCCTGCAGCTGTAACTATTGGTTACAGAACCATAGTTTTTATGGCAATTAATTCTCCAACTCAGGCAAATATGACCACTTCCAAGCACTCCTGCCAAACCCCTCCCCCACACAAAAAAGAATCACAATTTTCAGGTCCAGTGTCTTGGGATCTTCTAGGCCTAGAAGCAATGTTAAACAGGGAATATTCCCTCTCTGGCAGTACACAGTCCTTTTATTTAATCCAGATAATTTGAGAGATAGAATATATTAAATCTGGCAGTGGCTTTTATTAGTCCCCAGTGCAATTCTAGGAAGGGATTCCACATTTCAAGGCAAAAAAGAAGCACTTCTACTGCCAGCAATTAACAACCGGTAACATCAGGGTTTGAACATCCAGAGGCCAGCTCCTATCAGATGAGTTTCCAGAAAGGATGCAGAAGAGGCAGCCTAAGTGAATGTAGCCCATCACGTGCCCCATGATTTATAAAAAGAATTCAGGTCCACAAATTATGCTTTGGATCCCTCCCAAGGAGAAGTGCTCTATATAATAATGTTAGAGAGGCTTTTGCAGGTCCAGCCCGAGTCCTCCACTGAGCCCCACTGCACTCTTTGTTGAATTAATAATAGCCCAAAAATCACACATCACATTGCCTTGCTCACACAGTGGTGAGCCCTAAGGACATATTTTGTTTAGCCTGCTCCCTGTGCACTGAGCATCCTTCGCAGCCATTCCACACTAGTGATTTTTTACATCTCAAAATACTGCTAGGAGCACAATTTCCCACTCAGGCTCCAGATGGGACCCAGGAGATATTGAATATGAGTCGCTGCTCTAAAACAAAGTCACACACGATCAGGAGGAACTCAGACCAGGAAATCCCCACTTGCTTCCTGTGGCCAGCTATTCCAACTACTGCAAGAAAGGTGTTTGGGCATTAGTTCCGATTTCCACTTGCAAATATTTCAATATTTGCACTTTGCCTCTCCTACTGAAGAGACAGACAAGACCTAAGACTCAGAAATAAACAGAGGACCTGAAAATAAAAAGCTTTTTCCTCCCTCCACCAGTCAGGCAAAAGTACCAGGGGAGGAAAGAGAGTGCCATAATTTTTTGCTGGGCAGCAGGAACATGCTGGTGAATTAACCATGCCCTCAATTCTATAGGGAATGGTAAGTAATTTATGTCCTAAGGAGCAGGAGTTTGCTGCATGCCGGGAGAAGAGGGAACAGGGCTTTGCATTCAGACCACATTCAATGGGGGCTGTCAGATCTCTTCCATCTAAACCCCTTCATCACAATATTGTTTACCGAGCCCTGTTTGTGCTGGAGGGTGTTTACGAATGGAAAGAGAAGAGGTCCAAGTCCTATAGTGCTCACTCTATGGCAGCAGTATCACCAAAGTCCAGTGGAGCTGGAGGTGTCCTGAACTCTCTTCATCAGGCAGAGACACTTGGTCTCAGGGGATGGAGGCTGCAGGGACTCAAGGAAGACCTTGGGGAGTGAGGAGGGCACTGCACAGATGCAGAGAGATTGATCTGGGCACAAAGCCAGAGAGGCAGAGGACAGCTGTTGGGAAAATCTGGGCAGCAACAGGAGTCAAAGGGAACCATGGTGAAGGCAGATGAAGTTTGAAGGTCAGGATTCAAGAGTTCTCTGGTCTCATGGGAGTTGAGAGAAGCAGAGCCTTGCATTCACTGAGCTCTGCGTGACAGTCCTAGTGCAGCCACAGCACAGGTGCTGATGGAGGGAGCAGCAATGTGCCCCAGGCAGCACCTAGAGAGGGACTGGCTCCCTGTGGAGACCTTGGGAGAGTAGCGTGCCTGTTTGGGGCAGCTGCCTCTGTGGTTCAAGCCAGGAGGAGGTTGTGGGTCTGTATGCAGGGCAGAAGGGATGTCTCCTCCTCTACAGGCTGGAGCAATACCACTGCAGTACGTGCAGGGAGCAGCCAGGCAGGCCAGCAGCGTTAGGAAAAAATCTCAGGCACAGAATCATAGAATCACTAGGTTGGAAGAGACCTTCAAGATCATGGAGTCCAACCCATGTCCTAACACCTCAACTAGACTATGGCATCAAGTGCCAGATCCAGTCTATTTTTAAACACATCCAGGGATGGTGACTCCACCATCTCTCCACACAGACCATTCCAGTACTTCATCACTCTTTCTATGAAAAACGTTATTCCTAATATCCAATCTAATTTTCCCTTAAGGCAACTTGAGACTGTGTCCTCTAGTTCTGTTGGCTGCTGCCTGGAGAAAGAGACCAACCTCACCTGACTACACCCTCCTTTCAGGGAGCTGCAGAGAGTGATAAGGTCACCCCTGAGTCTCCTTTTCTCCAGACTAAACAACCCCAGCTCCCTCAGCTGTTCCTCACAGGGTTTGTGTTCCAAGCCCCTCACCAGCCTTGTTGCCTCCTCTGAACACACTCACGTGTCTCTACATCCTTCCTAAACTGAGGGGACAGAACTGGGCACAGCAGGTGTCACAGCAGGACTCAGGGTGTCTCCTCACCAGTGCCAAGTACAGGTGAATAATGACCTCCCTGCTCCTGCTGGTCACACCATTCCTGACACAGGCCAGGGGCCATTGGCCTTCTTGGCCACCAGGGCACAGTGCTGGCTCATGTTCAGACAGGTGTCCAGTACCTTCAGGTCCCTTTCTGCCTGGGCACTCTCCAGCCACTCTGTCCCCAGCCTGTAGCACTGCAGGGAGTTATTGTGGCCAAAGTGCAGAACTCAGCACTTGGACTTGTTAAACTTCATCTTATTGGATAGGATGAGGCCTTTATGAAACACCCTTAAATATCCCCTCTGGGTAGTGATCTGAGAGGGTTTACTGCTATTTGGGCTCCACTTGGGCTGTGGCAGTCCAGCCATACTAACACAGTGACCTGGGATTATCAAAGCCCCAAATATTGACAGCTATCACCCTCATCCCAGTTTCTACTGCTGTTGTCTGCTGGCACAAAGGTAGGAATTGCAAACATAATGATTTTCTAAAACTTCCA
This sequence comes from Cinclus cinclus, assembly GCF_963662255.1. Classification (NCBI taxonomy): domain Eukaryota; kingdom Metazoa; phylum Chordata; class Aves; order Passeriformes; family Cinclidae; genus Cinclus; species Cinclus cinclus. Next base: position 4,380,465 of record NC_085060.1, read on the forward strand.
AGCAAAAGAAAAGCTGCAATTACATGCAAATGGAGGAGGTTCACAAGCCTGCTGCTGAGGATTGGGTCCTTCCCGGTGGCATTTCCCCAAGGATTGCTCTCAGGGCTGGCACACAGGAGCTGGGCAGGGAGACTCTAAAGTGAAAGTTCAAGATAATGTCTCTAGAAGTGAAATCCCAAAGCTTTGCCATAGCTTCACATCCTCCACAGAACCGGCATGGGGGCGAGCCCACAGAGGTCAAGAGATACATACCTCCTGGAGGCAAAATACACGTGCTACAGATGTCCCAGGACAAGGTCAACTGGATTGTGATCATGTATAAACACATTTCCATCTTAACCAGCAACAGGAATAACAGCAGCCTCCAGAGACGGCAAATAGCAGACCTAACACACAGAGCTGCTCTCTGCAGGAGGGTGATGTGTCCTGTGTGCCATACAAGAAGGAATATGCAGGACAGAGTGACTACTTGAGACACTGGGCTAATGCATGAGAAGCAAAGTACTAATTTAACTCCTTTATTTCCCCAAACTGTATCAGAGTGAAAATTCAATTTGTCTTTTAATGTCCTTTGTTTCATATAGTCTGAGGTATAATAGTAGCACTCGGAAGGAAATGGCTCTGGAGATAAGGGAAATTCAGTCTTTACATCTCTTTAAAAGCTCTCAGGGGCAGAGGTCACAAGTGGGGAAATGCCCAACAGAATTATCTAATCAGGGCTGACACTGAGCTGCTTGTAGTCCAGCTCCATCTGCTTTGATTTTTTTTAAGGGTGTTAAACCATGGAGAAAGCTATGCATTTACAGCTATGAAAGCAGCTGCTCTGTCACAGGACCCCACCATGTCGAATTCTGGCTGTGAACATGCAGGTACTGACTCAGGGATGCTGAGGCTGGTATGATGCTGCCACGGCAGCAGGGTTGGCTGCAGGATGCCCAGACACCAACAGACTCCTGCTGCTGTAGGGAGCAGGTTTGCACCAAGCTGATGAATTAATTTCACTGAACAAGCTCAGGTCCTGCCAGCACAGCACACAGGGAGAGGCCATGCTCACCACCACTCACCCTGATGAGCACTGACACACTCATCTGCTTTGTGCCAGGCTTGCCTGCCCTATGCCCAGATGTTGGTTTTCCTAATGTTGGGCCACTTCCTGCACAAGCCAGAGCCCAACATGTAGCTGCCACTGCACCTGAGAGGACACAGCTCCTCCACGCAACCTGTGGGTACTTCTGAGGTTGAGGCCAGACAGAAACCCACCCTTGAGGCTCCCTGAGGCAAGGAGCGGATGGAGAGCAGGTGTGTAGAGCAGAGAGATGCTGGCATCTTCCCTCCACGTTGCTCCTGGCCCCCCACAGACCCCCTCGGTTTTCACCTGCATGTGCCAAGGGAAGTCATCTCACAGCCCTTGTGTTAGGAAGCAATTTATGGCATATCCCTTCCCAGACTGAAGCCTGCTCCCAGCTGGCCCATGAGATGTAGGGCTTTTCTGACATCTCAAGACCAAATCCATGCTTTGACCTAACACTTCCATTCTTAAGGGGAGAGGTACACACTGTACACACTGCTGTCAGGGTTGGTCCCATCCTCACAGATCCCATCCTCACAGCAGTCATCTCTCTTTGCTTTCTTGGGCTTTACATGGTGGCCAGAGCTGAAGTTGCTTGGGAGCATCAACAGAGCTGGAGACCTCTGAGGGAGAGTTAATCTCCTGGGTTCCCACAGGCTGGGACAGGGAAAGGGATAGAATGAAAACAGAGGATGGAAACTTTTGGAGGCTGAAGAAGTTCTTGGCCAGAGATAAATCACCCTTCCTTTTAACTGGGCTGGATAAAGCACTTTTTCTCACCTTCTGCAAGAGCAACCTGTTGGCTGACATGGTTTGGGCAGTGGGAGGACATGACCCAACAGTGTGCCTGCATGAAGGGGAGTGACAGGCTGAGACTGGCCCCTGTCCTTCTGCACAGCTCAAAATGTGGCATCAATGATGTAGGGAACGATGCTGGGGCTGACTGTGGAGCTTGCAGGTGCCCACAGCCACTGCGTCAGTCCATCCAGCCAGGTGCCAGCTGCTGCCTGTGTCCCTGTGCTTGGCTCCCAGCCAGCCTGGTGGCCTGCAAGCAAGAGCAGCCCTTCTCTCCAGGCTGCCTCTGGGAGATGTCCCAGCTGGGCTGTTTTGGTGGCACGAGCAGGCTCTGGGGCTGTGGCAGCCCCTGCCCCACTGCTGCACCTCAGCACTGGCTCAAAGCACTGCAGCCATCCGGAAACAGGGAACACAGGACTTGAAAAGTCCCTGGTCACAAGGATCTTTGGCAAAGCCACTGAAGTATCCAAAGTATAATGTGAATACAAGCAGCTACTGAAGGTTTAATCTTTGTTTTGGTGCCTTTTTTTTTGTTTTTTTGTTTAAAGAGGACGAGAAAAAGCCTTTACTCAGTAACGAAGGAAGAAAGCTTCCCAAACAGAAGTTCTGTCGAATCTAAGTTTCCATTTAGAAACCATTAAGACCAGGGTGTTCAAACTTGAAAGTTAGACATCCTGTTCCAGGCTCAGCCCACTAAAATAAGTGACCCAATTTGCAGAGCTGCTGGACTTCAGTAGCTTCTCTTTGACCTGGTGGTACCAAATAAAATTGACTTGGTTCCTTTTTGCACAGGAAGAGTTGTTATTATCTGAAAGAGTCACATGCTTTTATCTTCCTCTCAGACAAATACATATGTATGGCGGGGGGGAAAGGGAATAAGGAACAGTGTTAAAATAAAGATTTCTTTGGTTCCTGGGATTAAAATGTCCTAATTTCTTCTTTTCAGTAAGTTCCAGTGCACACCCAGTTAACAAGTGTTAAGACACCTGTTTCTCTGGGGAAGAAAGCAAACCAAGATCCATCAACAGAGATTCAAGAGAAATTCTAGTTAATACAAAGGTGACAAGAAGGTATCTAGGGCCTGGTCTGGGGTGCTCTGAAGTACTACATGTTCCCAAAAATAATTACACCCTTGGAGCAATTCTTTTGCAAGCCACATCAAGCGAGTTCTGCAAGCTAAACTGAGAAGTTCATTCCAAATTCAGGTATTCTGAACTTGTTAAACACTGTATTAAAAGTTTTCATCACTAAGTCCCTGATACATGCTCACAGCATATTGCTGGATTTGCAACGAGGGCCCTTGAGGACTCCCTACATCATCCCATCTTTGCATGTGTTAAAACCAGCTGTGAGCATTAACACAGCCCACTGCACCCACAGTGCTGGCACAACATCACAGCAAGGGTTACACCCATCCCTGAATCACAGCTGCCAGGCTGAGCCTCAGGCTCACTGTCCCTCCTGCCAGCACACGGGGTTTGGGGTGGCAGGCAGAGCCCCTTCACCCGCATGCTGAGCTCCCTGTGCCCCAGCACAGAGCAGTGCAGGACCTGCCCTCCCCCGGCACCCCGAGACCACGGTCCCCTTGGAGAGCATCCTGCACCGGGCTGTGCGCAGCAGGCGCCATCGCCACGGCCCTGATTACGTCCTGATTAGTCTTAATGACTTCCCCTCTCTAAATGAACATTCACAGCTCTGGAAGGAACGGAAGCTTCTCTCCTCCCATAATAGCACACGACGTGCCGAGGGGCTTACCCGAACAAGGCAACTCTCCAGGAACAGTGACAGCTTCTGCTTTGTTTCCTCCTCCCACTCTCCTCTGCACCCAGGGTACCCGGATTGGGTCTCTGGTGCAGGTGTCCCCCAGGTTTCCCTCTCATGCAACACCCCACGGGACTGTACACCATGAGGATGGCCAGCAGATCCCTGCTGAACCCCTGGCACTGCTCAGGACTGGGCTCAGGCAGGTTCCAGTCGCGGTGGAAGAGCTGGTGGAAAGCGCAGCCATGGGGGCACGGGACATCCCTCCAACAGGAATGACAGCAGGCGCTTCACAGTGGAGGCTGATGGGCTTCCTGCTGCCCCCAGGATCTTCACGAGGAGTAACTTCCTCCACATTGCACACACCCCTGCAGAAACATGCCCATGCTCAGCCCTGCATGCCTCACCAAGGCAGTCTCCACCTCCTCCTCCTCCTCCTCCTCCTCCAGCAGTGTGGCAGGGCCACATCTTTCATTTTCTGGCAGGTACTTCGCTCTTCTTCCACACGTTGCATTGATGGGGTCTCTCCCAACTATGTGGCTTCAGACGCTGCCTTTAGAGCAGCAACTACATCTCTAGCACAGCCAGTTCAGACACCAGCTCCAGCACCTCTCCCTGTGCTGCTCCAAGAGTCCCTGCAGCAGCTCAAGACCCCAAACCCAGCAGCCAGGTGCAGCTCTAGGACTGCAGTCTGCACATCTGGACTGGCTGGCAGGCAGCAGTTGGTAATCCATCTGAAGAGGAGCTAAGCTCAGCCCTTCAACTCACTTCTCTAATTCCAGCATTATCCCTTACTGTATTAAAGGGATGAGTCAGAAAAGCCAACAAGCACAACTGTACTGTCCCTGTCCAAGGGATTCACGTGCCCAAAGAGAGAGGGGAAGCCTTACAGGTGAACAGATAAACTAAGGAGATAAAAATCCTCAGCTGTCAACTCCTAGAGGAATTCAACATGTTTTGTGAAGGAAAACTGACAATATCTGACTCTCCTCAGTCCAGGGGATGGGTGACAGCAGGACACGGGACACTCCGGGGCAGGTGAGGAGAACCAGCTCACTCAGCATCTGTGTGTTAAGGTTTTCCCAAGAGAGGCACAGGGAAGGGGGAAGACTTTAAAAGCATTATCTTGGCCTTTATTTCATTTGAGGGGCAGGAAAGGAACATCAAAACCATCAGAAAAATCAGCTTCTTCCCATGGGGCAAGGAGGCGAGGGTGGGTGTGAGGCTGGGTGTGAGGCTGGGCTTGGGGGAAGGAGAGCAGCCCAGTACCTGGTTATAGCAACTCAACTGGCTGATGACGGCAGGATCACCAGATGGAGATGCCCAAGAAATAAGCTGAGAGGTGAGATCAGATGGAGGGGGATATATTAGGAACAGACACGCAGATTTACACATCGTGAGTGAGGAGGTGACAAACAGGTCTGTGGAAGGGGAATCAAACTCTCATGAGGGAGTAGAGTGTGATGAGGAGTGAGGGAGAGGGAAGACTCTCTGGGACTCCGGCTGGCAGGGGGACGTGCTGGAAGAGATGCTGGAGGTGGAGAGAGGACAGGGGGACCACCAGTGACCACACAGCAGGGGCTGAGCAGATGGATGGGGCCAGGAACAGACAAGCACTGTGTTCAGCAATGGAGCTAGACGCAAAGGACAAGTTTCACTACAGTTGCATCTACATTTAGGTTGCCAAAAATACCTTTCACAGATTGGCTGTCTTTAATTAAAAGGATGTCTCCTGTGCTCCTGGCACGATACAGAACTCATCCTGCCATGTGGGGCTCTGTGTGGAAGCTCTGCAGGGGGGGCTTTCCCATGGGACAGCTCCTCTTTGCCTGCAGGATCCTTCCACATCCTGCCAGTGCTGGGCAGCTCAGGCAGCGGCGCTTCCCTGAAATGCCCCTCCACAGTGCAGGCAGAGAGAAAAGAGGGAAAACTTCACCCCCTTCCTGTTTTGGCTTCTCTCCTTCCCTCCAAACACGGAGAACGCCTTCCTTCTCTCTCCTCCTCCACGTTTCAGTGCAAAGATTTAGCTAATTTCTTCTATGAATAGCACGGGAGTAGCCATAGCAACATCACCCTGCCAACCTCACCACCTCCACTGCCTCCATGTCCCCGGCACCCTGTTCCTCTCACCCTCCCTCGCACCTCCCCAGGGAACATCTGGGGCTTCAGCCATTCCCCACAAACCAACCTGTATCTGGCTTCCTGCCTGCCCCCTTGGTGCTCTCCCTCCTTCCTTCCAGCCATACCTGCTCATCACTCAGAAACCTGGTCTGAACCCCCCCAGTTTCTCCAAGGCTCTTTCCTCCACCTGCCATCCATGCCCCAAGAGACAGGGGCCTCAAATCCAACATCATCTGAAGGCCCAGCAAAGGCTGGTGCTTTGGCCAAGATGTGCTGTCCTGTGCCTACCTACAACAATTGCCCAGGGCATGGGAGGAACTCAACCAACAATGTTTGTGCATTGAAAACCACCCCTGAAAATCAGTGAAATACTCACTGCTGAGGGTGGGCAGGGAAGATCTGTCCCACTCCTCTACCTGCCTGGCCATGAAACACTTCTGCCAGGAGTAGAGGCCACACAAGCCTGGCAGGCTCCAGGCATTTGCAGGTGGTCAAGGTCTCATTGCAATACTGCTCTAACTCCCCTCTGCATCCTCATGACTGCCCCAAGAGGAGAGAAAGGGACCACAGGAAGGGGGGCAGCAGGACTTTGCATTCCTGGCAAAGCAGGGCCAGCAAACCTGGGGCAGCCCTGGGGGCAGAGGGCACTTCCTCACCACATGCCAGGGAACTGCACTGCCCTGGGCCCCTTCCCCAGCCCATGACGCAAACACCCAAAAAGCACATAAAAATGCCAGTGACACCCTTGGGACCCTCATGGGGGCACCTTGCTCTGGTCACTGTGCCTGGCACCAGGATCTTTAGAGTGAACTAAGACTCAGGGCTGGACATACCCCGTGGGAAGGAAAGGTGCTGTTTCTGGACCCTCAGGTCTTGCTGCAGTGCTGGAGAAGGAGCTTGGGCATGGCCAGGCAGCTGAGCACCCCTCTCCTGAGAGGCCATGGGCATCACTGTGCAGGGGAGAGGAGGGGTTTGAGCAGTCTGCTCCTCTAGTGCTGCACATCAGGGATACTTCCCTGGATCACACTGCTGTGATCCTCCCCCAAAGCCAGGAGTCCTCCCGTCACCCCAGTCTGGCAGAGGAAGAATGGAGTCCCCCATCAGCAAGCAAAGGGGGACAAGGAAGGCACAGTGCCCTCCTGTGGGAGGGATAGAGATGGAAACAATGGAGGAGAGCAATGACATCAAGTGCAGAGACTGGGAACTAATGAGCAGGGAACACGGCTAGATAAGGGAAAAGAAATGGAAGAGATCTCAGAGGGGAGAAGAAAAGTAAAGCATAAAAGATATGAGACACCTAGACCTCAGAGATTTCCTCCCTCCCTCTGGTGAGGTTTAGGGGTTCTCAGTTACTGGCATTGCCTGAGCAAGCTAAAATGTGTCCTAGAGAAGGGGAGAGGCAGGAGGAGAGAACAGACGGGGGCTGGAAGTGGGAGGAGGCGCAGGTTGACGTTGGGACTGTGCTGTGTGTTGGGCAGCACGTGTGGGCACGTCTCACATGCCATGGAGCTGCACACAGGGTATGTGAGTATGCCATGATGTCAGAGAACATACACCACCATATGCAACTGCAAGCATGTTTCTGGTGTCAGAGCACTAGCACACGGTTCTCTGCTTGCATGAAGAAGCAAGGGGAGAAAAAACAGTTAAATGAGAGGTGGTGAAGCTCCCCAGGAGGTTTACAGATCCCTGCTTACCTGGGAAAGCCTCCTGGCATGTGCACCCCTTCCCACCTCAGCTACTGGAAATGCTTTCGGGGACAGTGAGCTCATTTAAAGGGGTAGCCCTGAAAAATGGCAGCCCTGCCTCCAGCCAAGGCTCTCCTGGACATGGAGGCAGCCTGTGAAGGAGATTGCTTTGCATCTACAACCTCCAGCCAAATTTACCCAGAGTCCAACATCTCCTGGCCTCTCAGAGCCAACTGGACCTGCTTGCCTGGGCACAAGCCATGCTTAGATGCTTCCACATTACCACCTTTTGTCCCTCTGCCCACCACTGGACTGGGAAGAACATGGATTCCTCGGGGCTTAGGCACTTTCCACCTTTGTATCAGGAGGAGACTGTTGCTGAGGCATTTGCTGCGAAGCTTTACTCATGGCATACATTTGCTCCACACCAGGGAGCTGCTGCCTGCTCTGATACAGGCAGTGCACATACCACACACGTCATATTCTACATGCAGACCCCGCTATGCTCACATAGCCTCAAACACTGGCATCTTCTGTTGCTTGCAATGCCGCGAGGAGCTTTTGATTTTCCTTTTTTTTTTTCCCCATGTTCAGAAAGGCAAAGGCAGAACAGAGATTCCCAACGCGGACTTTCTGAGCAGCCCAAGCTCCATGGCAGCACCACAAAGAGACAATGATTTCTCTTCCACCATTGCAAAAGCATGAAAGGCTCCCCTGCCCAGCCTGCCACGGCAGCAATGCAGCTGGCATCACTTCCTTCTCACACTGCTTGTAATCGTCTTACCAGGAATACTGGGCCGGACCTTTCATGCAAGCAGGAGTAGAAAGGAGGGAGCAAACATGCTTCAATTTTCTGCTCCCAGAGCTTGCTGCTTTGGATGGGGGGAAGGAAAGAGGTAGTGGAGGAAAGATGGAAGAATGCTTGCCAGGAATCAGCAGGCGAGAGAGAGCTGAGGCTGATTTTGATGCAAAGAGTGGCAGTGAAAGAAAGAGAAAGCAGGACCAGGCTCAGAGGAAGGTGGCTGGGGTTTTTGGTGCCTTCTGTAAATATAATCTGAGCTATCAGCTATGAATCTAATTATTTCAACCAGAGCTACAGACTGAGACAGTAATGAAGAAAAAATAGAGGAAGGGAAGAAGAGGGTTGTGTTGCCGAGAGCAGGGGAGGAGAGAATTCCCATTGATTCCCGTGTGTCTGCCTGCTACAGCATCTTGAAATAATAATTAGAAGGATCAATAAGAAATCATGTGAGGTTTGAAGATAATGAATGAAAGAAGCAGAAGAAGCAAACTGAAATGCCTTTCTCTCAAGCAGGGTAAATTGTTTCTCAGGCAGGGTCTATCCTCCATTTTAATGCTTTGCAAAAAGATCCAACCATTTTCTAATCTGGCTTGTGGGTTCAAAACAAGACTGGTCTCTCCATTTAGAGGAGAGAGACACAGCCCGAGAATGGGTCCTGGAGAACACTAATAAAATGAATGTGTGTGGGAAGAAATGGAGGCAGTGAAATGGGGCAGAATGCACACAGCACGCCAGCGACCAGAGCAGGGTTACGTAATAATCTCGGAAAGCAGGGACGTAGCAGCAGAGCGAGGAAACCACAACTCAATGGAGAGTGGGTGACAGTTTGGGAGCGCTGGCAAGCAACACTGCGAACCCACGAGGCTGCCCAGCGGGCAGCACGCACCATGCCTGCTAAACACAGGATAGATGGGACGCCCTTGATGCTGCCGAGGCTTCAGGCAACGGCATCGCAAGCAGCGAGCACCTCGGGTGGGGTGTCCATAACGCATCACGCCCGACGACCACCTTGAGCCAAGCAAGATCCATTTGGCCCCGTTCGGCCCTGAGAAGGCTGTTCCAACGCTGGGCTCCCACGCTGGGCAGGACCGCAGCAGCCAGCCCGAACAACGGCAACGCCAACTCGACCCACTCCGACGGCAAACCCGAGCGACGACGCCGGCATCCAGCCCCGGCAGCGGCAGCATCCACGCCGGCTGTTCGCGACGCCCCCGGGGTGATGCTGCAGCGTGCCAGAAACCCGCCGCGAACCCTGCGTTACCCCGACAGCCGCCCGCCCCGTCGCGTCCCGCACCGGGGAGCCGCTGCCCGGGGCTGGCCCGTACCTGCTCGTACCAGTCGCGGCTCGAACACGTGCACTCGGGCCACCAGCCCGGGCCGCTCCCGTTCACCTTGGCCGCGCTCTTCCCCGGCGCCGGCGGCGGCTGCTTCAGCGCGGCGGGGTCGCGGGCAGGGGGCCCCAGCTTGGCCTTGCCGCGGGCGGCGGGCGCGGCGCCCCCGGGTGCGGGCAGGGTCTGCGAGCCGTAGCCGCCGTAGCCGTACTGCTCGTGCTGCCACTCGCCGTAGGAGGGGGGGTCCATGCGCCGCAGGGCCGCCATCCGCGTTACCTCGTAGCACTCGGGGCACTTGCAGCAGTGGTGGTGCTTGTGCATCGCTGCCCTCACACCATAGAGCCGGCAGGGAGGGAGGGAGGGAGGCGGCGCGGAGGGGCGGAGGGAGATAGGGAGGAGGGAGGGAGGGATGCTCAGGGGGCGGCAGCGGCCCCCGCCCCGCGTAAGGCGCGCCTGACGCCTCTTCGCCCGCTCGGCGCCCCCGGCCTCGAGGGAGGAGGAGGAGGAGGAGGAGGAAGGGAGTGGGATGGTGTTACAGCGCGGTGATCTCCGCGGGGGCACGCCGCGGCATCGTCCGCAACGCCACTCGGTCCCGGGGCCGCTCCCGGCGCGGAGCGCGCGGCAGCAGCTCCGAGCCACTCCGCCGCATGGGGCGGTTCAGCCCGGTCCGGTTCGGCTCGGTGCGGGACCGCGACACCTGCGGCGGCGCCGAGCATCCCTCTTCCCCCTCCCCCGCAGCGGCCAATCCGTGCCGACGGAACCTCCGCGCCCCGCCCCGGCGGCGCAGCTCATCCATCCCCTCGCTCATCCATCCCCGCGCTCAGCCCCGAGCTCATCCATTCCCGAGCTCATCCATTCCCGAGCTCAGCCATCCCCGAGCTCAGCCATCCCCGCGCTCAGGGCAGACCCCGCCGCGCCACCCCCGCTGCCCCCCGCGCGGGCTGCATCCAGAAGGAGCAGAATCCTGCTCTGCGCTGTCTCACGCATCACCTTGCGGCTGCCCTCAGCCTGGCGCACCGGGCAGCCCTTGTGCAACGCCGTTCCTCCAGCCCTGCGCGCCCGTGGCAGCCCTGCCAGCTTTGTGACCGATTCCAAGAAGGGTTCACTTTGCTTCAGCTGTGGTCTGCACTGGAGCATGAAGTAATTTTTCCAGGTCTGAACTGGTCGCTAATCTGGCAGCAGTACCTCTGTTGCATCTCTGTATCAGTTCTCACCTTGCTTTTTTTGGAAATGTTACCTTCCACCTACTGCCATCAGGGATGGTAAAAGCAGAGCAAAAATGCCTGCTGGTGCAGCAGGGCAAGGGTGCTGCTCTCAGTGCAGCTCAGGCAGTCCTTCACCTCCTGCATAGAAGTGCAGGACTGGAAGAAGTTTAGAAGAGTCATCCAGACAAATGATGGGAAGAGAGAGAAAAAACAGTGAAAAACCCCATTCAGAACCTGAACCTGGCCTTCTAATGCTTGAAAGTTGTAAAATACACTAAGGTGGGCGAAAAGTTATTTAAAGAAATGGTACATAAATATGTAGAAGAACAAGAAAACATGCACAGGATATGGCTAAAAGATAGAAGCGGGAAAGGGCCACAAACTGAGTCACAAGATATGGTGGTGCAACACCTCAATTCAGGTTCCAAGGTCTGCAAAGCTCCTCCTGGCCTCCTGCAGCTGGTGTAATATGGCCCTGGGCATGTGCAGGGCTGTGGGAGGAGGAAGTGTATGATGGCTGGTCAGATAAATGTCCCTGCCCACCCCTTGTTCATTTAGCTCTTTAAACTGCAGTACAAAATGACTTCTGCACTTCACCTCCGCACACAGAGGTGCTCCTGCACCTGCAGGGTTTGCTCCCAAATGATCAAGTGAAATGCTTGCTTCTGGGTGAAGGGGAGGGGGCAGAAGACATCCCATAATCAGGATTGGTGTTGTCCCAAGTGCTATGTTCCCCACTGCACAGTGCACCTGTCCTCTCCAGCACTGCCTGCACTTCACTGTCTCTAGGCTGCTCAGGTCACCTCAATCACAAAGTGGCTTAATGCCACAGAATGGTGGAGTGGCTCAGACACTGAGATTTCCCTGCTGCAGGCTTACGGCACTAATAATGTTCCTGGACAAGCAAGTCTAGAGCACCTGCCCTCACCATGGTGACATCAAGCAGCCGAGCACAGCAGTGCTGCTGAGCCCTCGGAAAAGCTCCACAGGTGAGGGTCACCCTGCTGCTCCCCTGGGCTCTCTCTGGACAATTATTTGTCCCAGGGGCACCATGGCACTGACCCAAAGAGAGATGCACCAAGATGAAACCAATGGCTGCACACAAAGTGTTTCCTGGAAGAGCTCAGTGCCACAGGACGTTGCAGACCCCAGAAGATCACTAGAGCAGGGCAGGATGGGATGCTTGCATGCAAAACAAACTTGTTCAGAATTATCAACTGTTTGTGTGCATGGCAGGAAAGCCTGCAGTGTTGGCTTCAAGAGAGAACTTTACACTTCAGGTTTTAAGAAATTAGGATCATCTCCACATCTTCTACTGTTCCTTGTGTCATCAGATGGGAATGACAGGAGGGACTGGGGCCAGACTGAAACTGACAGAGGACTGCTGCACCAAAGTAGAGCAAAAAGCCTTGTAAAAAATGGCAGGTGGCCAGTGTCCCCCCATGAGAACAAAAGGACATTAATTCCTTGTTGGCTAGCCACCCATCGGCACCTCTGAGAAAACTTCATCAATGAGATGTTCTCAGTACCTAAGAATAACTAATTACTGCTCCATCCTGGCTGCAAACCTCCTTCCCACTGCAGTTCCCACCCTGGGATGGCATGGTTAGGTTTCAGAGATCGTGCTGTGGTCACCCAGTGAGGCATCTCCACTGCCATGGGCCTTCTCCAAAGCCATCTTTGGGACAAGGTCAGTCAGAAGTCCCATATCTGGAAGAGGCTGACTCGGGTGGGAGGAAAGCACAAGGGAACTGCACAAGCAGAGTTTGTCACCCCAACTGCTCACACCTGCCCTGCTGCAGACACATCTCCTGTCACTCTGTCCTGGGATGGGGGCAGGCAAGGACATGGACATTCACTAAGGGAGGAAGCGCAGAAGCAAAGGACAAGAGCTGTTAGGGGAAAATGGTTTAATAGAGATGAGTGAACAATAAAGAGAAGCATTTAATTTGATTTTTTTCCCCTCCCATTTTTTTTTTTCTCTTTTTGGTGCATCCTCCACAAGGAAGTCATTCGGTCCTCTCTATGCTTGGTCTCTGGCAGCCTTCACAGCCATTCATGCAATGAGAATCCCCACAAGGGAAACAGCCTCACTGCCAGCCCTGGAGTGCCAATATTACAGCCTCCACCCCACGCCACTTCCCCCAGCTCTCTTATCTGTTAGTGCCTCATTGCCAGTTGCAAACAGAGGGATCTTGAGCCTCAGCTGTCGCAGCTCTTTAGAGTCCTTCCTTAGATGGTTGCATCTCCCCTCCCCAAACCCCACATTTCCCATTTTAGCTGCCATGACAGTTGTTTAATTCCTGTGCGTTTGTAATGAACTGCATGTGCCACCTGCTAGCCCCAATTAAAAGGGAAAAAAGTAATCCACGGCTGCTGCTGCCTGCTTGCAATGTTCCCTAATGCTACACAGGACTCGGGATACCTAATCAAGTCTAAGAGTAGGCCAGGGCTGGTTGGCCAGGGGAATCTACATTCTGTACTTCTCCAGCTTGTTTTAGTGAGTAGTAGCATTTTGGCAACTGGGGGTGACTTTGCTGGGAGATTAAGTGATGTGGGCACCTGCACTGGGGTGCCCAGGCCTGTGTCTGGCAGGGCAGGCACAGTGCCCAGCACTTTGAGGCAGCTGTGGGCATCTTGCTGAAGTAATGTGAGCTTTGAGCAGAGTTATAGGAGATGGGAGCTGATTTCCAGGCAGGTGCCTTCATGGAGGGAAGTGATTTAAGAGCTCTCTCATCCTCTACCCCCTTCCTACCGGTATTCGGCCTGTCTTATTTAAATTCAGCTTTGGCAGCTGCTCTTTTTACAGGTGCTAATTTCAGCAAAGTGTCAAAAAATCCCCGGAGATTATGCTATTTACAAGGCACGAAGATGGCACAGAGCTAGGTTTTATCTGGTGTCACCAGCATTTCAGCCCCTGCTGCTGCTTCCTTCCTCTCGCATGAAGTCCTGCAGGAAGAGGAAGGCAAGTGTGAGGCACCAGACACTGTGGGTTTGTTGTACCTACAGCCCTTCTAGGAGGAGGGGATGAGAAGATGGGGCAGGCTGAAGGCAGCCAGTTCCTCACAGAAACAGCAGTCACTTTAGTGCTTGACTATCACCCAAGAGGAGCTGGACCCTGCCAAGGGAACCAAAGCCACGCGTTTGCTCTGAGCCTGGGTGCATACAGGGAATCTTTATAATGCTCAGGAGGAAGGGGAGGGCAGTTTTGCATGGGAGAGGTGCCTTTTCCCACCACAATCACCTGCAAAAAGACACCCAATACATGCATCCCAAGGAAGCTGGAGAGAAATATATCTGGGTGGGCAGGCTAGGAGGAGGTGAGCAGCAAAGAGCGGGACCAACAGAACCTGGCTCAGCCTGTCAGTCAGTTCCTTAACACAGACCCCACCTAGCAGGAATTTGCCATTGGCTGGGTCTGGGGCTTTTCAACTGGAACTTGAAGAGGGGCTCTGCAGAGCTGGCTGTACAGCTGTAGGTATATAGGGCTGGAAGCTCCTGTGAGCACTGGAGGGTTTGTGCAGTCACAGCTGAGCGGGAAGGGGCAGGGTAAGAAACATCTCACTCTGGCTGTTCCTTCCTGCCACCAGCAGCAATTCATGCCGGGAAATGTGCAGCTGGGATAATAATAACCAGGCATACCAAGGGACCAATAGCTCTCAGCACTCTCAGGGCGGATGCCCAACGAATTATTCTCCTCCAGGGCAAAACCATTTTTATTGTATTAATGATCCCTGATACATTGCCCAGTTGCTGCATCCTTGCTTGTGGCAGCAATGGCACAAGAGTCTTTAATAGACACCATTGTCAGGTTTCTGCAACTCACATCATGGGCAACTAAATGTCTTCCATGGCTGTGCTGGGGGAGTGGAGGGGACTGATGCAGACCTGAAGCAGGTCCCTACAGCAGTGCTCAGGCTCTTTCCCTGTAAAGGAGAGCCTGGAGGCATCATTTAGTAACAATCAAATGCAGCAGGCTTTACAGAATTCTTGACGACCTCACAATGCCCACAGCTGCTCTCCCCATCACCTGGCAGGGATGCTCCTGCTTTGTGTTGGAGCACTTGAAGCATGGGCTGTCTGTGGGTTGCCTTAATGCATTTCCCTCCGTAGTAGTGGGGAGCCTTGCTGCTGCAAGGGCATGGCAATTACAGCACTGACGTGTTCCATGGTCTGTGCGTGCCCGCTCCTTGTGTGTGCCTCATTTCCTTTACAAAATGACAGAGCAGAGGGAAAGTTTGACAGTGTGACCAGGGCACAACTTCACCACTCCACACCAGGGTCACAGCAAGGTGTTTTGAAATCTCACTATCTTTCAGAGAATCAGTTGCTATTTTTTTTTGGTCCTGTACCTTGATGTCTGGCTTGTGCCTAGTGTGACACCACCAGAAATCCTGTTTCCCTGGATCCTTCACTAGTCCCAAGCCGCCCCTGGGTATGCTCATATACTTCAGCCTTAGTGGGAGCCAAACACACCCTGCCTGAGCCGTACAGTCCTGGCTGTCTCTGCCTAAGCTGAAATGACCTTGGGGCCACAAAACCCCACAGGCTGACCCTCAGGGGCTCCTCAGCAGGAGCCGTCCCTGCAGGAACAGGTAGTCTGCTCAGAGTGGGTCAGCATGTGCTTCTGAAAGGGAGGCAAGGGCTCAGAACTACTCTGCCCAGACCTAGGGCTGCCCGGGCAGCACAGACCTGCCCAGAGGGACCTCTCCCCACATCCAGGGCACACAATGTCCCTTCCTCGATTATTCCCAACCTGCTTAGAGAACAAGAAGGGGAACTCTGTGGGGAACAAGCATTCTCCCCTTTCCCCTGGCCAGCCCTGCTCTAATCTGCCCTTTCCAGATGGAGCGAAGCCCATTCTGCAACTCCCACCGCCCACACTCAGTGACTCACAGGGATGCTGGTGCCTCATCCCGCCAGTGCTGCCCCAGAACACACTTTCCGGCAGGGAAACCTGCCCAGCCGCGGGGAGAAAAAACAACCCTGGTGTCCCTTGGAGCCACGGGCACTAGCGGTGAATGAGATCTACGCGCCCCGCTGGCCCGGCCCTGCCCCTTTAAGGGAGGAAGCGCTGCTCGGAAATTTGTGAATGGCTGTCCCCGCCCCCGCCGCGCGCGCCGCCCAACCGGCCAATCAGCGTGCGTGCCGCAGGCCCACAGGCGGCGCGCGGGGCCCTCTTAAAGGCGCACTGCCGGCACCCGCCCGTCCCCGCACGGCCGTTTCGGAAGCCCCGAGGTGACCTTCAAAGCAGGTCCCGGGGGCGGGTGGAGGAGCCGCTCCTGAGGCACAGGCACACCCGTGCCTTCCTTAAGGTGTGACATACTTGCAACACAAGCCCTGGAGGGTGAACGGTGCTGAGGGGTGACGTGCCAGTTTCCCTCACCCTGACCTCAGGGCTTGGACATGGGCTGCTCAGGCCGCAGGGACTGGACGTCCACACCGGCCAGAGCACACAGCTGGGCTGAGTTTCCCCCAAAGGCCATGAGCTGCCAAGCCATGGTGTGAGGGAGAGCAGGCAGGTGGAGAGCTGTTTCATCACCCTGCTCCTGTTCTAGGCCACATCAGGAACGCAGGAGTGCTCCCACAGCAGCGGAGCACTAAACCTTACGAAATCTTCCTGCAGAAACATCCCACGACCCTCAGCTGTGCAAAATCTATCACTGCACAGAGGGGAAATAGCTGTGCAGCACGTGCCAAGGGGGAGGGAATGAACAGTGCAACAATGGGATTGCAATAAACTCAGCTCCAGGTCCAGCCTGGTCTCCCCCTGCACTGCAGTGCAGTACCCCCTTCCTTGCTCTGCCACAGCTCCTCCCTCAGTCTGCTGTAGCCCAGGCTGTGAAATGATCTGGTCTAAAAATACCCCTTGAAAGGGGGGACAGCCTGGCAGGACATTGCTCTGTTTCCTGGACACGTGCAGGTGGGAGGCTGTTTGTGAGGATGGCGAAGCGATGTTGGCCAGGCAGAATGGTCTCCATGCCAGTGCTTTGGGCACAGACATTGGTGTACCTGAGCAGTGCCAGCACCTACAGCTATCCAGGCCACGGACTGTGGGAGGCCTTTGTTTGAGCCTCAATATTTGGAATAATTTTTAGGTATGATGGCACCGAGACTCCTACAAGGTGCTTTGTACCTGCAGGCTGCAAGGCTCTGGCAGGTGCTGCCCTGGGGTGAAGCCTTGCTTCCTGCAACAGGGCAGAGATTGGCTTGACATGCTGTCACTGCTGCAGCCACGCACAGTTGAACCCTCCCAGAGCAAACAGATCAAGGCACGAAGAGCCAGCACACAGCAGAGAGTACCTTTCCAAGGGCTCACGCTTGGATTCACAAGCGGGATGATTTCCAAACCCATGCTCATTTACTGTCCTCCCCCTGTACTTCCCCTGGCTCCTACCAAAGCAGAGGATAATACATCTCTCAGCATAGCTTGATACTGATCCTCCAAATCCTAAAGACCATAAACCTTCATGAGCAGTTATCATGGCTGCTCTATTTATAACAGTGCCAGTACTGCCTCTGCCACCAGAATCCTGATCTCTGTCCAGCCTGATGCCATTAAGATGCAGCGACATTCCCCCAGTTCCAGCACTCCAGATAGAAAGCAGCTGGCCTGCCAGGCTCTGCCTTCAAGCTTGGTTTGTTTCTTTAAAAATGGTGAGGAGAGCTTGCTTGTTTTGCAGAAATGCACCTGGGGAATTTGTCCTCACCCTCCTGAGATGCTGGGATGGCTGTGAGGGGGAGTGGAATGTGGATGGGTGGAGAAGGTGGCACATCCCATGCTCTGGCTTCACATTCCTGAGCTCCTGGTGTGTCTGTGCTACAGGAGGCAGGCTCCAGCAGTTTGCTCGGGTTGCAGCATGAATACAGTCAACCACCTGACAAGGCAAAGCAGGAAAGGAAGAACCTGGGTGCTGCTGTGTGGACCCTGCATCAGCACATTTGGCAAACTTGATGAGCAGAGCAGACAGAGTCCCACCCACCAGAGGCAGTGCAGTGGCTCACTGAGCTCCTGGCTGAAGCACTGATGGACCTGGCTGCTGATCAGCCCCCATCCTGCTGGAGATGCCTGTGTCTTGGTTCTTGATTTCAGAGCTACACATGAAACCCATCAGTGTGAATCTCAGCGTGCAAGTTGCTCCAGCAGCTGTGCTCCGTTGGGGACTGGCAGACACAGACACTACATGGAGGCAAAGCTGAAGCACTGATCTGGAGGGAGGATGGATGCACTCCAAGCCTGTCTGGATGGCAATGGAGCATGGGTCTCTGTTGGACACTCCTTAGAGCCTCCCCCTCACTGTTCCCTTTCTGCCATTGAGTGGGGAGAGCTGCATGCACTCACACCATCAAAATACCTTCAGACAGTGACAATGACTTGGGCGAATGGAGACACCACATCCATCAAGATTTTCCTATGCTGCACAGCCAGAAACACCTTGTGTCTGCAAGGATCTTCCTTTTGCTGCTGGTTTTAGACAAAAAGTCCTCAAGTAGAGTAGGAATAGGTGACCATGCATGAGATTTTGGTTTGACAGCCTGACAGCTCTACTGACTTCATCCTTTGCTGAAGCTGGATATTGAGCTGGGAGAACTGAAGTCTAAGCATGTTCATCTCTTCAGCAGGAATAGTAAGAGCCTCTGGTAAGGTGAGGCCATTCAACCCCAAAATGTCCACGAAAGTGACAGCTCTTACTGACACAGCCCTTGCTGACACCCCCTTTGAGCAGCAGCATCCCTGGGACACAGGCAGCCGGCTGCCCAGCTGGGTGTCCCTGCTGTGGAGGGCTGATGTGTGGTTCAATCTATCTCTGTGTGTTACTACAGGCAGACACCCTCTTGAATTCAGCATTTTGGCTTTTGAGCCTATGTCTGCAATGTCAAAACACAAAATTGCTGGAGAGCATCTGAATGCTCTGAAGCGACCTCTAGGCACAAAATGGTTCAAGTAACACTGGGCAGCAGCTTCTGGGCGGGGGTTGCTGCTTTTCTTCTCTGCTTCTCCTAAAATGCTCTCCCTTTTGCATGGGGATGCTATGGGGAGGGGGGAGCTGCCCCAGGAGCTGGTTGCTTCTGTGGTCCCATTGCTTGAACATTAGCCACTTCCTGGGATTTTGGGGGTGGCAGGGCCAATGCTGATGGGCTCAGGTAGAGATAAAGCAGTGATGTGGTACAGTCTGGCCTGCAGCAATGGCTACAGCTGCCTGCCCAGTCAGCCCACAGAGAGGGCACGGCATGGTGGGGACAAGCAGGGCACATGCAACCAAACAACCTGACAGGGGCTTCTTGCTGGGGCTGCATTCATTGTCAGACATTCACCTGCATCAGAGATCTGCCTCACTTCCCTGACGCTCCATGCAACAGCAAACAGCTCCTTGGTGCTTCCCCTCTCCTGTATCTCACAGAGAAAATGGAGAGCGGTGAGGCTGCAGCCAAGCCAGGGGAGCAGGGAATTCACAGTTGGCATTTCTGCAGCTGCAGCACCTGCCACATGCCCACCCCATCCTGACCCACTGCTCCTGGCAGGCAAAGGTGCACAGCACGGGAACGCCCTTCGGTCTGGCCACAGGCACACCGGGAAATAGGAAAAAACACTTGAGAGAAGGACGGGAGAAGCACACAGCCTGTCGCCACGCTGGCAGCACAGCTTGCCTTTCTCTCCCAAATGCCCCAGGGAGCTCCATGGACCTGTTTGGTGCTTGAGCTGTGGATTATGGGGCAGAGGGATGCATCTTCTTCTGCAGCAAGTGCAGCAGAGAGGGCTCCCAACACCCTGACAGGGCGTTTCTGCCGGAGCCACGTCCTGCCTGGGACACAGGGAGGGGGACTGAGACATTTCTGGCCTCAGCCCCACAGGGCTAAAGCACAGACTGTACTTCTCACGCTGTGGGCACGCTCTGAGGCATTCCACACACCCGGAGCCTGCCGGAGCAGCAGTGACCCCTGCCAGCGAGGTTTCTTATTCACCGGTGATTTCAGAGCATGCATGGAATGCCTGTCCTCTGAAGCAGCCTTGCCTGCGCTCTCCATCATATCGGGACCTGCTGTTGCTCCGTGTCAGCTGTCAGGCTGAGCAAGGGGAGAGCTGTGGCGCTGGCGTCGGGCAGCACAGCGAGGAACGCCTTGGCAGACGGGAGGGATGCACGGGCAGGAGGAGGCGGAGGGGCGGCCCCGCACTGGCGCGGTGACAGGGATGAAATCAGAGTGGCTGCAGAGCCGCGCTGGGAAGCAGGAGAGGGTGGCAGGGGAAGAGCAGCGCTTCCTCGCAGGCGCAAAGCTCTGCTCATCAGCGGCATTGTTCCTCTTTCATTTATCTTTACAGCTGGCTGCTCCCTGCACAGAGGATGAAAACGGCGTTTACTGAGAGGAGCAGCCTCCCTGGCAGCCTGGGAGCACAGGCGAGTGACACCGGCCACAGGAGCATCCTCGTGAGTCTTCCTGCAGCACAGGCACTTAAACCCTGAGCAGCCCTGCTGAGGCAACCACGGGGCTTGGGAAAAGGTTGAAATGAAGGAATCAGCAAATAAAACCCCACAAGCCCCAGAACTCAGGCAGGATTGTGCCTCTGTCAGCCTAAAGAGGGTGCTTTATCTGGCAAAATCCCTTTGCTCTTGCCCCGTTGAGGGCTGAACATCCATTTTCCCACGGAGGGATGGTTTCAGCCCAATAAGCCTCAACAGGAAGCACATGTTGTTGCTGTATTTACCGGCACCTCTTCCTTTGTAGCAGCCATTTGCCGCTGCAGGGCTCTTCAGAGCACACCCATAACCTTAACAGCAGGCAGAAATTTCCTGTTCCTGGAAGCATTTGTGTGGAGAGGCCAACTATTTGACATGCATCTTCCTGGCTGAAGCAGGTCACGGTAGCTTTTGCTCTGTTAACAATGCCATGGAGCGCTGCGGGCAGGGGAGAGGACAGAGCCAGGGCAACAGGAAACTTATTTACATTGATGGATGCAATAAGAGAATTGCACTTACTTCAGGTAGGAAAAGACAGTTCATCACGTTGCCTGTTATCAGTGGCAGGGTGTCCACTAGAGCTCTTGTTCCTGGGCTGGTGGCACCAGGGTGGCAGCTGGTGCTCCCCTGCCCTAGCATTAACTGCCACCTATTATAAAAGCATCCCTGGTTCTTCCAAATGCAATTGGCCATCTCAGGTATTTTTTCTGAAACCCGCTTTGGAAACGCCTGCGGCAAAAAAAGCACACACTGAAGGCTGGAAAGCAAGAAGTCCCCATGCAGCAGGGCAGGAGCCGGGTGTGTAGGTGTTGTCCAGCCCTGGTACTGTCCTGCATGCTGTGGGTGTTGAGAACTGTCACGGGATGTGATGCTGGCAGGAGCTGAGGTGTCCTCAGTGCCTTCATGCAGGAGTGAAGGATGAGAAACAGGGCCTGTGCTGTGGTCCAGCAGCACAGCCTGCCCCAGACACCTGATCCTGTCTCACAGGGGACTGCAGGAAATGCTTCCCTCTGTCAGGGCAAGGCCTGTATTCAGCAGTGAAGGTGACATCCTGGGAAAGGCTCACCACTGTGATGAAGGACTTTGCATCCCAGCACAGGGGCTGCTGCAGAACAGCTCTGCTCAAGCCTGCAGCTCTCCAGCACTGCTTGCCTCCAGTTTTCAGGAAAGCTGCTGGGTTTCTGCAGAATGCCAAGTTTCAGGCAGGACTACAGGCCTGGCAATACCTGGCACTGAACACTACCATCCTAACAGCTTTTCACCTCCAGCTCCCTGCTCTGCCTGCAGCCATGCTGTGAAATGACCATCATCTGGGATGAAGGAGGTTGCAGATGAGAGCCCTGCCAGGGTACAGTCCTCCCAGAGTCCCAGTCTGCCCACCCAGGTCCCCACTGTTCCTCCCTCTCAGGGCAGTGACCCCTGCTTGGGGCTGGCAGCTGCAGCCCCTGCTAATGGGTGACCCCTAAAGCTCCAGCACCTGGCACCAAGGACTGGCCCTATGCTGACACAGGCTAGGAAAGAAGAAGGCTGAAAAGAATGACAGGAATTATTTCAGGTCTGGAACAACCTGCCTCAACAGTGAGCGAGTGAAGAAGCCAATCTGTTTAGTTTATCTAAGGGAAAGTTAAGAGGGAACTTAGAAGCATCTATAAATACCTACATGTTGGGAACATTTCTGATTGCCAAGGTCCTTCATCCTAGCAAACAAAGGCAGCAAGATTTCCTGGTGCTGGGAGCTAAACCAAGAGAAATACAGGCTAACAGTAAAATACAGATTTTAATGTGAAGGATAAATAATCATCAGGCCAACCAGGCCAGGGACAGAGCAGATTTGCCATTGCATGAAGCCTTAAAATCAAAACTAGGTGTCTGCTGCTAAAGGAGACATTGCAACTCAGCCAGATATTTGGGGCTGGATGCAAGAGCTGCTGTATTTCATGGCCTGGGACAGTTAGGAAGAAAATCCCTTAAAATCACAACAGAATCTGTTCCAAATTGCTCAGGCTCTCACCCCCTCATGGGTTTTGCCCTGTGATTCCCCTGTGGTGGTGGTGGTTCCCACCCACTGGCAAATGGAAATCAGCAGCCAAGCTCATCTTCTTGTCATATTCAGAAAACCACTGTCTCGCCCTTCAAAAACTGCTAAAGATACGGTGAATGATTGAAAATGTAGAGAGAAACAAGAGAAGAGGAGAAATTAAACAGTAAGAGGAAAAAAAATGGGGTGTTACCCATTTTATTGCAGTCCAGAAAAAGAAGGGAAACATTTAAAAAAGGACAGAAAAGAGGCAGTGCAATTTTTGTATTTAAAATACTTTGGAAGAAGACTTAGACTTAGCAAACAAGCATTATTTCAAACTTTGCCAAGAAAAACAACATTTTCATATAATTTTAAATCTGTGGTGAGCTCCATTCTTCCTGGCCACTTCATCCTTCCCAAAGTGCATTTTGCCCTTCACTCATCCCTGAAACTCCCCTCAAATGCGTAGCCCAAACGATTTTCTTGTACCAGGTGGAGGCTGAGCTTTACGATGCACATCCAAATAAATGGTGTTTCCAAGTAAATAAGACAGCAGAGAAAAGCTCCCGGGAAGCTGAGGAACGGACCTGCCATTTAAAAGCTCGGAGAAAAAAATATGGAAATCTGCAACGTGGGAGAGTGCCAGTGCTGGGGGCGAGAGAGATGGGCCTGGGAGGATTTCCAGCTCCACGCAGCCTCTTTATTCCTGCGCCACATCCACCTGTCACGCGAGCCCTGAGGGCTGACACGGGGCCACGGCAAGTGCTAACGCAAGGGGATGATTTCAGTGCCATCCAGCCCCTGGCACAGGTGACCGCTCGACTTTCTGGTGTGTGCATCAGCAGAACAGCCAGGAGGACACACTGCCAGCCCCAGGGGAGGGCAATGCCATCCCTGCAGTGCTGAGAGCACGCGGCCCTGGCGCTGTCCCCTCAGTGCCAGGCGCTGGCAGGACTGGCAGGGTGGGAGGTGGCGTGGGGCGCACGGAGGCTCACCTGGGGCAGGGTGCTGTGAGAGCTGAGCACCAGGCTGCAGACACTGGCTGGTGCCTCCGTCCGCCGTGCTGTCACCCTCACCAGCCGTGGTGGTGTCCCTGGAGCAGTGTCCCCAGCTCCCATGGCGAGCTTCTGCTCACGGTCCCAGGAGCAGTCCTGAAACAAGACAAGTGGAGGGACACGTGGGTAGGGCAGGCCAGTTGCCTCCAGGCTCTCCACTGCTTCTGGAAGGGCCAAAATGAGCTTTTCCTCATGCAAGGGGAATAGTGCCTTTGATGGGCATCCCTCCTCTCACATCAGCCTGCGTGGCACTGGCCCCAGGGCTAGCAGGGTCACTGCAAGCAATGATGGAGGTTTGCTGGCCTGAGACTCTGGGACTATGCCATTGCTGGGTTGCATTTCATGTTTCAGCAACACAAGACACCTCAAACACATTTTTTTGGAGAAAGGAGGAAGGATTTGAAGGTGTCAGTGGCTCGGGCTGTGTTCAGTGCAAGAAAGCCCTGTGACTGGACGCTTTTTTCATCCCCCTTACAGACAGAGCACGGTGGAGGGAGCAGGGGCACCACTCACACCAGCTGTGCAAGGCCCACAGTTGCTTCCCCGCTTGTTTCCACACTGATTTTTTTAATGTCCTTATTCAATGTCACATTTCTTTAGGAATGCATAGACTGGCCTGACTGATGGCTATTGCCAGCAGAATTCACTGTTGGATGGATCAAAGCTACAGGACACCCAAAATAACCAAAGCAGGATCCCACTGCCTATGGCATAACAGCACCAAAAATTTGTTCTTAAACACATACTAGAGTTGCAGGTTTGACTTTAACTAGAGGGACTGGCAATGTGAAGGGGGTCAAGAAAAAATGGGACTGAAGCAGTTCCTGAGTCAGAGGAACACAAATATCTCCTGCAGTGATTGTGGGCAGTTTTGTCCCCCTTGTTCTTGATCCCCAAACTCCTTTAAAGGATTCTTCCTTAGATTATATCATTCAGCTCCATCTTCCCCATGTGACACTTAAATTTGGAGTTCCCCCAGCTTTACGATAGGAAGCCAGTTCAATCTGTGAGGCAAGAAAAGGTGTTTATCTGATACAGTTATTTCACTGAAAGGAGGAATCCCTGAATTTTTTCATTTCTGCACAAGTGTATCCCTAGATTAGTGGGATCCAACAGCATCCCATGGCAGGGCAGTGAGTG
This sequence comes from Cinclus cinclus, assembly GCF_963662255.1. Lineage (NCBI taxonomy): Eukaryota > Metazoa > Chordata > Aves > Passeriformes > Cinclidae > Cinclus > Cinclus cinclus. The sequence goes on from NC_085060.1 coordinate 4,404,907, forward strand.
GGGGATGGAGGCAGTAAGTGGGAGATGGAATGAAGGCCTGCAAAGACACAAGGCAATTTTATTTACCTTGGTGCTTTTGAGATAACTGCGACCCTACTGCTCAATTCCTGCCTCTCCACCTGGTGCTGTATCTTTTAGAAAGCTGTTAAAAATCGAAGTGAATGCAAATAAGAGAGACAAAAGTTATCTGTGAGCTGGGAAAAAAATCCTGAAAAAGGAAACTTGAAAGACTCAACCTACTTCACTTATCAAAAGTGGCTGGATCAGAGAGCTGAAATGCCTCCATGGGAGACAGCATCAGACGGGAGCAACTAATCCAGCTGCAGCTGCAGAACAGGAGCCAGAGCTGGAGCTATTTGCATTATGGAGTAATTCAATTAACACTCGTGAACCAGAGAGGTTGACTCATTAATGAGACAAGCTATCACAGAGAAAGTGTGGGAACAGCCTGGCTGTGAGCTGGGCAGACTGTCGTGGCCAGCAGCCTGCTGTGCCCCTTGAACCCCTCAGCGCAGGAGTGTGCAGGGTCTGGCCCTGCAGTAGAGGGTGGCTCTTACCTCAGGTAGGCTTTGGGGCTCTCTGGGTGTGACTGTGGAACTGGACTCACTGGCCCCAAGCTGCTGCCTGGCTGTGCCATGATGTGCATCCAGGCTCGGAGACTGCACGGGTGCAGAGCGCAGTGTGAAATCATAGAATTCATGGATATCTGCAAAACAGCAGGAGAAACATCCTCAGGACCAGGAGGCAGGCTGATGCCTGATAGCAGCCTCTGTGGGATGTAGCACCTGCGACCTTCCACTCTGCCCCCAGGGTCTGAGCCCTCTGTACCCTGGGAGAGGGCTCTGCTGGCTCCCTGTGCTTGCTGTGGTGTCCACCACACCTCCTCTGCAAGGCAAGAGGTGTAGTGGGGTGCCTAGCTCACTGTGCAGTGCCCATGGCTCTGGAAGGCATGGGAATGTCCATGGAGCAATGACCACACAGTCCACAGGGACTAAGAGCAAACTCTGCTCACTAGCATCAATCCAAAAGCCATCCTGCTCTCCTCCAGGCTGTGCCAGCCCCAGGCATGGTGGCCTGTCCCTTCTGCTCTGAAAAGCCCTCTGCACCAGGCAGGCTCCGCATGCCTGCCCTGATGCTGATGTGTTATTCCCTCCTCATCACTGACCCCCAGCACCCCTGGCCTGTGAAAGGGCTCCCTTCTCAGGGGGACAGGCAGAGAAGCCACAGAGCACTCAGTGTACAAGCTCTAAAGCTGATGACTACAGCTCTGCTAAGCCCAGCTCCCTCCCTGCCATCTCCCCTCTTCCCACCTAGCATGATGCAACCTGCACACTGCCACAACAGATATCCTCATTCTGGGTTCCAAGGACCTGAGTTTGCTGCTGTAAACCATAGTTGGTGTAGAGAGAGGTATGAAAATGGGGTATCCCAGCCCTCACTACTCCAGAGACAGTTATGGGATGAGAGTGGGACCTGAGAGCAGCTGCCCAGGTATAGTTCCAGAGGGGCTTCTGGGAGCCCAGACCCTCTCCTAGCCCAGCCAGGAGGATTTTAACCTCTCCAGGTCACACACAGAGGATTCCAAGGAGCAGAAGGGCTGCAGTGGGCTCTGCTCCTCCCTAAGGAAGCTCCCACTCCTGCACACTCAGGCAGCTGCTGGCCCCTGGCAGCCACAAGTTATCTCCAGAGCCAGCACCTCCAGAGTGATCAACATATCCACTGCAGAAGTGTTTAATTTCAAACAGGAAACTACATCAGAAGTGAGAAGTTGTTTTTATGAAGAAACTGAAAGGGGTAACAAAAACTTGTGGGAAACTTTGAGCCTATTTAGAGAGACCCACTGGGACATCAGAACAGGCATGAAGTGTGTGGCTAGAAGATACTGTAAAGGCAAAAGGGAGGAAAGCAAGGCTTGACTGCAGAGGAAGAGAAGCTATTGAAAATGAGAAGACATTCATCTAAACTGCTGAAGCTGCATCTAAATGAGAAAACCAGAATGGATGGTAAATGCTGACAGGTTAAAGGTAAAGTTCAAAGAGGTCGGCCAAAAAAGTTTGGTAAGTGCCTTCCAAAAGCCATAAAAACAGTAATAAATCCCTTCAAGCACCTGGGAAACAGGAAGCCTGGCAGAGCCAGCAGGGCCAAAAAGTCAAGGCAGCATAAATGAACACTTGAAGCAGGAAAAGACACAGCAGGAACCTGAGCTCATTTTCTGTACCTGTGTCTGCTGTGGAGGAAGCTGAAGAGTTCCTCTTCTGTGCGCCACTTGAAGGGCAAGCTGTGGGTCTCAGCGTGAAGGGGATGTGGCCATTCCCATGGCACTCCCTGGGAGCTCATGGATGAAGAACCTCCACTTGCCCTCCAGTCTGCTATTTCTCACCTGAAACTATGCCACACCATGGCATCAGGAGGCATTAAATACCCAAGTCACAAAGATTTCAACAGGAAATCTGGTGTGCACTGGCAGTGTAAGCAGCGACATGCTGACCACTGCCTGAGGCCATCCCCCAGGTGTAGCAGGATGCTCTGCCTAAGCAGACATACAGCAGCTGGAAATTTGTCTTACAAGTTCATCAGTGAAGGCCTGAGTGAGGGGTGTCTGCTGAGCACTGATAAGATCAAGTGAGGAAGGACTGCTGTTCTTAGTGCTGAAGAATACTGAGACCAGCTTGACCAGACTCTCACAAGGACATGCAAGACACGCTCCCTGACTGGAGCTGGGAGCAGCCAGAATGATATGGACTCCATGATACAGAAGTGAGAGTCAGGAGTGGTGAGAAGAAGAAACTAAAGTGCTGCTCATGCCTTTTTCAGCACAAAGCATATTTTGCTGATTAAGTCTGATAACACATAGTCTAAAAAATGCATATGACTGACAGTCAATCACTTTATACTGTAAAAGGCTAGTCACACTTTTACACAGTGAGGACTTCTATTATACCTCCCTCAGATGTGTGAAGACCCTTCTCTTGAGTGGGGACAACCTTCAAGGTCACTCCTCTAGGCTGAATCAAAGAGATTTTGGTCATTGATATGGGTGAGTAACATCAATCTCTACTTAATAATTGTTCAGCTAGCTTTAATATAATTACTTTAATATTGCTTCAAAAACAGTGCACTACACTAGTAGTTATAGCTATCCATATTGTTTAGTAAATAATTCTGATTAAGCTCTTTTTTTTTCTCTAATCCTTATCATTATTGTAATAAATATAAACAAATCCTTTAATATATTTATATAAATACATTAGGCTTATCATCCTTAATCCTGTGGGACAAAGTTGTATAAAGGTTCAATTACACCTGTATAATCCTTTAGACATATACCACTGATGAAGTCTGAGGCTAAATTGGATCCAGCTGCACTTAGGCTCCTCTCTGAGGATGGGTTTAGAAAAGAAGGGTGTCCTTTCTTCACCCTGTGACTCAACAGGAGGGTTTGTATAATAAACTCTGTCTGGAGCTCCCACTCTGCCCGTAACACCAGGGATACTTTCACAGAGCAGGGCTGCGTGCCCAGGCACAATTCCCCATCCTCTCCCCCAGTGCTTAACTACGTGTCCATGCACTGCAGCAGCACATCTCTGGTGCAGATGATATGAGAGCAGTTTCAACCCCCATCTTCCAGCTCCCAGGGGCTGCCTGGTCTTCTGACCTCCCAGCTGTAGGGGCAAAGCTGATATAAATCTCAGCTGCTGGCAGACCAGCTGGGTGCCCAAGGGCAGCTCAGCCAGGCTCTGTGGCTGCCCAAGTGCAAGGGAGCACTGTGTCACTGCCTGGCATCAGTGCCACTTTTGGAGCTGCTGTTTTGTGCTGCCAGGCTGTGTCCTGTGCCCTGGGAGACATGTGGCAACTGGCAACGACGGGACGAGTGGGAGTCTCCAGATGTACCCACTGCACCTGGGGCACCCCTTCTACAGCCCCCTGGCTGCCAAACAGGCTGCTCTGGCAGCCCCTGGAACCCTCTCAAATCAGACACGAGGTCACAGCAAGCACTCATTTCACAGCCAGAGAAACTGGACTTTGTTTTCGTGCTAAAACATCTCTCCCTCTGGTTATAAAAATAATAATTGTGCAACAGGATAGCAGCAGCTTCTGGCTGCATGGATTACGTTGGGAACACACAAAACTTTGCAAGAATGAAAACAGGATTTGAACAGCCCCGTTGTGGAGGTGTGCTGCTGCTGGCATCCCCGTTTGTCACCCATCTGCTGCAGGAACACAGCCTCGGGCAGCCAAGCTGGCAAGGTGCCTGAAGGGCAGGAAACTTGTCCCCTGAAGCAGCCACTCTCCACCTCCAAAACCCTCAGCCCAGTTTAGCTGCTTGCCAGAAGAGAGAATTGTTGCTGGCACCAGGGATTAGAGGAGTTTCAGGATTGGTGGACAGGGTTCAGGCAGCAAAAGACAGAAGTACATTTTAGGACACATGCACGTGGCATTAAGATAATCTAAATATATGCTGGTTTCCCTTGTTTCTTATGGCCATTAGAAATTGCACACAAGTCTGCCCCACCTGTGCACTTTAAGAGCAGCACTACCTGAAAAGCCTCTGTAAGAGGACTTTGTGGTAGCAAAAGGTGAAGCTGCAAGTTTTGTCTCACAGCCCAATTTCTGTGTCATGACATGTAAATCCATTCTGGATCTAATAAGGAAAAGTAACTTGAGATTTACAGAGATTAGAATTTTTTTAAACAATTTTTCCTGGTGCTAACATGTCAAATGAATGTCATTAAATATTTCTATAGCACCAGCATCTGTGTGCTAACGCAGTGTCTTTGTGCCAGCCAGCACATGCACTTCCAGAAAACGACATTTCTTTCCCAATGTATGCACTGTCACCAGCTGCAGCACCACAGATTTACCCCAAGCACAAACCTCAGCCTCACACCAGACCCCCCCCAGCCATAGCCCCACTGCCATTCACACCCATGGATGCCACAGCAGATGTTTTTCAAGCAGGCAGCAAGTTTCCATCCTTGCTATGGGCAAATCTGCAAGAGGATGAATCCTCAGGGTCGGTAAGTCTCCAGATTCCTTCAGTTTTCCAAGCTGGCTCCTGCAGCCACCCGGTGAAGCCATTATCACCATCTCCAGCTGTGCTGTTAGCAAGCAGGTCTTGCTGGGGTTTTGCACCCAGGGAAGCACTACCTGCCCCTCCTTCTGCCTTCACCACATCAGGATGCTTACGAGGAATCTTTTGCAGGCTGAAAGGAGCTGTAGGGGAGGACTGGGGGCCCAAGCAGCAGACAGGACCTACAGAGGTCTGCACTGGCCACTGCTCGGGCACAGGAGAGAAGCTGAGTCCCAGAGGATTTTCGGGAGGAGCTCGGCCCCTTGGGCTGCTGGCAGCTGGGATAGCTGGACATACACAAACCCTGCCTGTCCACCAGCTTCTCCTGCTGCAAAGGGCACAACGGGCCCTTTCAGCCCCGGCTCTGGGAAGGAAAGGTCAAGGAGCTGCTTTTGTGTGCAAGCCCCATCCTCCCCAGCAGCACAAGAGATCATGCATCTCCCTGAGGGGCTCCACCGAGCAAAGGGAAAGCAGGGCCAAAGCAGGGCCACCATCGCCCCAGCCCAGGCTCCTGGAGCACCCCTTTGCAGGGCTGCTTCCTTGCAAGTCACACACTTGGCTCCACAGCCTCAGACACAGGGAGAGAGGGGCCAGGAGAAGGGAGCCAGCACAGCCTGTTTTCCCTCTGCACAGCCAAGGAATTTCTTTTGTGCAGAGCAGGGTTTGGCACATTCCAGTGCAGAGCGGCTCCGGCACCGCTGTGCCGTGCCGTGCTGTGCCGTGCCGTGCCTGCCGCAGCACCGCTGGGACAGGAGCTGTCCTGGCACAGGCAGTGTGCCCCCAGCACAGGCAGCTCCAGGGACAGGGGGCTGGTCACAAGAAGGGCTGGGCTGTGCTCAGAGGAGTCTGGCAGAACATGGTGCATGTGCAGAGCAACACTGGCCATGATTGCAGTGACCGATACGTTCAACACAACACCAATGCATACTGGACACAACACAGGTTGGGGCTTCTGGAGACCCCAGAACAGCTTATTCTTAAAAAAAAAAAAAAAAAAAAAAAAAAAAAAAAAAAAAAAGGAAAGTCATATCCCTGTAATTTTTCTAACTTGGATGGACTAACTTGGCAAAGTCCATGGTGTTTGTCACTGCTGGTAGCTCTACTATGGCCTGATGCATTTTGATGTTCAAACTCCAATCAGCCTGTGTGTGTTCTTGGAGAGCATTACCTGCAGGAGCAGGCGGCCTGAGGACAGGGATACACCATGCTCACACGTTCATCTTCCCCAGGGGCTGAAAAAAAAGCAGTGCTGTGTTGCTGAAAGGCAGCAAGAGGAAGCAAAGGCCACTCCAGAGCCAGAAGCATCTGGCATGGTGTGGGGCAGTGAGACAGGAGTACTTGCACTGAGCAGTGTCTTTGCTTTCCTGCAAATCCTCCTCCCACACTGAGCCAGCCCTGTGACTCAGAGCACACTTCAGACAGAGACACTGGCCCACTGGGAAAAAGAGGGGTAAAAATAAAAATGGAAATAGAAATGTTCTGTCACCCTTGCAGTGTTGTTACTGGCCTCCAGTGGGTACGGACTGTGGACACGAGGCAACCCAGTGTGTGCCAGCTGTGTGTGGCTACAGTGAGCACACAGTGTCCATGCTGGGACAGAGGAATTCATAAACCTACACTCCAAGGGGAAGCGGGGAGGGAGCCGAGAGGGGGGGCGGAAGTAATTAATGCAAATTCCTAGTTTAGGTAAACACATCTAGAGAAAGGCTCAGTCTGGCATGGGGAATTAATATCCTGTTAAACCAGCTGAAAAGGTCACCAGTAAACAAGCGACACTCCCAACACTCCCTCGTGCCAGGGCTGATAGGACACCAAGACAAACGGCTGAGAGCAGGGAGCTGGGGACTCTGCAGCATCCGCCTGCCAGCGTGCAGCTGCAGCCAGCTCGGCGTGCATGCAGACTGTTTTCTGCAGCCACTCTCTCTCCACAGAGCTTCTGCACTAATAGCAACAGCCCTGGGCAAATCTGCTTCCCTACCTCCACACAGCCCCAGGGAAGACTGGCCAGCAGACAAAGCAGCCAGGGGTTTTGGGCTAATGTCAGGTTGGTCAAGGTCACAGCCCTGCTAGGACCCCTGCCTCCAGGCTGGGGATCATTTAGAGAGTGGGTTGTATAAATTAAGAGATAAGAAAGAAGATGTACACTGCCTCCTTCAGTGTGGGGGCCCACCTGCCCTGGGGAGTCCACCCTTGGCACATGTCTCTCCTGCTGCTGGCAGAGACATTCCAGCGCAAGACCTTTGAAAGGACGTGCTGGGACTGAAAGTCTCCAGATGATGCTGCAACAGCAAGGGAGAAAAAAGGATAGAATAATATTTCTCAGGACACAACACTCAACTTCATTTTCAATAGAAAACCTGAAACACAGAGGAGCTGCTGGCAAATTCTTTCTGCAGGCACAGACGTGGCTGCAGAGGTGTGAAGAAAAGGTGAGAGCTGCCAAGAGAACAGCAAGGGAGAGCACCGGGGCTGAGACAGCCTTGGGTCAAAATGCACTGAGAGTGAGCCACAGATGTGGAGCTCTGCACCCTGGGGTCTGGGTCTTCCTCTAAGAGTGCAGAGCCTCTGGGGTGCTTTCCCTTCCTTCTCACCAGGGAAACTCAGCTTCTCTCCCAGGAGGTCCAGGAACAAAAACCACCAGGGCTGCATGCATTTCCTGAGGCCCACAATGAACAGAATGTAAGGAGAATAGCAAGATAGTTGTGTGTTTTGCACAGAGAAGCTGCATAGTCCAGAAAAACTTCAGATGTATTTGTCTCAATCCACATGGAGAACTTTATATAGCGCTCAAAAATACCATTTCCTTGTGTCCAGCCCAAGACAAGCCTTGCTGTTAAGTCTCTTGTGAAATGGAGCTGCTAACAGTGCGTTGCCCAGAAGTGCTGGTGGGTCTAAGCACAAGAAAGGCCAGAATACCCCAAAGGAGCCTGGATACATGTTGATTCTCTCTTAAAAGACAGAAAAATTTAGTTTTCCTTCCTGGACACACCAGGCCTGCACTGCACAGACAGTGCTCACAGCAGGGCAGGATCCATCAGCAGGTGCTGGATAGATCAGACATTGTCTGATCAAGGTTTTACCTCTTGTCCTCAATCAGGCTGAGGAATGCTGTTCATTACACACGCCCAGTGACTGCAGCCCTGGTATCTCCTGCCTAAGCCCTGGAGGGGAAAGACAGCCCAGCTCCCTGGCATTACATGCCATGTGTTTCCATAGAATGCATTGGTCAGTGCCAGGCACTAGCGTGGGATCAGGCTCCCGGGAGACCCCACTCAACACAAGGCTGCAAGGACTGCAAGGCAGGGGCTTACCCAGCAGAGCCTGGAAGAGCTCACTTTGGAAGATGTGCGAGACTTTTCCAATGGAAGCTTTTAACTCCTGCTCCTCCGGGGACCGCAGGGTGCTTTGGTATCTGGTCAGAATTTCCACTGCCCGTTCAGTGTCTGCAGAGATGACACAGGAGTAACAAGGCATTAACGTTGTAGGATGTTAAGGGAAGGCTCGAGTGCAGTCTGGGATAATGCCTCAAGCTGCCTTCCGGTCTGGATTTTTAAAAATCAGACAGCCACAAAAGCAGTTGCCTTACACACACCTAGGAAATCTAACTCTGCTAAGAGGTACTGAGGGCCCATGGTGGAGACCTGAGCAAGGACTGGAAGAGAGGTAGTTCTCCCACCAAGCCTGAAAATCAGGGGCTAAAATCAGATTGACTCAACTCTGAACTCTGTGGCACTGGGCAACTTGAACACCTCTGCTGCCTCCCAGGCACAGAAGCTGTTCAGGAGCTGGACACATTCTGGTTACACAGGGCTATGAATACTACTGCAGGAACTGCAGCCTCCCACATAGGGCCAGATGGCTGCAGCAAAGCTGAGCGTAGGCCCATTCACGTAGTGCTAACAGCTCAGCAACAGGATGGCAAAACTTGGGTTTCTACAGGGTGAAGCATAAGAATTGCTCAAAGCGGCAAGCAGCCATGGGTCAGCAGGAAACAAGTAGGAAATGAACATGATGCCTTGGGGCCAGAGGAGATGCTGGTGAGGGGGGGAGCTGCAGGCTGCCACGAAGCAACATTTTGGTTAATGACTGGGCTAGACATAGCTATGAGAAATCCCTGGACCTAAAAGAGCAGAGCTGTGATCTCTCTGCCTGGACACCTCCACACTTCTCTGGGCAGCCAGCCAGACCTGCCAGTGCAGCCCCAACCTCAGATGTGACCCATGTCTCAGGCAGGTGGTGAGCTCCTGTGGACCTTGAGACGATCCCTGCCCTAACAGTGGATACTTCCCTTTGTCACCCAGGCAGACTGCAGACAAAGAGTGTCTGTGTGAGAAGGCAGGGAAGCTGTCCCGCCACGGCTGGAGACTCATCTTTTAAGCCAGGAGCTCATGCAGAAAGGATGACCCTACTCATCACAGGGCTCTCGAGAATTCAGGTCATCAAACAAGGGCGCCTGTGTCTGCTCGGGTACGTGCCACCTGGTGTCCCAGCTCGCCCAGCCTCACAGCTTGTCCTCGGCCGAAAGGGAAAGGGGGTCTTCCTGCCTGTGTTACCAGCCCACACTGACTCATCGTGGGAGCAGAACGGAGAAAGGAGTCTGGGGAAGCATGAATAGCTCTGGCTTAGAGCTGGGCTCCACACTTGCTCCACATAAAGCAGGGACTTCCTGGAGCTTTAAGGCAATCCTAGCCCTGTGCTATTACTAAGAGCTTCCCTTTCTTCAAGGTAAAATAGTGGCTTCAGACACTACCCAGCATACCATAAACAGGGCTGAGATGTCATTGCCTGGTCATTCCTGACCTTATCAGTAGGACTGAAGAAGCAGATGGAGAGCTAGGGCTCCACTGGACACAAAGACTGCAAACCTGGTGTAAACTTCCCACTGCAGCCCAGGCTGCGCAGCAAGAGCAGCATGCACTGCGCTGACCCCTGTGCTGCTGGCCACTCGTACCTGTGACAAGCCAGAGCAGGGCCAGAGCAGGGCACTGCTGGCTCCCGATCTGGGCAAGTGCCATGCGCTCAGAGTGGCAGGGAGACCAGAGGACCCTTCCTACAGCTCCCAAGAAACAGCACATGGAACGCAAGGCCCATCTCCACGTGCCTCAAGGTGCATGCAAGTATCACTTACATGAAATCCCTCCTCGCAGAGCCCAAAGCCCCCATGCCCGCTCTCCTCCCCGCAGCACGCAGGGGAACTGCAAGCAGAGCATCCCACGGCCACCCACTCTGAGACACGGCAGCACAACGTGTCCACGGCCCGAGGAAGGCGTGGAGCGAGGGCCCCCAGTCCTCGGGTCTTAACCCCGGGATCGCACGGCCGCCCGCGGCGGGGAGCGAGGGCAGGAGCTCCGGGGCAGGAGAGCAGAGCACCGGGTGCGGTCCCAGCGGGGCAGACACTTGTTGAGCGCGGGCCCGCGGTGCCCCGGCGCGGCGGGCAGGGCCGGGCAATGCGCTCCTTACCTTCCCGGCGGATCATCGCTCCGCCGTGGCCGACGGCCGCTCCGCTCCGTGCCAGCCCTCGAGCGGCCGAGCCGCCGCCCGCCCCACCCCGCCCCGCCCGAACCGGCCCGGGAGCCGCCCCCCGGCCGCCGGCACCGCCTCCGGGAGCGCCCCGCCACCGCCGCTCTGCCCCGCGGTGCGGCTGCTCGGAGCCGGCCGGGAGGCTCGGCCTGCGCGCGGGAGCCGCGCCTGGCTCGGCCACCCTTCCCTGCCCGCTGCGGAGGGCCCGGTTCCACGCCCGGTTCCCCGCGCCGTCAGTAGGTGGCACGGAGGCGCCGCGGAGCGAGCCAGCCCCGGGCCGGTACCGTCCGGGCTGCGCCGGCTCCTTCTCCGGGCCGGCAGCGCCGCCGTCAGGGAAAGGTGCTGAAGGGAGGACGTGCCCGCCGCACCCCTGCGGGCTCTGTCTGCCGCTCCTCTGCTTTATTCACATAAATAGACAGCAACTAGTCAAACTGACACGATACCCCTCTCCCTGTTCAAGGCCCTGCTGCAACGTGACCGATGCCGAGTCCCGCCGCTCCCTCTGCTGCCCTGGAGCAGCAGCAGGAACTTGAGCGCGGTCCTGCCAGCCCCTGATACCCACCACCCCGAGCCCTGCTTCTTTTCTTCCCCGAGCAACAGGCATGAACTGCTGCATGGAGTGCCGGACCCTGTCCCGTGAACACGAAGCCAGCAGCACTAAGGACAGGATTTCAGTCCAGGATAGGAGGGTGAAGAGCTCAGCTTCCCCTTTGTCTTGTGAAAAGTCACTCCACATCCCCCCTTCCTGTTCCTCAAGCCATGGGACAGGGCAGTCCCCAGGGAAGCAGCCCTTAAAGCAGGTGCCCCATCCCTGGCTGCAGAGCTGCTGACAACAGGCTCTTCCCCTGCACCTAACAGCTACCCAAATCCCCGCTCCTGTCCAACCCCAACGGAGAGGTCCCAGCTCCAGCACTGCTGGATATTCTGCCCCTAGGCCACCCCTGCAAAGCTTTAGTTCCTAGCTGTCAGTGGGAAATGAGAACCCAGTTCCAAGTCTTTTCAGCTGAGGGCAGCTGTGCACCATGAAAGGAGCCAGGAAGGCCACGGTAGAAGGGAGGCTTGAAGGAAAGGAGCCTCAAAGCTGGCCTGAGTAGTGCTCCCCGCTTGAGCTGTGCAGGGCTCTGGCTGCCCCTCCCACAGCTGATGCAGGCGTCACTCTTGCATCAAGCTGTTGATCTTTGTGAGCAGCACATCCGTCTCAGACTCTGAGGAGACAGAGAAAAAAAACAGTCAGTGTGGGCAGCCACCATCCCACAGTGACAGGCAGAGTAGCCTGAAAAGCAGGTTTGAGTATATTCAGGGAATGTGGGATTCCCCAGTGCTGTCCCCAAAGGGCTGCTTGCTAAGGGCAGGACAGGAGGAACTCCCTGGGCTGGGATTCCCTTCCCTCCCCCAGCCATCCAAAACCACTCCATCATATTTTCTGGAGAAAGCTTCCTGCCTGTCAGGGAGAGTCCCACAGGCAGAGCCTGGCTCCAAGGGAGGGAAGCTCCCATTCCGTGTGCACTCACCCGCTGGCCATCTTCTGCGGGAACATTTCCTAGGAGATGGAATAGCATCCATGTTAGCATGCAAGTCTGGTCTCACCATTCCCTCCCCTGAGCTGCCAGCTGGAGGCTGTGGGGCCCCGCAGTCCCAGAGGGAACTGCTCTCAGTGCCTGCAGCACTGGTAAAAAGGAGCAGGACCAGGATCCCCCAGCCTCAGCCCACCAAGCCCTAGGACACAGTGGGTTAGGAAGTGTGAACTAAGACATCCAGCAGCTTGAGGCAGCGTCAGGGCTGACTTTTAGCAGCAGCTTGGAGATAAAAGTTGCCTCTACACACTTCTGTCTTACTTAGCCAGACAGGAAAGAACCCCCCTCAGGATCTGAGTCCAGAGAGGGGTGGCAGCGGGTTTGGGTCTGCACCAGCCACCCAGGGCACAGGACAGCCTCCCCCAACAGGCCTGCCTTGGGAGGGGGAAAGGGATCAAACCTACTTCATCAAGACAAAGGCCCAGATGATGTTAAGGAAGGAAAAGCAGTCTACAACGATCCAGATCATGAGGTATGTGCTGCTGGGCTGCAAGGCAATGAGACAAGCCATTGAACACCAGATAGGGGTGGTGTGCTGTGGCACAGCCCTGCCTGCTGTGTCACCAGTCCCTTCTACAGGGTCACATGTTCCCATGCCAGTACAGCAGTGAGCACAAGTCAGCCTCCAGGCAGCTGCACAGGGCTGCTGCAGAAAGGGACCCACAAGTACCTGGGACACTGTCTGGGCTGTGGGGCAGGGTGAAGGATGGAGGGGTCACTTACAAGCAGCCAGATGGGGTGTTTCATCTCCTTCAGCACCTGGCAGGCGTTGGTGGTGACAGAGCTCACCCCCGAGCACCACAGCACAGAGAAGAGCCAGGGCTGGTTCACCACATACAAGTTGACAGAGATGTTGTCGTGGCGGTACTGCCTGCGTGGGGACAGCTGTGGTCAGACTAGCAGACAGCAGGGTCCCACCACATTCTGCACAGCCAGACGGGGACTGTACATTTGGGATATGATCTAGCATTTGCAGCCACATGGAGCAACTGTCTAGATTTCCAGACCGAGGGCAGATTTGCTGGCAGGGCAGAGGACTGCAGCCAGCTCCACCCTCTGCACCAGCCCTGCCTGACAGGAACACTTGTTCACAAGGCACACACCCAGCTCTTCCCAGAAGCACGCTCAGCACCCTCACCTCTGCTGGCTTCTGGGACAGTCCCCAGACTCCCACAGCTCCCAGGTACTTGGACAAAGCGTTCTCACCTGATCTCCTCAGAGCTCATGTCCTGGTAGGGCAGATTGACGTGCAGTACTGGCTCCTTCTCATTCTCGAGTCTCTTCCGGCCATAGACGTGCTGGACACCTGGAGCCTGCTGTTTGACGTCTTCCCTGAACCCATCTGGAAGCCAGAGGACCTAAGCAAGAGTCAGAGAGCACATGCAGAGGAGAGGTACTCCAGGGAGTTTGCTCTCTTCCAGTATTCCCTCACAGGTCCAGGCCCACATTGCCGGCTTAGACAGCTGCTTCCTGCCCCCCATCTCCACTTTTAGCTCCTCCATGAGGATCTGAGCCAGGACAGTCTCCTGAGAGCTTGCCCCAGCCAAGAAATAAATACAGGTCCCACCGAAAGGAGAAAGCAGTTCCAGCCTAAGAAACTGCAACAGTTAAGTCCTTTCTGGGTCCTTGAATGGCTCAAGAAGTGAATCCATTTATCCCCAACTCTGCAGCAAGAATGCACCTTGGATCAGCACTATAGTAGAAGTCTTTTCTATGTCCCCTCCTGCTCTGCATTCCCAGAAGGCCAAGGAAGGTGATTTGAGTGCTGATTTGTCCCCTGAGGGCAGCACATATCCTTTGCTGTAGGTGTTGGATAAAGCATAAAGGGAACACAGGAGGGTGCAGCAGGAGTCCAAGAGCTGCAGGGGAGAGGTGTGGTGGAGTGTGAGGAGGTGGAAGCCTCAGCATTGTATTCCTGCTCACGATGGCAGCGTTGGTCTCCTCCCTAGACTGAGTCAATTTTTACACACCAGGGTGGCCAGTGCTGGGAAACCAAAGTATTTGGAGGGATAGTCTGAAGCTGTAGGCATTAAAAACCCTAATTATTGGCAACTTCTCCCAGCTAGACAACCTCACACCTGGGCAGGGCTGCCCAGCAGAGATCACGTATGGGGACATGGAGTATAGGGTGTCAGGGATGGTCAGTGTGGCTGGCAGGGCAGCTCCCACCATGGCAGGGGTGTGACAACAGGGTGGTGACCAGCTCACCTGCTGCAGAGGGATGCCTGACTGTAAAATCACTTCCAGAGTGACATTGACAAAGTTCTGGTAGTCACTGTGGTTCTCAGGACGAAGGTCAAACATGATGGAGATGTTGCTCTGCTTCGCTGCCTCTAGAGCCTGTCCCAGGGATGGGATCTTCTGTTTAGCTGCCTCCTTGCGATCATCAGGAGAAAGGCTCTGCACAGTGGGAAAAGGCCTTCGCTGCAAGGGTGAGAGAGGGGCAGTCATCACAGGCAGATCACCTGCAAGCTTCCACATCCCAAACTTGTGCCTGTATCTGACTCTCAGTTTCCTACACTGGCCTCTTCATGTGCTCTCCAGTGCAGACATGCACAGGGAACCTCCCTATGCACATCCATGGGCACCTCTATCCTTCTCCCCCACTAACAACAGAATTCAAGCAGCTCCAACACCTGTGGGCATTCAAAGCTGCTCAGCAGTAGTTAGTCACCTTTTGGGAAGAACCTGGCCACAGCTGCCTTCAGGCCCAGGCAGGCTGTGCAGCTCAGAGCAAACACAAGACATCCCCTCTCAAAGCAGCCTCCTCCATGACTCAGCTGAGGAGTCAGAACAAATCCCAGCTTGGGGCATAACCGCACCCAAGGAATTTGTGCAGCCTTCTGCACCCTGTCCAGGTCTCTGCTAGGACCAGTGCTCCAGAGGGAAGGTTCTGGAGCCCTAGGGCAGGGCTAATGCTTCACCCCAAAGTGCTCCCATTCCTCACCACCACCCTAAGGACATTCCTGACCTCCAGAAACCAGCTGCCAGCATCCAGCTGCTGGAGGTCTGTCCAGTTGAAGGCAGTGCTGTTCAGGGCAGCCCTCTCAGGGAATACAGCCTGCACATTGGTAGTCCTGGTGAGTTCCTCATCATGCATGAGGAATGGGACCCCATCAGCACTGGTAAAGGAGCACAGAGGAAAGCCATATGTTGTAAGCTGTTTGTATCCTATCCCCGCCTTGGCATTTCTACCCCCTCCCAGCCACCTGCTAGAGTAACTCCCACCTTTATTCTACTTGTGGCCCTTTACACAAAAAATGCACCTAGAGACCAAGCCAGCAACCAAGTAGTTCCTTGCTCTCTGAAACAGCTGTCCCAATAACAGGATTACATGAGATGAACTGCAGGCAGGATCAGTTTTCCAAGCAGTACCCCTCCCCTAATGGAACCTCCCTCGCTGGAGGGCAATCTGCATGGGGAGGACACAAACCCACTACCTCTCCCAAATCATTGGGACACCAAGCTGGAGCCAGTCCCATACTGGGAAGATGGGAGTGGCAGAGCCCTTTGAACAGGGCTGCCTCCAAATGCAGGCTCTGTCAGCTCCCCAGGTGTCTCCCAGAATGTCCCCTGTGGGAGGTGACATCAGACCCCTTCCTCCCTCTGAGCCCCTTTACCTCACCATGACGTCTGTCTCAAAGACTTGCACATCACAGTCCACTGCCTTGTGCAGTGACATGAGGGTGTTCTCAGGGGCCAGCTGGAAAAAGGAATGGTGTTAGTGCAGAGAGCAGGGGCAGGATGGGGCAGGAGGCAGGCACTCATCCTGCCTGGATGTACCCAGCAGCTTGGCTGGGCTCTAGGGCAACCACAATGAGACTGGGGTGACCTGGGCATGGTGGGGGATGGAAAAGGACAGGGGATAGACAGAGCCTGCCTCATCCCTACTCCCTAGCCCACACTACGCAGCCAGGCTTTCTGCTGAGAGTTGCATACTCCTGGTCCAGTAGTGCTCAGGAAGCAGCTCTGTCCTGCAGCTGCTGCAATCCCCCTCCTCACCCTGTGCTCACCCATCCTCCAAGCCTGAGCTGCCCTGGCTGCTGTGGGGATACCACTGTTCTGAGCTGGCCAGAGCTTGCCCAGGCCTGTGGCCACAAAGATATGTGCCCCACAGCCAGGCACAACCTGGCTTTTTCTGCCCTACCAGCCTGCTCCATCCACCCTGACCACTGCCAGGGTGCTGGTCACTCACCATGGGTGCTCCTCGATGGCCAACTAGGGCTGGCTTGGGGGGAAGCTCTTTCTCCTCCATGATACAAGGGGAGGTGATTCCCAAGGGAGCCAGGTATAGTGCAATCATTGCTGCACAGTACATAAGCAGCAGAAACACCTTGAGACCTGCAGAAGTTAGAGGGGATGAGGTACAGAGGAAGTATTTTGTAGGTCACTAGGAATAAGCCAAGGCTGCTTCACCTGGCATTAACCTGTCATTGCCCTAGGTCAAACATAGCATCCCCAGCCTCGGGAACACCGTGGATTTATTCTTGGCCCACTACGTGTCCTTGCCCAGCTCAGCACTTCTGCAGCACTCTGCCAGCTGTAGCCCTCTTTCAGCTGCAAAGCAGGGAGGGCTGAAGCTGCAACAAGGGCTGGTCATGAGAAGCAGCCAAGAGCAGGCATTATTACCACACTGGAGACCTGTTCCTACTGCACTGATGCTCCCTGAGCACCATTCTGCCAACAGTGCTGCTCAGCTGGGTGGCAGGAAGCAGGGTACCAGCCAAGCTGAGCAGGGGAGACCTTGGAGGGAGATTACCTGTACTGCGGGTGTGGTAGATGAAGCTGGCCAGGGGCCAGGCAAGGAGAGTCATTCCCCCCACAGTTCCAATGTGCAGGAAGGGACCTGTTGCCTGGGGAGGCAAAAAAAAACCCGGGGTGTCAGCCAGCATGAGTCCCTGTCCCCAAAATACACATGCTCCAATGCCAGGGATCTGCCCCTGCAGCCAATACTGCTGGAAGATCCACAGTGCCAGGGAGGGAGGGACAGGCTCCTGGGGGACAGAACAGACTCCCTGCTCTGGTCCAGCCACCATTCATCAGTGTGCTCCAGGTAGGACTGCAGGGGAAGAAGGAGCACCTTGCCTGGCCAGGCAGCAGAAGTCAAGGGCAGGGAATTAACTCCCAGTGCACACACCCATGCTGGGGGTTTCATTCAGCACCCTTCAGCTCAACCCCTCAGGCCAGGCACTGGGTACAGCTGGGAAGTCCTTGCTCTCGGGGTGACTCACCTGCAGGGAGATACGTGCACTTTTCCACTCCTCTGCCCACTTTATTCCCAGCCCTGTGAAGGCTGCAGCCACCACCAGGGCAGTTAGGATCAGCAGGATCTGTGGGGCATGCACAGGGCAATTAGGGGAGCACACAGCATCTTGCAGGCCAGGCAGAGTCCTCCTCATCCCTTCCTTATGAACCCCTGCAAGCCCTGATACCCACTTTCCACATCTGGGTTTGCAGCTGAGCTCTGTGCTCCACACTTTGAGCTCTGGGAATATTCCCATCCCACAGACATGTGGCTGAGGAGCTGACAGCTGCAGCCCAGCTCAGCAGGGACACACAGCCACTTAGTGGGGTCACAGCAGCCATACACAGCCCCAGCAGACTGGTCTCAGCTTCTGAAGGTGCAAGGGCAGCCAGGGCAGGCACCATCTCCCTGCACCCTCAGTCTCTCACCTTGTGCACCCAGTGTAGCTTCAAGGGCTGGCCGCAGAGCTGCAAGCACAAAGCGAGGACCTGCAAGGGCAAGGAGCTGTCAGAGCTGGGCTGTGCCCCACACCTCACCCCTCACAGGACACAGGACTCAGCCACAGAAGCTCGGGCCCCCTGGCACAGGCAGAGGCTCTGGTCTTGCTCAGGCTGACCTGGCTCCAGATGCTGCAGGCTCCTCCCAGCTCAGGGCAGCCTGTGCTCAGCACAGATCCATTCCCCCCAGCCCAGCAGGATCAGGAGGGCTCACCAGCAGCACAGATGAGTAGCTGATCAGCACAGCTGTAGCTATGAGCAGGACCAGGGACCAGTCTAGCCACAGCTTCCTCTGCCTGAAGATGAATCTGCCAGCAAAGGGGAGGGTCAGAGGGGCAGGCGTGACATGGGGAACAAGGCTGGATGTGGGATCCTACTCACTCGTTGAAGTTGTGGAGATCATTGAGGATGATGATAGCGAAGTAGAGCCACACCAGCGTGAAGAGGAAGATGCAGAAGAGGAAGAAGAACCAACTGCAGTCATACTGAAAGCCAGAGATGAGAGTTATACATATTCCCTCAGGGCACCTAGCGCCCAGCCAGGTTTCTGAGACCCCTGGGTATCACTCAGCCAGCAGCAGTGGGGAGCACAGGGGGTCACAGCAAAAACTGGCCCAGGGGTCCAGGCACTGAGCTGTCCCATGGAGAGGGACCAGAGCCACCCTGGCAGCCTCTTTTGGCTGGACCCATGCTACAGAAAGATGGATCAGCATGTCCTACAACAAAATAAAAATCTGCCTGTGCCAAGCTGGGGAGGACAGCCCCTGTGACAAGACTGCCTCCATTCCCATGCAGCACTCCATGGGAACAGGCAGGGAGTTTGGACATAAGAATGGGTCTGGAGGCAGCTCCCATTTCCTTCTAGCTGGATGATCCATGGGCTGGGCAGAGAAAGGGTGCAGGGCCTCAGAACTACCCTTGTAGTGGTGAGTCTCCAGACTGGGTCCAGCTACATTGTCCACAGCCACTAGTCCCACGTGTGTGGGGAGGGTGAGGGGTGCCAGAAGGACACCTAGCAACCCAGACTTATTTGTACATTCCAGGCAAAACAGGACAAGCAGCAGCAGAGCCACTCCCATGGGAGTAGGAGACCTCAGAGAATCCCAGGGCCTCACCACTCCCAGGTTACAAATTGCTGGGGACACCCTCCTGGTGGGGCCACACCCAGCCCAGGAACTGTCTCCCACGTGCCTGGCCAGGTGCCCCAGGACCTGCTGCCAGCTCAGCCCTAGGGCTCTGCTCTGCTGAGGCACGTGCAAACCCCACTGCAGATGCACACTAATGCTGCTCTACCCTTCTTGTCACCCAGCAGGAGCACAGCTCACCCTCTCACCGCTCCAGCCTAGGGCAGTTCCTGGACGGTGAGGGTGCCAGGTAGCACCCCAGCTTTCCTGGGGCTCAGCCCTGGAAAGCAGGAGCAGCAGCAAGAGGTCAGCAGCTCAGTGTCTGAGCTGAGCATCCCAGCCAGACCCCTTCCCCACCCCAGCCACCACTCTAAGACTCCCACAAAGGAGCTGGCAAGCCTGAGCTCAGCACGACTCAAGTATCACCTTGGTGGTTCTCAAGCCCTTCCTCTTCTCCTTCTTGGCAGTAATCCACTGGCAGCTGTAGGGGCAGAGCAGGCAGGTGGCACAGGTAGAGCAGCAACCAGGGGGGTCTGCCATAGCAGCAGACTGTCCCAGAGCAAAGGTCAGGTGTCCTGTGGGGCATACACACAGTGTGTTGGCACAGACCTCCCAACGCACTGCACCCACCCCGTGGGGATGGAGCACTGAAGCATTTTGTGTCCAGGTACCCTGGCAGGTGGCCCAGAGTGCTGGGACATAGAGGTGGGGCTGCTGGTGGTTGTGTCCCCAGGCAAGGCATGGTGCCAAGGCAAGAAGCAGCACAGGGTGCAGCCCAACCTGTTCAGCAGGCTGTGTTGGGACCCTTTATCCAACAAGCTGGAGCAAGTCTGGAGCTGGCAGGGAGCAGGGCCTGCTCCCCAGCCCAGGGTTCAGCACTCCGCCTGGGAGCCAGGACCACTGTGCAGGGTCTAGGGGCAAGCAGCCTAGCCAGACAGCAACGCTGCACCCAGGCTTCCCCACCTAAAAGGACTGCCCAGTGCCATGCCACATGCCTGGGGCTCCTGATTGCAGCTAAGGGTACATGCAACATCCTGGGAAGTTCCCGTTCTGACCCCTAAGTCCAGGTCCTTGCTGATGCAGCACCATCCTGGCAGCTCCTTAGCTCAATCTACACACCAAGGAATCCCAAGTGTGGCTGGAGGAGCTGCAGCTGAGCAGGCACTAGATGACTTTGGTCCAAGTGCTTGGGGGGGTAAACCCATTTCTACAGTCAGACCCAGGCTGGGGGCAGGGCCACCACTGAGTTCCCCAAGCACTGGCAAAGGGAGAGAGCCAGGAAGCTTTGCTGTGATCCCCAGATTCCTGGTGTTTGGCTGGAAGAAGCAGGGAGCCCAAAACAAGGTCTTTCTCGATCCATCCAGAGAAATCCCATCTTTACTATTGCTTGTCCTGCTGTGGAGCTGCTCTTTCTCCTCACCCCCAACAGGCCAGGCACACTATGCAACACTATCACCCTGCACATTAAGCCTGGCTCTCATCTCACTATGACCACTGAGTCAGGCAAGAGAGCCAGCTGACCACATCCTCCCCAGTGTTGGAGGCAATGACACATAGAGCTGTGTCCCATTCCAATCTGGGCTGTGGAGGGAGGGAGAAGAGCTATCCCCGGTTCTCTCTGGTCCAGCCAGTCAGACCAGAGCAGCTCTGCCATGCCCTAGCTGTGGCCAAGGCCAGCCTGGTCTCCCCCTGTCAGAGGGCAGCACCCCAGCCTGTCACCCTGCTCCTAAATACCACCCTGAGAGCAGGACTCCATCCCTGGCCAGGAAACTTCTGCAGGCTGGGGGATGTCTGGGGGGCTGCCATCAGCAGGTCCAGCCCGCCAAGGCACAGAGGATTATAAGCAGTAAAACAGAGCCCCACATCTGCTGCCTTCTCCACCTTCTAGGCACTAGACCAACAGCTGTGACCTGCTCAGTGATGGCACTGAAGGAGTCAGCCTAAGCACAAGCACAGGAAGCCATGAGTCCAGATATTTCCTTTCCTGATGCCCAGGGGCTCTGGCTGTAGGGTCATACCCTTGCTGTCACCAGAAGCAGAGTCACCACTCCACTTCAACCAGGGACCAGTGGACCAGCCTTCACTTAGAGTCACATTGTCCCCTGTCACTGCTCACATGGGCAGAGCACTGGTGTCAGCAGCTCCTGGCAGGCTCCCACGCAGGGTACACAGTACAGGAGGAGTGGCTGTGGGCAGCAGCTGCAATTCAGACTCAGCTGTTCCAAGGGACTGTTGCTGGAGCTTGGCAGAGAGTGGCACAGGACCGGTCACAAATCTGCCTCAGCAATGCTGTCTGGAGGTATTGTAGGGGAAATGCCACTCTGTTCTCCAGCTCAGAGTGTGACCGCAGCAGTAGCATCAGCGGCTATGGCACAACACCTCTGTGCAGGGCACACATCTCAGAGCAGGGATAGGCACACACCCGACCCTGCTCAGCCTCTGCTCCAGCTCCAGTGGGAGAGCAGCAGAGTGGGAGCTGGGGGTCCATCGTGGCTGGAAGGACTCCTTTAGCCCCCACCAAACAACCCCCACCAAACAACCCCCACAGCATATTCACAGCCCTAGTGTACTAGGCACAGGGAATCCAGAGGGGTGACAAACCCATTGCCACAGTCACTGACACAGCAGCATATGCTGGTAGCCTCACAAAGACCTCTGTGCCCCAGGGGTGCTCACAGAGGACAACCAGAAGGCCAAATGCAGATCAAGATCCCCTTGTGCTGGAGGAGCTGAGCTGAGCCAGCCCAGGCTGTGTGCCACCCAGCAGGTCAGCAGGAGCTGGTGCCTAATCCTGTTGTTCCCTTTCCTCGTAGGACGGAGGACAGAACATGGGCTCAGCATGGGGCACAGGGTGACCCCAAAACAGTAAGAGCAGCACAGCCTGGCCTAGATCCCCCACTCTCAGTCGTATGCCCGGGAAGCCAGTCCTGGGCTCCCCACTCCTGCTCTCCAGAGCGTGGGAACAACACGGACAACCCCCTTCCTTCCCCCCTCAGCTTCCCGCAGAGCCGGGATGATCACCCCCTTCCCGTGCCGCCCTGCCAGCTCTGGCAGCACAGGACAGCATCCCCACCCCGGGACAAAATACCTGCTCCCCGCGGATGTCGGGCTCCCGCAGCTGGCCCAGGTGAGCTCGGGGCTGGGCTCTCCCCGGGCCCATGCGTGCCAGCACTCACTGCCGGTGCGCTCACGCCCTGCTGGGTGTGCCCCTGGCCCGGCCGCGGCAGGTCCGCACAGGCCGGCAGAGGCGGGCAGACTGCGAGAGGAGCGCAGCGGAGAGGAGAGGAGCGGAGCGGGGCGGGGGGCCGGGCTGGGGTCAGGGCGGGCCCCGCCGGCCCCGATGCAGCCGCGGGGAGAGGGGGAAGGGGCCCCGGGGCCGTCACGCGTCGCATCGCAAAGGAGTTTGCAGGCAGCCCACGTCCAGTCAGACGGAGACTCCAGGGAGAGCTCCCGGGAGATGGAGGCAGAGCTTCGCGCATCGCCGCGCCTTTGAGCAAAGAGCAGTGGGAGCCCCTTCGGACAAAAGGGGACTTTACCCTTCCCGGCAGAGGAAAGCCTGAACAGACACAGCCCAGGTCACCACGGCTGGCCCGGCGCACACACCGGGGTGTGCTTTGAAGGCAGAAGCACAGAAGTAAAAGTGCTTTTCTTGCCTTGAGCCGAGAGAGAAATCCTTCCGAACCAGTGCATCTGAACTTTGCTAAAGCAGCGGATGAAAGGAGGCTCGAGACGGGCCTGATGGCCACCTGAAGATGGATGGGCTGATGCTTTCCATCTTCCCCCTCCCTCCCTGTGGCACAGCTGTGCCCCCTCCACCCTCTGCTCCAGGTCTCTGCTGCTGGCGAGTCAGGATGCACGATGGGCACTCAGACTTTTCTGACTTGATCTGTCATTGCCTGTGATCTCAGGGGACCCCTCTGGTCTTCTGCCACTTGCAAAGGACCTGAGAAAGCTGATTTACAGGGAGGTGGTGGCATTCTGCAGTGACATAGCAACTGCCAATTTAGGCAGAAGCCTCAGCACTCAGCTGGTCTTGTTCCACACTCCTATTAACAGGTTTGGCACAGCTCCTTGAACAGCTCTATGAAATGTGCTGATTAAGGCCTTATCAGTGGAGGGTCTGGAGTGCTGCAGAAAGTTTCTGCAGGAGCACCTCTTGCTCTGTACCCAAAGGAGTAAGCTGAAAGCATTGCAATGGCCAGGAACATCCCTCAGACAAGCAAACGGCCCTGCACCCCAGATTTTGCCAGATGTGAACAGTTTGGCAGTGAGGTTCAGCTCCCACATCTGTGTGTTCTACTGACTGACACAGATCAGCCACGCTGCTACACGGAAGAGCAAAGCTGTGGGCACGAGCCTTCCCAGTGGACGTGTGCCCCAGGAAAGTCCCTGGGATGCAGAGAGCCCAGTTTTTGGGGTAGAAGATTGACTGTCAGGGTTTGGATTTCTGGTTTTAAGGAGATGAAGTGAGCAATGAAGTGATGTGAAGAATCACTTAAGCTAAGAAACATCTTAGGCAGTGCGTAGGGGAAAACCGAGCATGAATTAAGAGATCAAGGAGATACTGGAGGAGGGGAGGTTGCAGCAGAGCTCCAAGAGATCCAAGAGACATGGATTTTAGCGCTGTGAGGCAAAGCTTATGGAATACGTACCCCGGGCAGATAGAGCAGCGGGACAGGCGGCTCCCCGGGGGACTGGCCACCACCTGACCGCGCCGGGCGGGAGCCCATTTCTGCGGGGAGCCGAGCTGCTCCCGGCCGCGCTCCGGAGGGAGCGCTCCCCATGAGCTCCATCCCCGGGACCGCCCCGCGACCCGCGGGCGCTGCCCCGCCTGCAGCGCCGCCTCTGCCCACGCGAGGGCGCCCGCGCGGCGCTCGAGCGGGGCCGAGCGGGGCCATTTCCCAATCTCCCCACATGAGGCAGCCCTGCTGGGCCAGGACAGCGGCGGCTGCGAGGGGCGGGAGCCATGCTGGGAACTGGCACGGGAGGGCGAGAGCAGCGCGGGCACTGCCGGTCCGTGGCCACCAGGCGGCGACTTCGGCCCGCGCTGCTGCTGCGGGAGTGCCTGAGGTTCGGGTCTGTCCAAAAGGACCGGGCTAAGTCCGGGGTGTGACCTCCAAGGACCGGGCTAAGTCCGGGGTGTGACCCCCAAGGACCGGGCTAAGTCCGGGGTGTGGCCCCCAAGGACCGGGCTAAGTCCGGGGTGTGACCTCCAAGGACCGGGCTAAGTCCGGGGTGTGGCCCCCAAGGACCGGGCTAAGTCCGGGGTGTGACCTCCAAGGACCGGGCTAAGTCCGGGGTGTGGCCCCCAAGGACCGGGCTAAATCCGGGGTGTGGCCCCCAAGGACCGGGCTAAGTCCGGGGTGTGACCTCCAAGGACCGGGCTAAGTCCGGGGTGTGGCCCCCAAGGACCGGGCTAAGTCCGGGGTGTGGCCCCCAAGGACCGGGCTAAGTCCGGGGTGTGACCTCCAAGGACCGGGCCGAGCTCAGATTTGATACCCAGAGGACAGAGCTCAGCTCAGGGGTGTGACACCAAGCCCAGCAGATTGACATCAACACGGGCACCGTTGACATCCACTCCCCTGCCAGCTAACCCTGATCTCCAGGAGTCCAGTCACAGATGAATAGTTAAAGATAACAACCACAGCGTATAATCAAGCTGGCTTTGCTCTACCTGTCTCACCACAAACTCAGAGGCACCAGAATTAGTAGGGAAAAGAAAATAATGTTCCTGTCGGCACAGTTGAATGGGCTCATGTGCAACATCAAGTATTGCATTGATGTAAACAGAGCTTGTGTCCTGCCTTCACTTGTGAAGGAGCATCTGTAAATATTCTTTTAGATTATGGCAAAATGATAAAAACACGGACAGGAATGGTCTAAGTAAGCAGAGGAAGTTATGTCAGTGTATTACAGTGCAGATGAAGTTTTCTCCCTAGACTCTGAACTTGGTGAGTAGAGCAGGTATTTTCAGAACATATAAGTGACTAATAGCTTCCTATTAAGTTACTGTTTGTCCATTGAACTGGTCACAAACTGTTTTTAAAAAAAAGAAAAAAAGGCAAACCATTGTTTGAGTTCCTCCTCTTTGTCATTATACTGCAAAGAGTCTACAAGAAATACTGCTTTTAAAGATAGACTGTTTTAGGGAATGCTTTCCCTTCACGTAATCTCTTATAGGACCAAGAATAAAAGGAGAAGGTAGTACAGGTTTGTGTAACATTATTTCACACTCTTTCAGCTTGTAATAGACAACAAAAACTCTCAGTTTCACCATTTGTGTGCTGTGAATACTTCAAAAGCAAGTGGCACAGACTGTGCTTCCACCTCAGCTAGTAGCAGACCTACATAAACTGATAGACCAAGGCAATGATCTCCATCATTAAAGTTATTTCTTCCTTGTAATCTGCAGTAGTATAGATTTTGCTACATTTTGAAGCTGTCCTGCACAGGCACATTCAGAAAAGTTGTTTGGAAGGACTAATCAGGCAAAACTGCCTGGTTAAGGGAAGGGGTATGGTCATGGCACTAGTCTCAGTTTTTTTCCTAAAGGCCAGAAGCTTATAAAGAATTAAAGTCTATGGTGAACAAGCTTTGAATCAGATTTTTTTCTCCCTCCAGAAGTGGGCTTATTTAAATAGATCAGGAATGCAGATTGCGAGAGTATTACTCGTCTTGAGGAAGAACCTCTGTGGATGACTGTACATATTTCAACTCTTATCATGGAGTTTGTATGATACAAACACTTGACCCAAACTTTCAAGGGTGGTCCTTAAGGATTTAATTTCCTGTGTACTTGAAAACAGCATGGAGCAGATTTTCAGGAGTGCTAATCATTAACTGTGTAATTAAGATGAGTGATAGGAGCCCTGAGGATCAAATGCTAAGGAGCATTAAGAGTTCAAGCTGCACAGTAACAGCAGATCTCAGCTCGGGCACTGTACCAATGCAATGTTTAGCCTCACTGTTTTTGTAGGAATCCAACACCCCTCAAGGGTTTATGGAGATTTATTGAGGTACAGAGAACACGAGACTGCAGTACATCCTAGAATGGCCTGAGTTGGAAGGGATGTTAAAGATCATCCAGTTCCAACCCTCCTGACAGGAGCAGGGACACCTTCCATTAGACCAGGTTGCTCAGAGCCCCATCCAACCTGACAAGTTTTTCCAGGGGTCAGCCACAGCTTCTCTGGGCAACCTGCCAGTGCCTCACCACCCTCACAGTGAAGAAATTCTTCCTGACATCTAATCTAAACCTGCTGTCTTTCACTCTGAAGCCATTCACTCTGGTCCAGTCACTCCAGGATCTTGCGAAAGTCCCTCTCCATGTTTTTTACAGGCTCCCTTCAGGTCCTGGAAAGTGACAATAAAGTCACCCAGATGTCTTTTCTCTAGGCTGAACAATCCCAATTCTCTCAGCCTTTCCTCCTAGGAGAGGTGTTCCATCCCTCTAATCAACTTGGTGGCTTCCTCTGGACTCACTCCAACAGGTCCATGTCCTTCCTGTGCTGGGGACCCCAGAGCTGGAGGTAGCACTGCAGGTGGGGTCTGACCAGTGAAGCAGAGGCTGATCTTGCTGAGGAATTGTCAGGGGCAGAATCCCCTCCCTCCCCTGCTGCCCACAGGGCTTTAGTGCAGCCCAGGACACACTTGGCTTCCTGGGCTGTGAGTGCACGTGGCTGGGTCATGTCCAGCCTCTCATCCCCCACGTCCCCAAGTCCTTCTTGTCAGGATGAGCAACAATGTTCAGTCAGTTTTAAACTACAAAGTATAGTTCAGAAATAATTTTCAGCACAGTGTCATGTCATATCTAAAGAGAAAAAAATTCAAACAGGCAACTCCTGCTTACATTAAAAGAAAAAAAATTAGTTATCATATCTGATAGCTATGTCTGAGATCTGTCTTGTAAGACATACCATGCTTCATTCATGATTTCAAGGACCAAAATATTTAGTTTTGTTCACATGTAGCTTTTTTTTTTTGGAACTCAAACTAGTTTAGAATTTGAAGATGTTTATAATTTGTCATTTCCTAATTGCCTTATTGCATACTTAACTGAAGTCACACAATAACAAACTGAAGGCAAATCTTAAGTATTAAATTTAGGATGCAGCAGAAGATATGCTCACAGGGTATACTTGCATGCAGTTTTACATCCCAACTGCATATCATTGTGTTTTGTCATTTACACAAAGGAACTCATCTAATTTAATTATAGCATAACTGTTGTTTTCTAGTAAGTCCATTTCCTTTATAGGGATAATTAACTTTACTGGAAGTTAAATTGTAGGCATAAATTACTGAATGTGGCAACACTGATATTCTGTAGATCTGGTTTCACCTGCTCTGCATTGAAAATCACTTGACCAGTGGTCTATTTTCTGATCAATATCTGTGGTTTTTTTCCCAGGAAAAAAAATGTAAGATTTACTTTGTCAATAAGACAGGTTATATGCCAATTACTGTCATTGCTCTACTATCAAAACATTTGTAGTTAGGGCTTTTAATGCTTACTAACTTTTAAGACATACCATTATTTTTGTACTGGGATAAGCCTTTATTTTGAAGTGTTTTCTCCTACTACACATCTAATTCCTGCTCAGAGTTATAGTTATTACAGAACAGCATTTCCCCCCCTTTCAGCATGTAAAAGCAGCTGCAAGATTGTGTTAGGTCATGCTATAGAACACAAAATTGATTTGTTGCTTGAGCTGCCTTTCTCTCCTCATGGTTTCAGAAGCCTCCCATGAAGTCATTACCACTCACTGATGTTACTGGGAAGCCACAAACTTGGTTACAGCATTAGTGGGGAGCTAGCAGCTGTCTAGAGAGAATAAGACCCTGCAGCAGCATTCCTGTCAGAAATGAGCTGAAGTGCTTGACAAAGAGAAACTCAACCCTGTAAAAAGGACCTGTTAGGATACAGCCACGGCTGCAGAGCACCTTAATCACTTGCTTTGTGCGAGAGTATTGACACAGACCCTGGTTGAGGTCAGTCCTTGCTCAAGGAATGTCCCTTCAGATCCCCTCTGAGCCTTACCACTCATGGGGCTCTATCCTCTCTGTAAATCCAGGCACAGAGAACAAAGCCCTGTTGCATACCTATTTTACTGTCACTTTCTTGTTCTCAGCAAGCTCATCCGAGGGTAAGTAACAGTTTTGTGAGTCACAATGTGCTGCAGTCATCAATACTCCCACTGTACTTGCAGTGCTGCTGTGCTTTTTCTCTTAATAACTACAGCTGTTGTTATTAGACAGCTTTGCAGAGCTATTAGAGTCTGTCCTGCAGCCTTTAGAGAAATAATTCATTATATTAGATGCAATATCCCCTGCACATAACTGCATTCTATACTCCATAGTAATTGGAAACTACTAAATTAAATACAGAAAATGAAAAAAAACCCCAAACCCTGACAACAACCACAAAAAAAAAAAAAAAAAAAAAAAAAAAAAAAAAAAAAAAAAAGCCCCTGAGACCAAGAAGAGGCCCCAAAGAGCCCCACTTACCAGACAGAAGCAACTCCTTGTTTCACAGTATCTACTGTATGGAAGCAACAGCTGTTTGCCATTGCCAAATTTATAGGAGCAGCATCCAGAACTGTGCTAAGGGTGGGTTTATATAAGGGCCCTGGCTAGGGAGTGGTCAGTGGTAAACTTGTGGGGTTTGCATATCCTCAGGGAGTTGTTGGTATAGCTGTGTTGCTATGAAGCCAGAATGCAGTATTGCTTAAAAAAAAAAAAAAAAAAAAAAAAAAAAAAGGTAGTTTTTATTTATATGGGTCGTATTTTGGGTCTAGAAGAGTTAGTTTATTTAAGTATAATTTTCTTGCTGTTTTCATTTATGATTTGTTGTTTTGTACCCACTTAAGTCTTTTCTAGCTGTAAGTATCTTTGGATACAGCCTCTTCTGATTTATTAGATATAGGTAAAATACTACAGTTCTTACAGAAGAAAAGCTTTAATACTGTCTAGCAATCTATTTTTTTAACTGTTTCAGATGCCTACTGTGACTTTCTGTAATGGCTCTCTTTTAGTTACTACTGCGTGAATTTTCTTCTGACCCTTTAACTAGTGCAAAGGGTAGTGGGGGATTTCTAGCTAGTGGTCTGCATTTGTATTATTTTCCTCTGTTTTCTCAGAGCTACTGTGTAATCAGTGTCTCTGGGGCTTAGCTTTTGGCTGCCTGTGGTTTCCAATATTGAGTACTTATTGTCAAGATACATATTTTGGGGGCAAAGGTGTCTGTCTCAGGTAGCTGAAGATGTTTGTGCAGTTTTGAGCATAATACTTTGAAAGCCTTTTGAATTTAACCTTTTATGATTTGTATCCTGTAAAAACTGTGCTACAAGAGATCCTTGCTGCCTTTTCAGGTGGAGTTGTTGGCAGCATGGAGAGGCTTGACATTGTATTTGAGCTGTTCTGATGAAGAGTTACTACTAGAACATGCAGTAGGAAGGTTTTTTGTTTTTCTTTTTTTGAGTTGGTTTCCTGGAAGCCCATCAGCTTGTTCCTACTAAGTTTGAAATAATGATTCAGACGTTAAGACCAGTTAAATAGTAACTTTGGAGGTAGTGTACTTAAAACAGTGTGTGTGTGTCTTTAGTCCTTTTTCCCCCAGCTTCATTATATTTCAAATCCAAGTTCATGCAGTTACAGCTTGTGCACTTAAAAAATGTGCCAATTGCTTTCCCCCACAATGTAGCTTGTGATAAAATTCCCTTTTATGCTTTTTTCCAAGTTGTTTTTGGGTTTTCCTGTTAAGTATTTGACACTTTGTTCAGAACAGAATGCATTTTGCATTGAGAAATAAAACCAGACTTGTAGTTCTTGTCCCTTGTGTTGCAGCACACGTGCATTAATACTCACCGAGAACCTGTAGGCATCCCTGTGGTGCTTTCTGGATAAGATAGTTACACAGGGATATAGGGGCTATTTCTAGAGCTTACCTTATCTGAAGAGGGTGCTTGAGTGCCCAGAAGAAGTTCTGTTCTTCTTTGGCAGAACTGGGCTGCTCTGCAGCTTACGAGTGCACGGTGGGTTTAGAATTTGTGCAGCTGATGCAGAGGGTTATCTCCCTTCTTGATCACTGCAGGTTGATGCTGAAATAGTAGGGTTTGTTGCCTGAAATCCTGACCTCCAGCACTGTGAGGAAAAGAAGCATGCCTGGGAAAAGAGGTTTTACACAGTAAGCCCTTCAATGGCTGAAATGGTTGTTGAGATGAAAAATGCCACTCTCAAGCTTGCAGCTGTCATTGAAGCTACCACCACAACTTATACCTCATTGCATTAGAGCTGTAAGATATGTACAGCTATGGGAGGAAGGTGATTGTTGCCTCAGGTACTTGCACTTGCTTGCCTTGTCAGGTGCAGTTACTGACAGATGGCTGAGAGGAGCTGAGAATATGCCTGGCTCAGCATGGAGGACTTGCCTTGGCACTTGGGCTGTTTTGTCACTGTCAGGTTTTGTTTCTAGGTTCTGCAGGATTACACAGAAGTAGAGCAAGTACTGCATGTGTTTGAGACAGCCCTTACATGTGAAGTCTGGCATGGAAAAAAGCAACATGCTGGTTGGCAAAACAAATGAAAAAACGGTACTGAGCATATAGGGGAATGCATTCAGGATGCATTTGAAATGAGCAAACCCCAAAAGGGGTGCAGCAGTGACTGGAGGTTTGCTGGGAGGTTTAGTTATGTGATAAGATATCAGGAATAAAACTGCAAAGCTTAGATGGGTGTTGCTGGGGCCTTGTGTCCAGGTGGAATTGCTTGGCACTGGTGTGTTGGGGGTGTTTGCCAAGGATGTTTTAACTTCTCAGATCAAGGCTCTTGGATAATGAATGTATAGTCAGCAGTTTAGAAGGATTTACTTAAGTAATAATGTATGTTTCACTACTTTGTGTGCATTATGTAGATTTTTTTATATTATGTTGGATTCAGAATGAGCCTCTCTGGGCATTAGTCACTTGGTTAACAGAGCTAGGTAATGTGACCATTAATATTTCTGTGAAATATTCTAATTATTTTTTCAGAAGTTTTTTTTCTGCTGTGTGAAGCCTACATAACTGTTTTGTTTTCTGTTTCTATAAAACACATGTAAACACATGACAAAACAAACACCCCCGCCAAAACACAAACACACAAAACCCAAACTTGCTCTAAATCTATTGTGACTAAAGCAGAGGTGGCAGGTAACACCCTGACTGCAAATGCTAAATTAGGTGCTTCTGTCACTTCAGGAATGTGGTTGCATTCAGTCACAGAGGGATGAAGCATTTGGAATAGCTCCCTACATGGCAGGGGTCTGGTAACCCAGATGGTTCTTTCTGGCTCTTTAATTTCCTACCCCAGTGTCTTGTGTTAATGAAGTTCCTGGGCTGTCCTTTCCTGTTCCTTTTAGATAAGTGCCTGCTTATCCCTTTTATAGACCATGGGGAATCCTTGAGGAGTGCAGATGGGATTGTTGAGAACAAAGGTTGTGTTTTTATTTTATTTATTTATTTTTTTTGTACAGGCCGTTGCTGGTGGTGTTCCAAGTCAAGGAACAGTTTCTGCCAACCTGTGGTGCCAGTGAATGTGGTGTGGATCCTGCTTGTGCAGCAGGCACCTCACATCTGTCAGGTAGTTGATTTTGACTTCTGTGAATGAAGATCTGTGTGTGCTTGAAAGCCAGGGCCCTAAGAATCCCTTACTTCTGCATCCTGAATTATATTCTGAGCATATAGGAAGAAACTGGTCTGAGATTAAATGGAATGTGAAATGATGTTTAGCTGGGAAGAATATGGATTTACCACTGGTGATGAGAAGGAAAACAGGTTCTGATAATAAAAATAAAGCATTGTGTTGAGGAAATATAAACAGATACTTAATGGTGTTTCTATATTCAATATGAAACATGCAAATAAGGTTGCCAGATGGCACAAGATAAAATCTCATAAATTCCAGCAAAATAAATAACACTTCTTGCAGTGAAAGTCAACAATGAGCAGAAATACTTTTAAGTTTTTTTACAGTAGTAAGATATTAATAAACAAATAATAGATTCTAGGCTAATCTATCACTACCAGAGGGAGGTGCCAACATCTCAAGTACTGACAAAACTTTTTTTTCTTGGGTTATTTAATTTTTTGATTCATCATTAAGTAATAAAATTAATGACTCAAGCCCCTATTTGAAGGAAGTTGGACCCTGAGCCTGCTCTACTTGAATAGAAGCCCTCCAAACAAACATGAGTAGAAAATTTCAGACATATGTTAACTAGAAAGAAGTATAAGTAATCTTGGAAAGCTGCCAGGGTCTTAAAAACCAGACTGAGATAGTTATTCTTGTGCAAAAGACAGATCATAGTGATGGCTTTGAGAAAGCATTTGCTCTTAATGGTGAAGTGATTCTTTTTTTTAACTTATCCAGAACTTCTATATACTTCAAGGGGCAGCATTGCTTGTATTATTACTTGATTGCCCTTGCCTAGAAATTACAAGGATGAAACCATTTAACTTCCTACACGCTATGCAGTATATTTACTCAGTTCAGTTTTTAATCTGTTAAGAAATGCAGTATTTAAAATTAAAACCAATCCTATATATAGTTAATTTCCCCCACACAGTCTGTGATAGGCTGGTATAACTTTTTTTTGAAAGAAATATATCTGAGTAATTGTAGAGGTATTTGGTAGTTTTTGCAGACAATTTTAGAAATGTTCATTTGCCTTCCTGTGCCATCCCTGTGTGTGGATTTGTTGTGCCACTGGAGGCAGCAGGCTGGGTCTGGGGGAAGGCACTGCTAAACACTGATATCTGTGTATCCCAGCTGATGCTGCTGGAGAAACAAAAGACTGAAACTGTTCTCCAAAAGGCTGGAGCGGCCTTCATGCAGGAAAGAGAAAGCTCCTGGGGAAAGGTGTAAGAATGGCACCCCAGGGCTGGGGAGGCAGGAGAAGGAGCTCTGAGCCAAACTCAGAACACAGGAGAGTACTTGCTGAAGGCTGGGAAGGATTCTTGTGCAGCCCAGCTCTAGCTGAGCATGTGCTCCTGTGTACTCTGAGCATTTGTTAGCAACTTTGAGAGAGAGAATCTCTTTTGATTCATGGAGCATCATCACTCTGGGGTTCTAACTCTCATAATTCTTGAACATAATCACAGTGCCTTAAGATTAAAGAGTTTCAATGAAAGGATCCCTGAACTGGAAATAGGTTTTGTGGTAGGGACTTGCTGTGTTGAAGACCTTATCAGGCAATTTTTTTGTTCTGGAGTCTGGTGTCTTAAAGCCAGTTCAGTGTGTGGTTCTTCCTGAGAGTGGGAACAAGATGATCTTTAAGGTCTTCTGCAACCCAAACCATTCTATGATAAATATCTCACCATTCAGGTGAGATGAGCATCAGCAACCTGTGTTTAAACAAGAGTGCGGGCAATCTCTGGGGACTGCAGAGACCTTTCTAGGAGTACAAGCTGCTGCTGATGGTACATCCATATGGGAGCTGCAGTGCCAGGGGGTGGCTTTTTGGGAAGAATGATACTGGCAGGTGCAGCCAAGGGCCATGCTGCAGTGGGCAGATGGTCATGATTCACTTCAACACTTGAAGTAGCCATTCAGGATGCAGGCATTATCTGGGATTTATGTGCCAGCAAATGACCAACCATCTGATCTTTAAATCTGTTTGAACACCTAAATATTAGAGAAAATGCACTTAAGAACAGTATGAATTTCTTAGTCACTGAAACCAGTGAGATCAGTGCATTTTGGTCTCTTAGTCTAATCACTGGGTTCTGCTTGTCACACGGTTCTGTGCTCCTTTCCCACGATCACTCTTTTATCATGGTTCTTCTTGATACTCTTCTCCTTGTCGAGTGCTGTTGAGTGCTGTCATTCTTTTTTTTTTCGCACAGCACTGATGTGAGCGTGAAAATCCAGATGTGCCAGAAACAGGTGTCAGCTGAATGTTGCAGAGTGCCAAGAACTGCAGCACTCTGAAAGTGCTGTGCTCTTAGCAGTGTGCACCCTCCTCTTCTGCAGGTGCTGTGACAGGCACCTGTGGTACTGGCCAGGTGACTGGACACTTAGACACAGCAGGAGCTGAGGGGTCAGCAGGAGGACCCCAGATTACCTGGGCACAAGGACTGTGAGAGCATAAAAGCCAAGGGATTGCTTTGTTCAGGCTTCTTCCCTGGAAGCACCAGCTCGAGCTGGATTTGTGTTACTGTGCCATGAGCCAGTGAGGAATCCTGTGTGAGTGTGGGGTGTGCAGGGAGCCAGGTGGGGACCCACTGGGTCACTGGAGCTGCCACTGTGAAGGGGCTTCAGTCCCAGCAGGGACAGTGTGACCCCAGGAATGGCACCTGAAAGGTCAGACAAGAAAGTTTCCTTAACATCTGGGAAATGGGAGGACATAGGGCCAGAAATGGAAGCTTGACAGGTATACTGTCTTGAGTGTGGCTGAGTTTTCCTGTTTTTTTCCATTTCTCTCCTTAGCTGTCTCTCCCATTTTCCTGGTTCCTGTAGGTAGCATGTCCCTAGGAACAGGGCTTTGTACCTGGGATGGTTGCCTTTGGGTGAGCAGAGGTCCTTAAGATCATTCTTATTGTTCCCTAAAGTGCAGATAGATGCCAGCACTGCTTTCATACTAAAAATGCATCTTCATTATACATATGCAACAGGTATCATTGTTTTCTGTACAAATATGGCAGTGTTGAGGGCAAGAATACCTCTCATGTCCATAAGTTCCCTGTATATCCCTGGTTCTTGAGCCTACATAGTAGGCAAACCACCCTTGAGAAGTTTTCCTGCAGCATGAGCCCCATTCCTGGAACATGTGATCTACCTGCTCCTCACAGAATGATGTAAAGTGAATTATTAATTATATAAATTACTTCATAGCTGAGCCATGAACCTAGGGCAACAGTTTCTGTGTTACTCCAGGGTCAGGACATTGGGGTGAAATACACTGTATGTTAGTGTGGTGGTAGTATAAAGATTAAAAGTATCTGCAATATCCTAGAGTTTATAAAGAGGTAGCAGCAGAAATGTAATAAAAAGTAAAAGGAGCAGGCCCTACTTGTTTCTCTCCTTGGATTTGCTGTCAGGTTTGTGATGAAACACCAGGGCTGGAACTGTTTTGCCAGAGATATCAGGCCTGTCTGAGATCCCACTGTTTTATTTTGTTTTTTTTTTGGTCTTTTACTTGATTTGCCTCTTAACCTTGCACATTACACCTGCCATTATGCACAGTTGCTAAACTGCTGTTCAATTTAGCCCAAGTGCAAGATGTTTTATGTTGAAATTGTTCAGCTAAACTCCTGTGTTGTTTCTTAGCTTTCATCAGGGCAAGTTGCTCTCTGGCTTGCAGTGGGGAGCCAGATTCAGAGCACTATTGATGTATTTTTCCCTGCTTGCAAAGAAGGAGAGACACAGTCAGGCATTTTAACCTCTCTTCTGTGGAGACATTATAAAATATAAATAGACAATCTTCAAACACCACTGGTGAGTGTATCTTGAGAGTTTTTGAATATATTATTCTTTCAGGAGTCTCTTGAGTAAATTGTTGAATAAATTGCATTCTTACACTGTGGTATTGGACTGCTGAATAAAACAACATAACTACATGCTGCTTTGATATTTTTATTAGTATTAGCAGGAGATTTGGGAGCATTTACTTATTTGTACTTTACTCTATGTTTGTGCTGCACCATGCTGTGCTAATTCAGAAGTCCCAAAGTGAGTAAAAACATAATGTACTACTTTTTGCTAGAAGTGTCATTGCATTAGGCACTGGACTAATCCCACCTGAGATGCTGAGTGGCTCTGAGTCATGGAATTAAAATGGAAATTTGATGAAAGGTGCTGAATTTACAGAACTCGTTACAGTGTTTGCAACCCATCATTTATAAGACAGCCTTTTTTTCCTCTTGAAACATATGGATGACAAATGGAGAGGTTTTCTTCAGCTCTTCCAACAACCAGTGATTAAATTTGCAGAACTGCTTTTACATTTCTCAGCTCCAGCAGATATAATAAAACATTTTATCACTGACTGGGTGGTCCCCATGGTACTGAGCTGTATGACAGTTTTCAGCATCAGGCCAGCTGTTGTTTTTATTTCGGACTAATTCTTCTAAAGATGAATAGCATGTAAAATTAACAGTTTCTTGCCAGGGAAGTTTGAAAAGTTGTGTAGATTTTTGTTTCAGTCCTAGGGCAAATCTATAACTTGGAGTGGCCAGCCTGAGTGATGGATTATCATGTTTGATCTGCATTAAGAAGCCCGACTGGTAGGGAATGTGCCTTCCCTGAAAGAGATGCTGTATTGGATGGGGAGGGATTTCAAGTGTGCATTTTATTTGTATTTGAAATGTTGATCTTTAGAGTTTGTTGTTACTAGGAGGCATCTTCCATCTCAGGATAAACAAATTCTGTCCTATTTATATTTTTCCTTTTTTTTTTCCCCCCTCTAAATAAATTCTTGCTAATGAAAACATCCCCCACCTCATTGTCACATGCAAAGATGAAGCTTCTGAAGTGAGTGTCTAGAGGTTGGGGACAGTGGAGTGTGGCATGGTATAGTGTGCAGCACGATGTGTTCTCATGCCACAAATACAGAGATTCTTCAGGGAATGGCTGAGTCAGGAGCTGCTCACACGACACAGCAGGGAAATGGCACTTCCTGGACAGTGCAGGGGAGAGGGACATTCTTACCCTTGTTTATTCTAGTCTTTCTGCTTGTGTAAATTCTACTTAATGAAAAAACTGGAGCGGAGAGTGGCTGTATGAGGAGGCCAGAGCAAGGGCAGCTGTGGCCTGTGTAGCATCTTCTGTAAGCAATTAGCCTGTGTTCTGCTGCTTCCAACTGCTTTGCTGTGATGGGGGAGCAGTCAGGTTCCTGGGCTGCAGCAGCACACCTGAGACCTGGTGTGCCATGGCATGCTGGATAGTCACACTGGGGGGACAGTCATGCTGGAGGCTAGAGCTGCTCCTTCTTAAAGCCTTGCAGGCACTACTGAACAAGCTCTGCTTCTTACAAGGTATAATACCAACAACTGACTATTAAGCAATTCTCTGCCTCGGGCTTAGAGCTCCATCTGGATGTGAACTTGTCAGAAATTTTGTGTCTTGGAGGATCTGGTCTTGTGAGAAGTAGCAGCTCCTTGCTGTGTCTGCTTCTTTCCCTGCCTAGAGAAGCTGAGAAGGACAGGACTCTTGACTCAAGGACAGAGTTGGTGTAAATTTTAATTTTTTAAATTAAAGCATGCTTGCTCAGTTCTTAAGTTAATAGCAGCAAGGTCACAGTCAGATCTCTTTCTTACTGAAACCTATTGTGAAACTGGGGACATCAATTATTCCTCAAATCAAGGAATTCCTCAAATTGAGCCTGTGCCTTGGGCTGGCCATGTGCATAACTCCATTTCAATTTAGCATGATATGTCCCTGAGGGAGGCATTTCAAAAGCTGAGAGCACAGGATGCTTAAGAGCTCCTTCCACCTATGGAAATTTCCCAAGTGATGTCCTGAACAGGATAGTGAGGTCTGGGTGCTTGTTATTTATCAATAACAAGGTTTCTTTATTTCAAGTGAAGTGGCTGCAGCTGCAGCCCTTCAAGTGAGGTATTTCCTCTACACTGTACTCAAGGGTAATGCGCTCTAAACTTGAACAGGTACAGAGAAAGATGACCAAGGGAATGAATTGCTTGTTTCATGAGCGACTGGAAAAGCCTGGCCTGTAAAACTTGCCAAAAAAGGTGAGGAGTATAGTTGCTTTCCTTGGTGCAGCAAGGAGTTAAGTACCAGAGAGAAAGGAAAAAGTCACATTGGAAGATGGCATTTCCACAAGTATGGGTGGGTACAAATAAATCAGGCATAATTAAATCAGTTAATAATCAGTCTAAAAATAGATAGCCCCAAGAAGGTCTGTAAAAGTATTCTACTAAAGGCAAAGGAGACACAAGTGTTAACTGCCTTTGAGATGGTGTTTTGGACAGTTCATGAAAAGGAGGGTTCGATATGGTGCCTGCAGTGGTGGGGGCTCATTCTCTTTACTGTGACAGCCAGTATCTGGCAGAGATATTTAAGCTAAAATGTTCTCCCTTGATCTTTGAATCAGAACTGAATTAAACTCTTCAGTGGTGGCTGGGAGAAAAATGTGAAAATATCAGTGCCTTGCAAAGGCTTCAGTTACTATTAAAACAGGCAGAAAAAGATTGTCAGCCACATCTGGCAACAGCACCTGTGGGGGATGCTAATATCTGTCCCATTCCCAGTAATTTTTTTGAAATACCAACATAGAATAACACTACTTAATAAAACGGTACAATTCCTCTCCCTTTAAGGACAGCTGAAACCAGCTGAAGAGCTGCTTTGAGAACAGTAAGTCTTGTTGCGTGATGTCCCTTTCCAGAGTTTTGGCATAAGGCACGCAGATCTTGGGACACTCCCCAGGCTCATACCAGCACCACAGGGGCTGTGAATGAAGGGAATTGCAGTGACCTGGCCAAGTGTGTTTATTGCAGCCTGGGGACCACCATGGTGCCACTGATGGCTTGTGGGCTCTGATATTGGAGTTGGCTTCTGAGTGAGATGTTGTCCCCCAGATTTAATGGTTGGGTGTTGAGATGATGGCAAAAAAGCATTGGCTCTAGTGCATGCAGGAAAGGAAAGCCTGGAGTTTTTGTGGATGAGGGATAGAAATCAGCTCAACATGCATAGAGGCAAAGGGACATGGCCCAGGTGCCAACAGCTCTGGGTTGAAATGTCTGATTCTGAACTGGCTGTGGCTGATAATGTTTTCTTGAGCAGTGTGTTGAGGGTGAAAGCTCCAGTGGCTCCTGACCAGTGTGGTTGTGCTCTCCAAGAACATGGCTTTCCGGAATGAGAGATGAAATGTTGGAAATTTTAGCTTGCATCAGCCAGGATGAGAAAGCTGCACTTCCTTAAGAGTGGCTTTTGGGTGCTTCCTACCCCTCCCCATCTGTGTGTGGCATTTGGACAAATAAGCACTTACAGGGAGCATCCTTCATTGGGGATTTCCAGGTTGGTTCCACAGGTTAGCTGTGTTTGCTTCTGTCTAACTTACACTTCAGAAGACAAAGGCTCTCAGTCTTAGTCCAGACCTCTGAATTTCTTTATACAACAAAAATAAAGCAGGGACAGAGGTGCTTGAAGATGTCAACCAGGAAGTAATTTAAAAGGGAAAGCATTACTCTACGAGCCAACAAACCTTATATGGGATTCTACTTGATGATGACAAAAATAATTTGGCCTGATCCCATGGTCTCAAGTGGAGAAGCAGCTTCATCCTGAAGTGACTTGCTGTGCTTAAGTTCAGTTTAGTTTGTAGGTGTGCTGGCAGGAATGCAGGAGCATTGAAGATTGCTGTGGGATGCAGCACAGGACCTTGATTACCCAGCAGAAGTTGGCTTGGACATGATACTTAAGATGCCTCCTAGTTACTCAGTGATAAAAAGACAGCTACAAAGACCTTGGCTGGCTTAGGTTCCTAATTAAAAAGTGGGGGTTTTGAAGTGGGAAGAGATATAATCAATGTAAAAAATTAAAAAGCATTCCTGTGGTCCAAGCAGTGACTTCTACAGAGTGTGGACACCAGGAATGTACCTACACAGAATGTGCTGCAGAATGTTCTTAGAGAACATCTTTTGGTCATGCTGTTTTTGGGAGATGAGTTAATTATTTTTTAATGAAAAGCAGTAATGTTTTAAATCTACTTATGGATGTATTTTTTTGATTCAGTGAATTAATTATATAAAACTAGTAATCAAGGGCATGTGTGTAAGGTATTTTCTGGGTTTTATAGCTCAAGTGCATCTCAGCCATTAGTTTCTTTTAAAATTGCAGGTCCTACTTTATTAATGAACTGGTTTTGATATCTGCAAACATGCAGGTTCTTTGATTACGGTCTTATCTTCAAGACTGCTGTTTTACAAAAGTTAAATAAATTCAAATACATAGGTGTATTCATGCACCTCATCCATTTCACAGCCAAAACACCATCATGAAACCTGTTCAAACAAACCCAGAGTGAATAGGGGTAATGTCTTGATAAATAAAATTTTTTCTACCAGAGAATAGTGGGAAGACCTCAGTTTAAATATCACCTTGGAACAGACACACAGACTTTGGGAGTCTAGTGTTGTAGCTCTCTAGATGTTGTGCAAGACAACTTTACATACCTGGAAGAAAAAAAAATGGTGAAATAACAAGGAAAAAAATTATCCACCACAATTGCAGGATTTGTGAACAGAACAGGTAGAAATGGATGGATTCTTTTGGTTTGTTGCCACTTGTCTAAATGAAAATCTGAAAAACCTGTTAAAAAAAAAAGATGTGTGATTTTTGGCCTGAAAGTTGTGACAGACTAATGTAATAGCTTAAATGTGAGTGAAAAGAATATTTTCATGGGGTTTGTGTGAGACAGGATGTTTTAGAAGCTTTGAGCTGCTGTACAAAGGGCTGGATTCATTTGGTTAAATAGATCCTAATGCTTTGAGCTGCCAGGTGTGAGCTGTAGAGGGTCCTGCTGTTACATGGTGCTCTGTCATAGCTCCCAGTAATGATGCACACCATGGGCAGTTGATGGGGGGGTTTTCCCAACTGTTATTGGGTAACTTCTGATTTAATAAAACAGCTTCAGTAGCAGCATAATATGGTGGTTTTTGATCAGTGTACTGG
The DNA here is from genome assembly GCF_963662255.1 of Cinclus cinclus. Lineage (NCBI taxonomy): Eukaryota > Metazoa > Chordata > Aves > Passeriformes > Cinclidae > Cinclus > Cinclus cinclus. The sequence goes on from NC_085060.1 coordinate 4,445,607, forward strand.
AGGGTTTTTATTGCTTAAAGAGATTAAGATACTGTACTACAGGGCTTCGAAAAGCAGCAGTTCTGTCTTAATTGTAAGTTTTCATAAATTTCAGATTTCTGGTCCTCTGTCTTCATGGGAGCACTATTTTGACATAGCTGGTAGTGGTTAAAATCATTGCAGTTGTCAAAAGAAACAGGATCAACAAATGAAGTGAAAAACCTGTCTTTCCTTCTAGCTCATTTGGATTGTGCCATGTGGGACCATATGTCACTTGACCTTTATTTCCTTCAGCTAAATAGGATCACTTCTAATGAAAAAAGTTCAGAAAATAGATCAGATTGCAACACAGCTTTGGTAAAAGAAAATCAACAAACTTCTTGTTTCATCTCTGAAACATTTCTGTAATTGTATCTGTGCATTTTGGAATACCTTCCATTTCTATGCCTACATTTTTCTGCTTCATATACATGGAAATTTGAGGTTATAGATACATAAAGAAATGGTCTGTTAAGTAACTTGAATTTTATGTGGGCAAAACTGTTGAGCAGCACCCCATGGTTAAAATCCATGTATTTAGATTATTAAAGATATTTCTATTATGGGATTCTGTAGTTCAAACACAAGTTCTGGAGCTCCCAGCAGTTTTGTAATTGAGTATACAAGTTGCTGACTGACCAAAGCTACAAATGTGAAATGTGAGGGAGCTGTACCTTATCTCCTAAACTGTAAGAGTAATAGAAAAATAGGCAGACTTTCTCACCCTGACGCTGTATTAATGATTTAAGACTCCAAAAGGGACTGCATAGTTCTGAATTCCTGGCTAAGCTGGATAAGTTGTACCAATAAGTTTTGTCTAGTAGAAGAAATCTTGTGGTTTTCCGTCAGGGGAAGTATTGTATAAGACAAAATAGTGTAATCCCACAGACACATCTGCAGAGGCTGCATTGCCTCTGGATATGCTCTTTCCTGTCCCTAAAAAGCTGCTGTGGAATTTTTCACCTTTCTTTGGAGTGCTGTTGAGTCCAGAACAATCACACTGTTTCTGGGGGGCAGAATCCGGCTTTTAAATGCTGTGCATGACTGTCATTACCTGTCTTTAATACCCTGCTGAACTGCTGTGTTGTAGGTTTAATTATGTTCATGGGATGGAAACTGTCACCAGTCATAAATACCTGCTGTTTTGGTGAAATGGGTAATGCAAGTTTTTATGCAAAACAAAGTTCTCAAAGATATGTGTGATGCTTATGGGTTGCTCCTAAACTGATGGGAAGCAATCGAAATGTCAGCAGCACTGTAATTAGTGGCATTGCCTTGACTCAGCAGTTGTCAGGTTAGAGTACAAAAAGGTGAAACTCACTTGTCATCTGCCTTGCTGAAAATGTAGTGCCTTTCAAAAAGCAAAATGATTCACAGCACAGTCTGACCTGGTCTGGAAGAGTCGTGTTGTACAGCAGGAAGTCCAGCTTCAGGCCAGTTACTCATGGTGTACCCAGGGGTCAGTGATGGGCCCGTAGGGTTCTCATTCCTGACCGGGATAACATGACAAAGTGACCCCTCTGCAATTTTGCAAAGGATACAGGGTAAAGAGGAGGGACTGGTGCACCAGGTGGTTTCCCTGCCGTTCAGGGGGACTGGGACAGGCTGAGAAATGGGCTGATGGGAATTTCATGAAACTCAACAAGGGAAAATGTGAAGTCGGGCACCTAGGCAGGAGTAACCCCATGTACCAGCCCAGCTGGAAAGTAGCTTTGCAGATAAAATATACATTCTGGTGGATGCCAAGCTGACAAAGAGCAAGCAATTGTGGGAAAGAAGGCCAGCAGCCTGGTGGGCTGCTTTGGGAAGAGCATTGACAGCAGACCAAGGGAGGTGACCCTTGTTTGCTCTGCCCTGGTGAGTTTGCATCTGGAGCACTGACCAGGACTGGGCTGCCCAGTACGAGAGACACACACTGTGTGAGTCCAGTGAAGAGCCATGGAGGTGAAGGGATTGAAGCATCTTGCACACAAGAAGAGGCTGGGAGAGCTGGGACTATTCAGCCTGCAAAAGAGGAGGCTTGGAAGGCTTCTTACCTGTGTGGGAGAAATAAAGATGATGGAGGCAGACTCTTCTCATTGGTGTTCAGTGAGGCAGTAAATACAAGGCAATGAAATAAGAAGCAGTAAACACAAATTGAAATATAGGAAATTAAACATAAGTTGTTTTTTTTTTTTCCTCTGAGAGTGACTGAACAGTTGAGGTGGTGCCTCAAAGAGGCTGTTGAGTGACCATTCTTGGAGCTATTCAAAATTCACCTGGACAAAGTGATCCATCAACTGTGTCTGACACTGCTCTGTGCAGAGGATCCAGAGGTACCTCAGTCATTCTGTGATTCTGCCTGGACCCAGCCATGTGTCTAAACCCTCCTGTGAAAGGTAGCAGCTGAGTAGGCGCACTAACAGCCTGAATAATCCTCTATTACTGTGAGTAATCATCTCTACTTAGATTTACAAACATCCCTTTATGTTCCTGAGTGACTTTAGTCTATTATCCTATTGCTAATCACTCCATTTGTTAGGAAGAGATAAAACTTTAGATAAAACTTACTTCATTGGTTGCCAGTTAACAAGCTTTGCAATTGGAATCCTTCTAGTAGAAGGGAACATAGCTTTGTTGTACACAATACACAATTGCAGTGACCACGTGAAATAAGAATTTCATTATAAGAGCCTCCATATATGACATGGAGGGAACTGTGGCTGAAACCAGACCTGTTATAAGAAGTTATGGTGTGAATGACTGCTGGAATTGTGTTTATTCTGTGTTCTGCAGCGTTTTCCCCTTGGTACCTGCAGTCTGCTGAAGAGCCTGAAGAGAAGCAAACACTTGTGCACTAATAGGTTATTTCTTTTTAAATTAAGCTCAAGTGTTGCAGGAGCGCTAGACTAGATGAGATCTCTTGCATGTCTCAGTTTTAGACCTTCTGCAGTGTTCACAACTGTTCTGCAAAGCTGCTTTGTAGGAAGTGTGTGTTGCTGTACTGGAACTCTTTGGTACTTTGGCACTTCCCCTTTACCTGTCTGGGAAACTCTGCAGCTGTTGAGGCTAAATCAGGTTAGTTTGTATTCACATAGTTATCTTCTAAACTGTACATTATCAGAATGCATCTTAGCCACTACAATTCCTTTCCTTGTGCTTGTTCCCTAATAAATTAAGAGGGGGAAGTGTATTGGATTTACATGGCAAGATCTGCTAATATGAACAGTTTAGTGTTTGCAGCTCTAGGAAAGGTCTTATGGGAGAACTGTACAAAGGTCCCCTTTAATCCCTGTTTCATGGTTTTAATATCTTCTGAATTTTAGTATTTTGCTGTGGCTGGACTACTGCCCCTGTCCTTTCTCTATTCAGATCAAGGACAGGTTGGGTGGGGCTTTGAACAACCTGGTCTAGAGGAAGGAAGCCCCCATGGCAGGGGCTTGGAACTTGATGATTTTTCAGGTCCCTTCCAACCCAGGCTGTTCTATGATTCTATGATTTACTCAGCAGTGTGGAGTAAATTAAAATTCAGGTCTCACTGTTCATCTGTTAACTTCTTATTTTAAATGAGTCAAGAGCACAAACCCCAAAAATCTTGGTCTTAAATGTCAGGTTTGAATACAGTAATTCAGAGTTAGTATTTAAATGTGTTACAGGCTTAGTTATTTGTTCTCTGCATTATCTAGGAGAGACATGGAAGTAAAACATCTGAATCTCTATTCACTGCTCAGGCATTCATAGTCATCTGTGAGTTATTAATTTCATCTAGAAATTGCCTTCTCAATAGAACTTTTTAAAATAATGCTAATGAGATTGGTTTTACTCTGTGCTAATATAATTACAGATTTGAAAATTGGGCCAGAACTTTCTTTTTATTTTCCCCCCCATGAAAAAGAACCCTTTCATTTCTCTCAAATGAAGTGCATTGCCACCATCTAAATTACACTGGCTTTTAATATTTTTTTTTTTTAATATAGTGGCTAGATGAAAAAGGCCTTCTAGTGCAAAAAAGAAATAGTGAGGAAATGCATCAGATGTACATTTTTAATGTGCTCAGAAGTTTTTAGAGAGTCTGTAAAGTTACCTAGTAGTTTGTATATTGTAAGCAAATACATATACTCACTTTTTTGGCAGAATAGATTTTAACTGAACTTAGCAAAAAAAGACTCAAATAAAAAGTCAGTGAATTTTAGTGGCTTTCCATTTAGCTGAGTTGTTCTAGGAGCTGAGTCTCTTCCTGTGCTTTTTTTACAGCTGGGTGGCAGCATTTCTGCAGCAATTCATTTGTATCTAAATTAACTGCTCAAATTTTTTTTTATGGATCAGATGTTGTGTGCTTTTTTTCCTCTCAGCTGTGATTATTCTTTTTAGAACAATATAGAACTCACCAAATATTAGTTATTTGTCTGTGATAGTGAATCCTAATGATGCTGCTCTGAATATCAGTAGGTGCAAGGTTTTACAAAATGAGCGGGACTTTAAAAAGCAGCACTGCAGGGACTCATCTACTGACCATTCTGTCTCCTGCTGCTTGGTGTCCTCCCTTACATTCATAGCCTGTGTTCAGGATTCCAGCTCTAACACTGGTTTCCTTCATTTATTAACACCTCTAAAGATGAATTCAAACAGACAGCCTCAGTGGTCTGAACTGATACAATGCATTTTCTATTTATATATACCACTGCTCACCTACATTGGCAAATTAAATCTTAGTGTTCATGCTGAATTTTGCAAGTTTAAACTTTAAGCCGTTGGATTTTATTATTATTTGCATCAGAAGGAAAAATTTCCCACCACCATATTTACTTCATTGTGTAATTACCATGGAGCAATCACATATCTTTTTATATGCATAAAGCTTTTATAGTAAAGTTTACTTTTCCAGGTTATTTTTATATATGTCCTTTGAATTAATTCCTGTGTTATTCTGCCCTTTGTGCAACTCCTTTTCTGAAAGGATGTGGTTTTCCAGCAATGTTTTACTAGGGCTATATACATAATTACTGCCATTACTAGATTTTAACAGTTATTCTGCATTTTATGGAGGGTGCTCCAGACATGCCCTGAGGTCAGTCTAATCGAGTTACTGTGTCTGTGTGCTGTAATCCTGCCACTCCTACCTGGAGCTTGGCAGTGTTAAAACGGGTTTAGATGGATTCTGACTAGTTGGAAATTCACATTGTCCTGTATCTTTTATTACCTGTCTTCATTTTTATAGTACTGAACTTTGTGTTAGCTGCAAACTTTATTAGCAAAGATTTTATATTGCTCATAAAAATATTCAGCAGCACTTGACCAAGCCTGTTCCAGTGCCCACCCATCCTCTGGGTGAAGAAGAAGCCCTGGCTCTGGTGCTTGTCCTGTAACCACTTTTTGACTTGGCAGATTGGACTGCCCTTTCCCTTCCCTTTGACTGGGAGGAGTGATGAAAAGGCCACCTGCACTCCAGAGTCATTTACTGCTGCTCCCAGAGCTCTGTAATACTTCTTGATACATCTCAGACTGTGTCTGGTGCCAACACTATATGGAATTAAATCTAACAGTTTGAAGAAATTCAAATATATGTCAAGATAGTTTGATATACCAGATGAGTAATCTTGTCAGCTTTACACGTTTGTTTGAGAAGATGTAGGAAGGCATGGAAAGATTATGAAACCATGTTGACTATCATTAATTACATTTTAGCTTCTAATTTTTTTTTTTGTTATGAGATTCACAGTAACTGTTCTGTAGACTAATATGTTATACAGACTGTAACTCCATGTCCTTGCCATTTTTGCACCCTAACTCAGGGAGTCCTTCAAACCTGGTGAAATTCAACAGTTTATTTGATTTATTAAACATTGGAATTTCACAGAATCACAGAATAATCTGGGTTGGAAGGACTCACAAAGATCATCGAGACCAGCTCCGGGCCCTGCACTGGACAGGCACAGGAGTCACAGCATTGCCCCAAAGCATTGTCCAAATGCTGTCAGGCTGCTGCTGTGAGCACTGCCCTGGGAGCCTGTTCCAGTGCCCCAGCACCCTCTGGGTGAAGAACTGTTCCTCATATCCAACTTAAACCTCCCCTGACACAACTTCAGGCCATTCCCTCGGGTGCTGGCATGGGTCACCACAGAGAAGGGATCAGTGTCTGCCCCTGCTCATGAGCAAGTTGTAACTGCAATGAGGTCTGTGCTCAGTCTCTTCTCCAGGCTGGACAGACCAAGTGACCTCAGCTGCTCCTCACATGGCTTCCTCTCAAGGCCCTTCACCATCCTTATGGCCTCCTTTGGGTGCTCTCTGACAGCTTAATATTATATTTTATATTGTGGCAGCCCAGACTGCCCCAGAACTCGAGGTGAAGCCACCCTGGTGAGAGCAGAACAGGACAATCCCCCCCTTGGCCATGCTGTGCCTGGTGTACCCCAGTACATGGGTGTCCCTCCTGGCTGCCAGGGCACTGCTGACTCATATTCAATTTAGACAACTTCTCTGTTTATCTGAGTGGTGCTTTACAGATTCATAGATGCAAATTTGTTGGATGTACCAGTTGGAAAATGTGAAGTCTAAATGGGTTCCTCCTTCTGTCACAGACAGCAATCTTTGTATTGCATGTGTGATAGGCAGGACACACATGTCTGTTTAAAAAAAAGAATCCACAAGTATCTACTGTACTTTTCCTTAATCTATATCCTTGTTTAGGATTTTATCAACTGCATTTAACAATAATCCATCTTTCTTTAATTTTGTTCTCACTATATTTTGAAATGATTCATTTCCCTTAAATGCACCAGTTTTATTTTCTCTAACTTTATTGGCTATTGATCACTTATTGGTTTGCTTTTATTTCCTTCCTTTTAAATCCTTCTATTGATCACACATTTGAACTATTAATTCTTGTTTGGCACTGCTAGTTTTCCTGTCCCACTATACTTACTGGGTTTTATGTTTGCTTTGCTATTTTAACATTCTCTGGCAGAAAGATCAAGTTGCCAGTTTCTCTTTTTACATTAGTGTGTTCATGCCTTTCTAACCCATTTGCTATTTTTGTTGTGTCTTATGGCAAATAAATGACTACTAATGCACTGCATAAAAATACTGAATACCCAAAACAATAGTGTTCAGCTGTCCTAAAAAAAAAATTCTCTTGCACAAAGACATGATTTATTTTTTCTTTTACTAATCCACTAGGCTGGGATTGTGCTTTCAATTAAAATGGCTTAGCTGAAGTAATTAGGATTTGTTGCTGTCAGCATGGATAAACTTGATAAAGAAAGAGACTAAATTATCTCATAGGGTTTTGTCTTGACTGTTTTTGTTAGCAAATCTAGATAAATAGCTTAGAGCCATTATTGTTGAAAAGTCAGTTAGTGGCTTCAAGTTATAGCTGAATGCTGGCACCATTTATAAAATATTTGATATGCTACAAGACACTTTCTTCTCTATGATACAGTGGTCATCCCACAGCCTGTGGCTCAAGACAGGTTACTTTGAAAAATTGCTGACTTAAATGTCTTAGAGTGAACCTTTTCCTCTGTTCCCACACTGTGAATATGATTCTTTCTGTTTTGACAAGCTGAAATTTCTGTTGCCTTTTCCTCTGTCAGGCTGGCTGCTCAGAGATGCCCTCTGCTCCAGCTCCTTGCCAGTCACTTCACTGCAGAGCAGCTTTTCCTCTGTGAAATGGGCAACTCTTCTAATTCTCCTAACTGCAGCATGGTGCAGGGCAGCCCCACCTGCAGGGTGTTCTGTGTCCAGAAATGCACCCAGTTCTGTGAGTGTGGTGGGACCCCACACCACAGCAGCTGTGGGTTTCCCTGGGTGGGCTGTGTGTGGTGTCATGGATCAATGTGTAAATTCATGGCATTGCATCAGGAAGATGCCTGGCACAGACTTGGAAAGGTGATGGACTCATGAGTAGAAGCTACTTGGTGTGGAATGGGCAGGAGAGCACTGAGCATCATGGCCAGACTGTGCTGGCAGACCAGTGGGAACAGAGAGTGTGGAATAACTGCTCAGAGCTTGATGTCCGTGCTATGTGCATTTTGAGGTCTATGCTATGTGCATTTCACTTTGTGTGGGGTTTTTTGATGTTTTTTTTTGTGTTTTTTTATTTTATTTTTTTTTGTTTAACTTCAGATTAGCTCTAGCCTGGGTTTCTGATGCATCTGGAGAGAATTTCTAGGCCATGTGCAGCTGAAAGGGATTCAGTTCCCATGCTCTGAGATGCTACAGTGTACATCAGAGCACTCTGGAGGGGGGTGTTTGTGAGACCCAGTTCAGAAGTGCACTGCTGTGTCCAATGAACTACGAAGGTGTTCCCAGTAAAGTTCCTTGGCACTGCTGCAGTGTGCATGATTACCAGGACTAATTTCTCAGGCTACAATAGATATCTCTAGTACCTCTACATGGCAATTACTATGAAGTACTGAGACTGCTCTGAAGCTTTTTCTGTCGGATCCAAGTTAAATTGGAGTTTGTATTTAGTTTTTTGTATTTGTATTGTTATTTGAGTTCATGAAACCAAATTGCAGGAACATAACATATCTGGTTTTTGGATGAAAGCTCCCCCAGTTTATATTCTAAACCCACAGCAATTAATCTGCTTAAAGCCATATATGCTTCATAAATATCTTGTATATATGTTGTCCTCAGGCCTATTCCTGCACAGCATTACATCCACCATTCTTTTATAATACACCTTAGCACCCAGACATTACACCAAGTAGTGCATTATTCACAGCAGAGTAATTGTATGAGTGTATAACTGAGGATGCAATGGATCCTTTACACAAATGTTATTCTTGTTTCCTTTTCCGTAGCAAATTCTTGCCTATAGGAATGTGTGAGAACTGCAAGAGGCAGGCAGTGGCAGTAGTGCAATAAACTGGCCTTAGAGTTCTCAATCCAAGACTGGCTTGTACTCATAATTCACCATCAGAGCTGGCATCCTGCTGTAAACATGAGATCTGGGTTCTGAGCATGTGCTGGATTAACCTTAACTGGCTGCCAGACACTCCCAGCCCCTTTCTTACCTTCCTCAACAGGGCAGGGGTGAGAAAGAAGATGAAGCAGCTCTTGCTTTACAGGTTTATTTGAGAAGTCTTAGAAAGGCGTGGAAAGATGATGTCAGGGTAAAGATAGGGAGGTCACTCACCAGATGCTGTAGTACCAGTTGCTGTTTCTGCTTTTTCATTGAGGGAAGTGATGGCATACATTTAGAATATTTTACTGCAGAATTGGAAACAGAAACTATCAATATCCTCAATGGTCTGCAAATGTTTTAAATTGACTACATCACATAATCCTAACCCAAATAAAAAAAAAATCCAAAATCCTTTCTTGAATAAAGGACTTCTTATCCATAAATTAAAGGACTTAATAAAGTCCAAAAAAGGACTGTTTATCCATAAATAACAGGGCAGATGACTAGTGGTTCCTGCCCCCTTTATACAAGGGAGAATCTTCCTGAGGACAGGGCTCTGAATCAGTGATGTTGTTTTGCCTTTCAGAATTGCTCAGTCATGGACTTCAGAAAAATTTTTGCTGATAAATATATTCCTTGATTAAACTTTTTCTCCTGTTTTTGATGATACAGCTTTCACAGTTGTCACAGACTCTTTATGCACTAACTTCTATTATGAGATGTCTCATAGTGAAGTCTTGGAGATACCACTGGACAATCCCAGTTCTCAAACTGACCACTTCAGTTTACTGTGAGATGCACTTTATCTCATCAACCTTCCAAGCTTGTCTCAAGTTTCAGGCTGCTACCAGATGTCCTTGCATCACTATATGAGTAATTCCAAATAAATAAAAAGTAAATAAACAAAAGCAAGAGGAACTCCTGCTGACAATTTAAAAATCAGGACGGTAAATTTTATTTTAGTGAAGTGGTTACAAAACTAGAATAAATTTACTGGGGAAAAAAAGCATCAAACAAAAGCAGCTGTTCTGCAGAGAATGTGCCTGTCATTAATCTGTTACCTCACATTGTGTTTCTCTGCAGTGCCTTTTGGCAGCATCTCAGTCCTCTGCTTTTGGGGCTCTGTTTTTTAAAATGTATTCTGCTCTGGTACCCCTCTCTAATTGCACTTGAACGTTATCAGGATGCTGTTGAGCACTAATGAGTCTTCAAAGAAGTATGTAGGGACTTTCACTTCCCTTTTGTTCATGCTAATTAAGTTAGGGAAATTTTATATTGTGCCTTGATTAATTCTGGGAATTTGTAAGAATGCAGATGAACATTGTTTATCAGGGGCTGTGTTATCTTTTGATATGCAAACACACTTTGATATGCTGATTTTCATTAACACTATTACCTTCCTCTTTGGGAAGGACTTTGAATTACAATTGCGGTTCCATCCAATTCCTTTCTGCACGGAAGTTGTGACTTCTGCTGCTCATGTCTTATAATTGGATACAAATTCCTTAGTGTAGAAGTTATCTGAACAAATTTCTTCTTAGTCTAGCAATATCAGGAATTTAATCTTGTTTACTCTAAGTCAAACTGTGATCTATACTAATTAAACAGATGACAGCATGGTTCTGGATTCTTCCACAACTATCATGGTCCCAGGATATACAAAGATGACCTGCACTCTGCAGGCCTTCATCATGGCTGGTTTTACTTAATTTTGCCTAAATCTAAACCTTTTTTAGTGGTATCCTTGACTAAAATAGTCTATATAACTATATAAGTGAACAGTTTTATAAATACTATATTTAGCATAGATTTATTTTTTTCATGAATTGTCAGGAATTCCTAAGGGATATGTTAACTGTTTTTTTTTTTTTTCTGAACAGATAAGCCAGAATTTATACATGAAAAATATGCAGTCAGTTTCTTTGTAGCTTCTTTGCATTTGCATGGTGCTTCTCACTGAAAACACATATGGAGGGCTGTTCATGATGCTACTTTTACTCTTGGTTTGTCTCTTAGTATATGTTGTGTGTTCTATTATAGAGCACAGAGCTAGCTAATGTATTCGAGTGTTGTGGATGGAATAAAGAAGGATCCCTTAAAGCTTTTGCTTTCTAATTATACTCTGGTTTAGCCCACAATGTGTCCAGACATCTCTTCCTTACTCTGAAAGACACCCTAAACACTAGAAAGTGCCAAGCAAATTAAGGCACCCCATCTTAGTAAACAACCACATGGCAGAGTCCATATGTTCTAAAATTAAGCGTATCTATGTTTAAAACTATATATTAATTCTGCTGCTAGAAAGGGAAATCAAACCGATTCCCTTGGGTGGAAAAAATCATGTTGCATTTTGAATAACTATTAGCATAATAATCACTTCTTGTGATATTTTTCAATTTAGTCTTTTGAAGCAAACCCTGGAAGAGTATTTGCTCTAAAATAATTGTATCACAGACTTTAAATGCAAGCTGGTTTTAGTGATGCTGTTGTTCCTTTTAAGCTGCCTCAAGTTAATGCACTGCCCAAAAATGAACTGTGCATTCTGTATGAGAAAGTGAAATCCAAGCTTTGTGTGCTTTATGGAGGTGACCCGCTGGGGATTATGCTCCGGGACATGCATGATTCCCCAGACATTCCTCTCTGCTGCCCTTTAGTCCTGCTCTTCTATGTTCTTGCTGGCCCCAGGCAGGGTTTCCTGCATTCACAGGGAGCAAAACTGCTGACCCAGGGACCCAAGGCAGAGGCTGAATCCCTTTTTGTTTCTGGGGCTTTGTGACAAAATACAAAATGATGTCACTCACTGTGTGTTCCAAGGAAGGTGCTGCATCTTTTAACAATTAAGGATTAGTTACATCTGAGATGTGGAGATTTCCCAGCAAATTAATCTGTGTCAAACCTCAAGGATTGTAACTCAAGGAAGAGAATTCCAAATTTGCATAATTATTTTGGCCAATTTTGGGGTTAGGAAGTATGTTACATTAGGATTTAATCTCATTCTTTAGGAAAGCAATTTTCTGTCTGTAGAACTGATGAATCCAGTGAAGAGCAAGGCAAGTTTGTTCAGAGGAGCTGATGCCAATGAACAACATGTGTGCTCTGGGTTTAGTAAAAACCTGCTCAGTACTTGTAAAAAGCCTAAACGTGCACCTATCTGTAAGTCTCAGCAAAATGTATGGAGAAATATTTTGTGAGGTTTTCTTTTTTTTTTTTTTTGACAAGTTCTACTGCTGTGACTTAAATTAATAGAATCTACCTTTCACAAGCAGGTGTTTTAGCACCCTCCTACCCCTTATCCTGTCTTGTGTTGAATATTCAACTTTTAGGTAGGAAAAGTCTTAAAAGGCTTCAGTTTTTCAAAACACACATACCCTTGAAATAAAATAGCATATATATCTACTTGGCTGACTCAGTACAAAATGTTCTCATCCTGAACTGAACCTCTGTTGTCATGCTGCTGGCCAAGGTCAGGCAGCAGTGACTATGGTGCCAAGGTCTTTCCTCTGGCTTCTCTTAGCTTCAGTAGGAAATCTGACATTCTGAGCAGAGGCAGCTGCTGGGCAGAAAACTAAGTAGCAGAGCAGTGGTTTATGCTGGGATAGTAGGATTCAGAGAAGTGGTTAAATAAAATCTTGTGGAAATGGGGAAATAATGGTGTTGTGGTTTGTCCTCTGATGGCACTTAACACCCCAAACTGAGAGCTCTGCTCCTTGTCCTGAGCTGCTGATATATTTGTGCATTGTGTTTGTGTGGCAAGGTTTTTTTGGAGTGGGGAGGGTTGCAGGGGTGGCTTCTGTAAGAAGCTGCTGGAAGCTTCCTGTGTCCCATTCTCCCATTTTTTTTTCTGCTCTGTGTGTCAACTCAGGGCAAGTGAGGAATAACACACTGCTGGGTTACTGAGTCTTACTCTTGTGAGTAGCTCCTGCCTTCCCAAGATTTTGGAAAGGAGTTGAGGGTTCTGTGCTTGGCAGGGGGCAAGCAGAGAAACATCTGCCCTGCTCTCTCAAATAGATGACGCTATCATGAAAAATGCCATTACAGAAATATTGGTCACACTCTGACACATTCCCGTTCAGAACTGTCTAAGTTTCTAAGATAATGAATCACAAAGAGTGCTACATGTTTGTATTTCAAGTATACCTTCTAAAATGAAATTGTCCCTGCAAACAAAGTCCTTCTTAACATGTTAAGGCATCATCTGTAAATTGACAGATTTACTGAGCTGGCAAAGCACTCCCAGGGCACTGCACTGCAGAGGCACCCCAGTATTCATTGTGCACCCAGTCCCTTCAGCCATGCTGGTGTAAACCACAAGAATTGCTTGAAATAATGTAGAGATATTATTCAAAAAGCAATTCATCCCACAACCAAACACCTCTCAAAATATTGTTTTGCAAAGCAATAGCATAATATGAAGCAAGTAATACTCACTGGAAAGCAATGAACTTTTGATGTCAGTTTATTTTGAGCAAGAATTTCAGCTTCTGCCTAAGTATGTATAAGATGACAGATTGTTTACTTCTATTTGACATACTGTATTTTTCATTTTAAGTTTGCTTTGTAGCACAATGTTATAAATGCAATGAATGGCTCAGTCAACCTATACTTGCTAAAAGCTTTTTAGCATATTTAATCATTGTCTGTTTGGAGGTAGCACAATTTATGTGCTAAAATGCTTGTGTTGTGATATAAATTATGCTAAGAGGAGAAGTACAGTGGTTGAAGCAATCAGACTAAAAGTTGATCTGTGTAGTGAGTTCATTGCAGAAAGTAAAAAGCCATTTGTTTGTTGAATATTTATGTGATCATATCAAAACAATCCTTTCCCTTCTTGCTGAGAGCAGCCAGCAGTGTATTTGACTTCATTACTCATGAGGTGATTTTCCAAGTGCCCAGCAGAGATGATCAACACTTAAGTCCAGCTCTCTTTTCATTACCTCTTTTTTCCTGTGTATTTTGTTTCTTAGTTAAAAGAAAGGCACATTCAATGCTAGCAGTAGGAGTTGGGATTAACACTTGAAGCCAGCCAGGCAGAGGTGAGTTTGAGCTTGAGCAGGAGGTGAGTAAAGCATGCAGAGGTGCTCCTGGCTCTGCCACTACTTTGGTGAGAGACTCTGACCACTCTTTTTTTTTCCTGGTGTTTTAAGGTGCTGCAGCAAAGTGAGTATACAGTTACTGTGTGAGTAAAATCCTCTGAAGACTGGGTTCTTTTTCCTTGTGTCCCTGTTATCTCCTATAAAATGAGTCCGGAATCAGAATTTAATCTAAGATATCTCATCTATTTATTCCTTAATTGGTCTGTCCTGCCAACTGGATGCTCAGCCACACTGGCAGATTTTTTTTGACAAGCATGATTATCCACCAAGGACTAGATAGAAATCGCCAAATAATTTAATAGAATTTGCTGATTAGCCACCTGCTTATCATGGCTTTCCTCACAATTGAAATTACTGTTGTGCTGCTATATACAAACTTCTGTGGAATAGTGAAGATCACTGCCAGAACTGCTTAGATTTGATATCTGCTGAACTAAAAAATATTTGCTTGATGAATAGCACATATATGGTATTTTGCCTCATAATGTTTACTACTTGTTTATCTTCACCTGAACTATGTCAGTGAAATTTGGAGTGAGGAGAAAGAAATATTTGAATTCAGCCCCAATTCTAAAGCCAGTGTAGGTGCTTCTGGGTTTGAATGAGTAATCTCTCTTGGTCATCATAATGGTTTCAATTTGCCAATCTGAGACTTCCAGGCCAATGCACCAATTTAAGTGGTGGGTCTAGTGCTGGCCAGATTGCCAGCACACCCACTAGAATTATTTACTCATTTCCTTCTCTGAGATAGGATTGGAAGGAAGGCAAAGCAGGCTCAAATTTTAAAGAGTATAAAGAACTTTATTAATAGGACTGAAAGAAGAAAAAAAAAAGAATGAGAATCAAACCTTCAGAACACTTCTCCTCCCCCCACACCCTCTTTTCTTTCACACTGACAACATACAGAAACAAATCAGTCAGTTTACTATCTCTAAAATAGTCTTTCTGAAGTTTACTTGGGGAGAGGAGTCTCTCTCATCATGCTATGTAGACTTATCTGCAAGAAAACAGTTCTCTCGTGGCTTTAATTTTCACAAATAGCAGCTGCCCGGAAATCTGCTATTGGGAAGTCCCTCCCATTTTTACTGCCTTCCCACAGTTTATGGGTTTATGAGTTTATGGGCCATGTCAACTTATGGGATACTATTTCAAGGATGAACTGTTCCAAAGCAAAGGTTCTCTTCATCTGTCTCTGAGATCATCTTCATCTTTGGGAAGTGGGAACAGAGGTCTTCTTCTTCTTCCCTGGGGGCAAAGGGTCTTCATCACTTTTCTGTCTCTGTTCAAATTTCTCGTGGAATCACATCTACTTCAACATCTTCTTGCTTTAGCATGGGTGCCTTTGCTCATGTCTACAATGTGAATGTTTCAACCACTCCATGCTTTTCAACAAGTTACAGGGAAAAAGTGTCTATGTATCAATCATATCTTCACCATAGCCTTACAAGAGAATTTCAGTCCAAGCTAGCACATCTTCTCATGCTCCCATCTGGGATTTTACTCTTCCTTCTTTACTGACCTCGATGTCTCTGTGTTGTTTCTCTGTATCTCTTCACTCTGTCCTTTTTTTTTTTTTTTCATTCGAGAGAGAGAAGTTGCCAAGGTCCTTACAGGAAACTATTTCCATAATAGGTTCCTTTCCTTCCTTACAAAAAATAAATTAATACAAAACCAGCACAGTTGTCAAGAATTTATGTACTTATGGAGGAAAAACACCTCTGTAGTCAAACATAAGTATTACAGTAAAGCGTGCCAGCCTCATTTTCTTCTAGTTTGTCCTGAAACAATCCTGAAGCATAATCATCCAAGAGTGTTTGTACACTTGTAAAAGTGTTTTGTATACTTTACAGTGAGCAAAGAAACAAATTTTCTTTTCTATTATGTGCAAGAAGGTTGAGTGTTTAAGGAAATACTTGGTTATAATAGTGAGTATACCAAATGGGATTTTAAAAAATGTTGTGATGATTGAGAAGCAGATGAGTGATACCACTTACACATTTTTATCAGGGAATTCAGGTGAGATGAAGATTTGTTAGAACTGGCAGGCTGTAATGGGTGCAAGGAAAATCACATTTAATTGCACCACATCCCACATTTATTGAGTAAAGTGCTGGAGATAAGTGTTTGTTCATTCCTTCTCTAATGGAAGTCGGCTGAGGGGGTTGTGCTGATGTTTGCCTGGTTTGGGTTGGTTTTTTTGTTCACTTCTGAAATGCTTCCTAGAGCTTTTCTGTAGGTTTGTCAGAGCAGTCAATGGTTTTAAAAGTCTATGTGATGTCTCCCTGTGCCTTAGGGAGCCAAAGGGAGTTTTTTGTTAATACCTTCTGTCTGCATTCAGGAACTGATGCTGTTGTCTCCAAAATCAAAGCAAGAGATTGAATTTACTTTCAAGGAAGCAGAATATGGTTCTGCTTTGTTTGGTTTTTAGTAATACACAATGTCTGAAGCTAAATGCATGTGAAGTATCTTCACATAGGCAAATGAGATTCAAATATAGATTGCACAGCAAACCGGCCAGCTTTGATTAGGAGATGAAATACAGGTAAATCTCTTTTGGCTTCCCCTGAAAACTGAAATTACTGTTCCTTACTTAAAAGGCATCAGCTGAAGAGCAACTGGAACAAAAGAATTGTTATTCCTGTCTAAAATAGAGAGTTATTGTCAGGCTTTTCTTATCATCATGAGAATCTGTTTTGTAGAACAGTACAGCTGTCTTGATGATACATAGAATTACTTACTTTTTTAATTACCAACTTTTTATTTTTTATAGACAATATTTATTTTGTTTTTGCTTTTTGTCTGTCTTGCAGATGATAATTGTTTAATTCTGACCTCAATCTGTTTTTACACAATATGGAGTAGATTTGGTCTCAGTTTACAGCTGAGATAGAAACTCATTGTTTCTTTGGGTAAGAACAAGTTGGGATCTGTGATAGAGCCTATTGAAAAATCTGAATGCAGAACCCACCATTAAAGCAGCTGCAAAATTCATTCATCTTAATCTGTGAGAAGACCTGTCAGAGGCTTCAGTTGTCACTGAACTTGTTTGAATCACATCAGAAAGTCAGAAGCCTTTGTGACTGAGTGCTATGACAGACTGTGACAGAACTGCTGCTGCTGTAACTTGGAAACAAAGCAGAAACATAACTAGTCCATAACTGCAGTTTGTTTACTAAGCAAAACTTATTTTTTGATATTTTAAGTGAACATCTTGCTGCTGGGGTTTGGTTTGATTTAGTCAGCTGTAATTGGGCTCCTCAGGGGAATCTGATGTTCTACATGTTGAGTGATAAAAAAGTTTTCAGAGTGCTTTTATGCTAGAACTGAAACTTTAATAGTTTATTCAGTCCTGGAAACAGGAGGGAACTACTGCCACATGCAGTCATGTTCTCTGGAGCAGTATTCCACAGGAAAGCAAGAGCTTCTACTGACTTTTATATGTGAAGTAGTTTAAACATTGAAGAATACAACAGTGCCTGCAAAACCTGCTTTTAACTTCATCCAGTTTCACAATAGGGAGCATTGCCAACTGTCCCTACTTTGTGAAGTTTGGTTGAAAAGAAAATATTCTGTTAGTTTCCATAAGAGCCCAAAACAATTTCTGAAAACCTGCCTGCCTTCCCTGTTCAGAGACAGGATTGATCACTATTGACTCTGTTCCCAATGTGGCTAAAAATCAGTTCTCAAAGCCTTTGTGAGTTGCCTTCTGACTCTGGAACCACTGTTTGAGGCCCAGTGTTGCAGAAAAAACTACATTTTCCTCTACTTTTTCCTCTGTCTCAGTGTCTAGTCTCCAAGTTTAGTCCTCGTGCCTTTTTCCCTACAGATAAAATTTAAAAATTGGCATTAGTGTGAGCCAAGGACGTTGATAGCCCTTGATGTAGATTAGCCAAATCTTGCCTCCTCTGCTTATAAATTTTGAAAAGATTTTGACTAGTAGAGAATATCTGATCCTCTCAAAAGCCATAAATGCAAGATATTGTGGATTTTTCATTACCTTTTAAGAATTATGAGCAACATGTAATGATTTTGGTTCTGAAACCTTGCCTGATGATCACTTGCAAACTGAGGTTCTTAGATACTCACTCTACAATTCTGTGCCAATTTCATCTTTTCTCACACTACTGCCAATTTTTTCTTGATCATAAAAAGTCCTTTAAAATCTGGCAACAAATCTTCTTTGTTCCTGTTTCTGAGCTTAAATCAAACTC